>NC_082712.1:118351409-118656196 GCF_030144855.1 Hypanus sabinus | reverse complement strand
AAGTTTCTTCTGGCCAACAATATATAATGAGTAAAAGAGAGGTGAGAGTAGATATTGGACCTCTGGAAAATGATTCTGGAGAGGTAGTAATAGGGGACAAGGAAATGGCAGACGAACTGAATATGTATTTTGCATTAGCCCTCACTGTGAAAGACATGAGCAGTATAACGGAAGTTCAAGAGTTTCACGGGGCAGTAGTGAGTGAAATAGCCATTCTTAGAGAGAAGGTGCTTGGGAAACTGAAAGGTCTGAAAGTAGATTAGCCTGCTGGGCCAGATAGACTAAGCCTCAGGTTCTGAAGGAGATGACTGATGAGATTATGGAGGCTTTCGTAATGACCTTTCAAGAATCAATTGATTCTGGCATGGTTATAGAGGAATGGAAAATTGCAAATGTGACTCCACTCTTCAAAAAAAGAGAGAGGCAGAAGAAGGGAAACTATAGGCCAGTTAGTCTGACTTCAGTGATTGGCAAGATGTTGGAGTTGATTGTTAAAGATGTGGTTTCAGGATACTTGGAGGTATATGATAAAACAGGACAAAGTCAGCATGGTTTCCTTAAGGGAAATTCTTGCCTGACGAATCTGTTGGAGTTCTTTGAAGAAATAACAAGCAGGATAAACAAAAGAGAATTGGTACATGTTGTGTACATGGATTTTCAGAAGGCCTTTGACAGCATGGCATTGAAGAATATGGTGACAGAGAGTGAAGAAGTAACATAAAGACCGTGACACAGAGGAGCAGAATTAGGCCATCTGGATTATCAAGTGTGCTCCACCATTTCATCATTGCTGATCCATTTCCTTCACAACCCCATTCCCCTGCCTTCTCCCAGCAGCCTATCATGCCCTGACTTATCATGACCTGCACTTTAATTACACTCAATGACCTGGCCTCCACAGCCACCTATGGCAATGAATTCCACAGATTCACCATCCTCTGACTGAAGAAATTTCTCTTCATTTTAGTTCTAAATGGAGGTCCCTCTATTCTGATGTTGTGCCCTCTGGTCCTAGACTCTCCCATTATAGGATACATTCTCTCCACATCCACTATATCTAGGCATTTCAACATTGGAGAGGTTTATATGAAGTCACCCCTTGTTCTTCTAATTTCCAGCAAGTACAGGCCCAGAGCCATCTAATGCTCCTCATTTGATAAGCCTTTCATTCCCAGAATAATTTCTGTGAACCTCCTTTGAACCCTCTCCAATGTCAGCACATCTTTTCTTGGATAAGGGGCCCCAAACTGCTTACAATACTTGACATGACACCTCACCAGTGTCTTATAAATCCTCAGCCTTACATTCTGGTCCTCTCAAAATGAATGCTAACATTGCGTTTTCCCTCCTCACCACTGACTCAATCTGCAAGTTAACCTTTAGGGAATCCTGCATGAGATCCCTTTGCATTTTGGATTTATGAATTTTTTCCTTATTTAGAAAATAGTCTATGCTTTTGTTCCTCCTACCAATGTGTATGACCATACACTTCTCAACACTGTATTCCATCAGCCACTTCTTTGCCCATTCTCCTAATCTGTCTAAATACTTCTGCAGTCTCCCTGCTTCCTCAATGTAACTATCCTCGGATTTTTCAACTTCTCAAGCACCTTGTCCTTCGTAATAGCAATGACACTCACTCCTGGCACCTGACATTGTTGCATATCTGGCATCCTGCTAGTGTCTACCACTGTGAAGGACGATGCAAAATACGTCTTAAGTTCATCTGCTATTTCTTTGTCCCCCATTACTACCTCATGTCATTTCCAGTGGTCCAATATCCACTCCTGTCTCTCTTACTTTTCATATATCTGAAAAGCTTTTTAATTATTGGTTAGCTTACCTTCATATTTCATTTTTTCTCTCTTTATGACATTTTTACTTGCCTTCGATTGGTTTTTAAAAGCATCGCAGTCCTCTACCTTCCCATTAGTTTTTGCTACATTGTCTTTGCCTTTCCTTGTCAGCCACGGTTACCTCGTCCTCCCCTTTGGAATACTTCTTCATCTTTGGGATGTACATAGTAGTGGAAAAATTGATCAGCTTCAATTTTCTGAGCTTCAACATCTCAGAGGATCCATCCCAGTCCAACACATTGATACAATCATGAAAAGGACATACCAACACCTCAGCTTGGTTAGGAGGTTTGATGTGTCAGCAAATTTCTGTCGATGTGCAGTGGAGGGCATTCTGACTGGCTGCATCACTGTCTGTTATGGAGGCTCTGATGCATAGGATCACAAAAGACTGTAAAGGATAGTAGAGTTAGCCAGCTCCATCATGGGCTCTACCTCTCCAAGCATTGAGAACATCTTCACGCAAAGGTTCCTTACGAATGCAGCATCCATCCCAAAGGACCCTCAACCATCAAGGACATGCCAACTTCTTGTTACTATTATCAGGAAGGAGGTACAGGAGCCTGAAAAACCACATTCAGTGATTCAGACACATCTTCTCCTCTGCTGTCAGATTCCTGAATGGTCTATGAATCCATGAGCACTACTTGGTTATTCTTTTTTTTTCATTATTTGTAATTTACAGTATTTAATATCACACACAAAGCAGCAAATTACACATCATATAAGACAGGGATAATAAACCTGTTTCTGATTGTGACCTTCTGTTCAATACATGCATAAAATGCATTGAGTTCACTGGGTGGAGATGCATTATTGCCAATGTTCCCACTTGATTTCATTTTGTACTTGTCGTAATCAATGGCTGACTAGTTGGTCTAGTATTATCTCTTAGCATCCCTAACGACTTTGCAAACAATATCCCTAGATTTTCTACGTTGATCAGGGTGGGTCACCCAGTTTGAATTCCTCAGAGTGCAAGAGATTCTGCAGATGCTGGAGCTCCAGAGTATTGAGAATGCTCTCTGTAGTGATTAGATCCAGAGATGGAGAGCATTCTAACTGGATCCATCACTGTCTGGTATTGGGGGTGGGGGGGAGGGAGCACTGCACAGGATCAGAAAAAGCAGCAGAAAGTTGCAAGCTCCACCAGCTCCATCATGCATCCTCTACATCCAGGACACCTTCAAACGGTGATGCCTTCAAACGGCAACATAACCCAAGACACACCCTCTTCTCATTGCTACCATCAAGGAGGGAGTACAGGAGCCTGAAGCTCATTGTTTCAGGAACAGCTTCTTCCCCTCTGCTATCAGATTTCTGAATGGACATTGAACCAATGAACACTGCCTTAGTATTTGTTCCCTCTCTTTTTGCACTACTTATTGAATTTACTTTTATTTATACTTTTATATCATAATTTATAGTTTTTATTGCTGTGCATTTCAATACAGTGCTGCTGCAAAGCACCAAACTACACAATGTATGTTAGTGATATTAATTCTGACTCTGACACATGCAAAAAGTGCTGGAAGAGCTCAGCAGGTCAGACAGCATCCATGGGAAGTTCAAAATTGAGTAAATTTATTATCAAGGTACATACTGTATATGTCACTGTATACCGTCCTGAGAATCATTTTCTTGCGGGAATTCATAGTAAATTGAAAGCAGCACAATAGAATCAATGAGGAACCACACATAACAGAGAGAAACAATGTGCAAAAGACAACAAACCTTTCAAACACAAAAATAAAATAATACTAAATAAATAAGCAATAACTATCAAGAACATGACTTGTAGTATCATTAAAAATGAGTCCATAGGTTGTGGAATCAGATCAGTGATGGGGTGAGTGAAGTTGAGGGATAACAACTCTTCCTGAACATGGTGGGGTGGGACATGAGGCTTCTAAATGTCCCTCCTGATGGCAGCAATGAGAAAAGAGCATGGCCTGGATGGTGAAGGTCCAAGATGATGTAAGCCACTTTCCCACGACGGTGCTCCTTGTAAATGTGTTCAACTGTGGGGAGGGTTTACCCATGATGAAATGGGTTGTATCCGCTACTTTTCGTACTTTTTTCCATTCCACACCAGGCCATGATACAACTGGTCAGTAAACTCTCCACCGTACATGCATGGCAGCTTGTCAAGGTTTTAGATGACATGCTGAATACCTGCAAACTCTATGAGAGTAGGAAAGTAAGGAAAGGAATAGAGTCGATGTTTCAGGTTGAGGCCCTTCATCAGGACTGGAAAGAACGGAGGACAAAACTGGAATAAAAAGGTGGTTGAGGGAAAGGAATGCAAGCGGGAAGATGATAGGTGAAGCCATGTGAGTGGGGGTGGGGTTGAAGTGAGAACCTGAAAGATGTCAAATGGACTGAAGTAGAAGCAACCTGATGAGAGGAGAGTGGACTGATGGAGAAAGGGAGGTGATAGACAGGTATTGAGAAGGGAAGGAGTAAAAGGAGAGTAGAATGGGGAATGTAAGAAGAAAGGGGGATAGGGGAGTAATTACTGAAACATAGAGAAATTGATATTTATGCTGTCAAGTTTGAGGCTACCCAGACAGAATATGAAGTGTTGCTCCTCCAACCTAAGAGTGGCCTAATCTTGTCAGAATGGGAAGGGGATTGGACCCAAAATGGTTGGCCACTGGGAGAGCCTAGTTGTTGGGGATGAACGAATGATGCTCGACAACACAGTCCCCAAATTTACGTTGAGTATCGCCTATGTAGAGGAGGCCACACCAGGAGCACCGGAAACAGCAGGCCTGCAGGTGAAGTCTTGCCTCACCTGGAAGGAAGGAGGTGAATGGGCATGTGTGGCACTTCTCCCGCTGCAGGGTTAAGTGCTAAGAAGAAGATCGATGGGGAGGAATGAAGGGAATCACAGAGGGAGCAATCCCTGTGAGTGAGGGGTAGGTAAAGATATGTATGGTGGTAGGATACCATTGAAAATGGCAGAAGATGTGGAGAATGATGGGCTGGAACTTCAGGCTCATGGGATGCTTTGAAATCAACACCATTGTCACATCAGAGCAAATTCTATTGGTGACTTCTGCAACAAGGCATTTGATAAGGTACCCCATGCAAGGCTTTTTAAGAAAGTAAGGAGGCATGGGATCCAAGGGGACCTTGCTTTGTGGATCCAGAACTGGTTTGCCCACAGAAGGCATAGAATGGTTGTAGACAGATCGTATTCTGCATTGAGGTCGGTGACCAATGGTGTGCCTCAGGGTTCTGCTTGAGGACCCCTACTCTCCGTGATTTTTATAAATGACCTGGATGAGGAGGTGGAGGGATGAGTTAGTAAATTTGCTGATGACACAAAGGTTGGGGGTGTTGTGGATAGTGTGGAGGGATGTCAGAGATTAGAGCAGGACACTGATAGGATGCAAAACTGGGCTGAGAAGTGATAGATGGAGTTCAACCCTGGTAGGCGTCATGTGGTTCATTTTGATAGGTTAAATATGATGGCAGAATATAGCATTAATGGCAAGAGTCTTGGCAGTGTGGACAATCAGAGGGATCTTGGGGTCCAAGTCTGTGGTTTAGAAGGTATAGAGTGCATTGGCCTTAATCAATCATGTGATTGCGTTTAGGAGCTGAGAGGTAATGTTGTAGCCATGTAGGACCCTAGTCAGACCCCACTTGGAGTACTGTGCTCAGTTCTGGTCGCCTCACTGCAGGAAGGATATGGAAACCATAGAAAGGGTGCAGAGGAGATTAACAAGGATGTTGCCTAGATTGGGGAGCATGCCTTATGAGAATAGGTTGAGTGAACTAGGCCTTTTTTCCACGGAGCAACAGAGGATCAGAGGTGAACTGATAGAAATGTATAAGGTGATGAGAGGCATTGATCATGTGGATAGTCAAAGGCTTTTTCCCAGGGCTGAAATGGCTAGCACGAGAGGGCACAGTTTTAAGGTGCTTGGAAATGCACCTTAAAACACAGGAGATGTCATGGGTATGCTTTTTTACACAGAGAGTGGTGAGAGCGTGGAATGAGCTGCCAGCGATGGTGGTGGAGCAGGATGCTATAGGGTCTTTTAAGAGACTCCTAGACAGGTACATGGAGCTGAGAAAATAAAGGGCTATGGTAACCCTAGGTAATTTCTCAGGTCAAGACATTTTCAGCACAGCTTTGTGGACCGAAGGGCCTGTATTGTGCTGTAGGTTTTCTATGTTTCTAACAGACTAACCAATAATAACACAGGCTGATTTGTATTCTTCAGGAGTATGCAATTAGCCCTGTGTCTTCTGTTTGAGTCTGCTTCCCTGTTTGTGTCTCAAACAGTTTTTATGTCATATTTATGCATACTAATTTTGAAGTTGAATCATCAAATATGTATCATGTGAAATTGGATGTTCCTATTATGTATTCCAATTGCCTTCACACACAGGCCTGCCAAGCACATGTAAGTGCATGATTTGAGGTTACATTATGAGATGACAATGTTTGATTTTATACCTCAAATTAAATCCACTGGGCATAAAAAACATGCACCTTAATTTAAACTTGAATAAAAGTGAACTAACTTCACCAGGGCCACGCCAACTATATATGTCCAGTCGCTGTACATTTCTGTCCCCCATCAGGAAGGCCCTAAAGCTCTCCACTTCATTCTGGACAACAGACATAACCAGTTCCCCTCCACTACCACCCTCCTCCATCTGCCAGAGCTGATTCTCACCCTCAACAATTTCTCTTTCGGCTCCTCTCACTTTGTCCATGGATTCCAGCATCGTCCCCAGCTATGACTCCCTTTTCACTTTTCATGCAAAGTCCATGTTCTATGCTTTCACAGGTGATGCTCCTCAACTCTTTCTGTGCTACATTGGAACTGCTTCATGCACCCATTCATGCTCATCAGTTTCATCAACTTTTTTCCAACTTCCACCCTGCCCTCAAATTTATTTGGTCCATGGTGGCGACCCATTTCCTGACGCATCCGAACCGACTCACAATTAGATAGCCTACGGGGGTTTGCGAGCACAGAGCTTTGGAGCCTCTGCGCCATGGGGGGCCGGTTGAGGGAGGCTTAAAAGTGAGGCTGAAGTTTTAGAATAAAGTTTTTTCCTTCGACTGCAGTTACCGACTCCGTGTCGTAATTTTAGCGCTGCGTGTAGCACACCGCTACACCATCTCTGATATCTCTTTCCCCTTTCTCAATCTCTCTGTCTCCGTTTCTGGACACAAACTATCTTACTGATACTTTCTATGAACCTTCTGACTTTCGCAGCGAACTTGACTATACTTCTTCCCACTCTGTCACTTGTAAAAATGCTACTGTCTTTTTTCAGTTCGACCGTCTCTACCACATCTGTTCAGGATGAGTTTTTCCACTCTGCATACATGAGATCTCCTTCAAAGAATATGGCTTCCCTTCCACTACCATTGATGCGGCCCTCACTGGCACCTACTCCATTTCCTGCACATCTGGCCTCACCCCATCCTCCTGCTGCCTTAACAAGATTGTGAATCCCCTCATCCTCAGCTACCAGCCCACGAGAATCTGTATCCAGCACATCACTCCCTGTAATTTTCACTATCTACGACAATATCCTAATTCTAAGCACATCTTTCCCTCCGCCCTCCATTCTCCAATTTCCACAGGAATCACTCCCTATGTGACTCCCTTGCCCACACTGATCTCCCTCCTGGCACTTATCCCTGCAAATGGGACAAATGCAATACGTGCCCAACGCCTCCTCCTTCTGCGCAATTCAGGATCCCTAACAGTCCTTCTAGTGAGGCGACACTTCACTTGCGAATCTACTGCTGTATCCAGTGCTCCCTTTGTGGCCTCCTAAATGCTGGTGAGACCCAACGTAGACTGAGAGACTGTTTCATCAAGCACGCTCACTCCATCTGCCACAAAAACCAGGATATCCCTTGTATTCCACCTGGTCAGCCCCAACATCATGGCATGAACATTGATTTCTCTTACTTCCATCTATTTCTCCCCACTCACCTTCTCTCTTTTCCCATTTCCCATTCTGGTTTCCCTCTCACCCTTTCTCTTTTCCTCACCTGCCGATTGCCTCATTCTGATATCCCTTCTCTTCCTTCCATGGTCGACATTCCCTTTCTGTCAGATTCCTTCTTCTTCAAACCCTTACGGCTCCGTTGCCTTCCACTCTATTAAGCTCATCTACACGGAGCACTGTCGCAGGAAGGAGCATCCATCATCGGGGACCCCCACCGCCTAGTTTGTCCTCTCTTCTTGCTGCTGCCAACAGGAAGAAGGTACAGGAGCCTCAGGACTCTCACTACCAGGATCAGGAACAGTTATTACCCCACAATGGCCTGTTTCTGTGCTGTAATGTTCTATGGTTCTAATCGTCATGCTCTTGGACCAATGGGGATAACTACATTCAACTTCACTTGCCCCATCACTGAACTGTTCCCACAACCTATGCACTCACTTTTAAAGACTCTTCACTTCGTGTTCTTGATATTTATTGCATATTATTATTGTTATTATTATTTTGCCCTTTTACTTGTACAGTTTGCACATTGGTTGTTTGTCCATCCTGTTGGATAAGGTCTTTCATTGATTCTATTATGGCTCCTGGATTTGCTGAGTCCGCCTGCCAGAGAGCAAGTCTCAAGGTTGTATATGGTGACGTGTATGTACTTCAATAATAAATTTATTTTGAATTTTTAACTTTGAACCTCTTCCACCTATCACCAGATTCTTACTTCATTCCCCTCTCACCCCCCCCCCACACACCTTCCTTCCCCCTCACCTGGTTTCACCTATCACCTGCCAGCTTGTACTCCTTCCCCTCTCCCATCTTCTTAAACTGACCTCTTCCTCCTTCCTTTTCAGTCCTGGTGAATGGTCTCAGTCTGAACCACTGACTGTTTATTTCTCTTTATAGATGTTGCCTGACATTCTGCAGACTCTCTTGTGTTTATCCTGGTAAATCTTTCCTGCATTCTTTCCAGCTTAACAGTGTTGGTCTTTTAGCAGAATGACCAAAGTTGAACACAATATTAGCCTCACTAATGTCTTCTTGTGTAGCTGCAACGTGTCATACCAGATTTGTTACTCTATGCCCTGACTGATGAAGGCCAACATACCAAAAGCTTTTTCTCCTGACTACCTATGACACCATTTTCAGGGAAGCATTTTCAAGGTAGCCCTTGGTCCTTCTGATCTTCAACACACCCAGATCCATATTATTCATGGTGAAAGTCCTACCCTGTTTGGACTTGTCAAAATGCCACACTTGAACTCAATATGCAAGTCTTTAGCCCACTTACCCAGCTGATCAAGATCCCTCTGTAATTCTTGATATCCATCTGAAATGTCTACAGCCTCATCTACTATAGTGTCATCTGTAAACTTACTAACTATGCCTTGTACATTCTTATCCAAATCATTGATAGAGATGACAAAAGCAAAGGGTCTAGTCCCAACCGTTGAGGCACGCCATTAGACACTAGCCTCCATTGCTCCTCTGCTTCTTGTCATCAAACCAGTTAGCTGGTTCTCCCAGGATCCTATGCAATCTATCTTTCTATAACAGCCTACCAAGCAGAATCTTATGGAGTCAGTAACACAGCATGAAAACAGGCCTTTCAGTCAAGTGACAACAGCATCTAACCTGCTAGTCCCAGTTGCACAAGTAACCCTCTAAACCATGCAGCTATCCAAATGCCCTTTAAATGTTGCCCTTCACCCTCACAGGAACACGCAGACCTTCTTCTCCCATTATCTCACTTTTTAAAATCTCCTCTTGACCACAAACAACTTCTCCAGTCAACTTTTGCTGTAGTGTCAATATTTGTCTTGTCTTAGGGAAAATACGTCAAGAGAAGTGTCCTTTTCCGAGGGCAAATTGGAAAATTCATCAGCATTTCCACAATTAATTGTCCTCTTGAAGTTGATCTTGTAATTGTGTCCTTCAGAAACAGAGCCCATCTCTGCATTTGTGCTGCAGTTAGTGGAACACCCTTCTGTGGATTGAAAATGGATATTAGAGGTTGATGATCAGTAACAAGGGTAAACTCTCTCCCATACAGGTACTGGTTGAAACGCTTTACACCCCAAACTAGACTCAAGGCCTCTCCCCAATCTGTGTGTAATTTTTCTCTGCAGTGGTAAGGGAACATGATTCTAAGGTAATAGAGTGTTCACTTCCATCACTCATAATACGTAATATAACTGTACCTATACCATAAGGTGAGGCATCACAGGAACGCTTCACTTGGTGATGTGGATCATCATCTGTGAGTACCCTGTCTGGTGTCACCATTTCCTTTGACTTTTAGAAAGCCATCTCACGCTGCTTTGACCATTGCCATTTCTTGCCGATCTGTAGTAATGAGTTCAAGGATGGAGCACAGTAGCCAGGTTTGGCAGGAACATGCTATAGTAATTGGCAAATCCTAAAAAGGACCTCACCTGTGGCACATCCACCACTGCCTGAATTTTCTCAGCACATTTATGTAAACCTTGTGCGTCAATGGTGTGACCACAGTAAGTGATGAATGTGCATTACACTCTGAGCCATAATCTTCTCAGCTTTTTAACATTACCTTGAGACTTTGGAGATATTCCTTGACATACTCACCAGTATCAATAACAGGTTTTGTAAAACATGGGTTTGGCATTTTCACTTAACATTATCTTATCCTTGATATATTTGAGTGTTCTAATGCCATCCTTAAACACCACAATAGCGTCATCCAGTACTTTTTAAAATTCAATTTCAGTTGACTCTATTGCAAGGGATGTGGTATGCAAAAGATGGATGGATTTTCAATCAAGTTGTAGTAGTCTCAGCCAATCACGTCCATTTTCCTATGCCACTCAGGGCTATCTCTCCCGTCTGAGGTCCGAACTCTAGCACTTTACGGCTAATCAATGACAGCTCAGCCCCTGTGTCTCTCCAGATCCGTACTGGAACTTGTGGGCCTCCCTCCTTCACAGACACAGTTCCTTCAGAACTAAACGTCTCACGCCCCTCCTGTACTCCATCTACCGGGGGCCCTCTCGTCGATTTTCTGATCGACGCAATACAGCCTATAGGGATAGCTGCATTCCCTTTTTCTGGCTCCCTCCTCAGAGCGGGGCATTTAGATGAAATATGTCCCACCTTTCCACAATTAAAACACGTCAAACCAGGAAATCTCCTGACTCCTTGCCTCTCATCCTCAATTTTCCCGCTAGCTCCAGGCTGAATTTCTCCCTTCACCGCAGGCTTTCCCTACTGTTCCCACGGTCTCTCGGGTAACTTTTTGTCAAGGAAAACTTTGTCTTGTGGGTTAGGGCATATTCATCTGCGAACCTAGCAAATTCTGAGAGGGACTTATTTGGCCTCTCATTCAAATACATCCGGATCTTCCCCGGAACACAACCTTTAAATTCCTCAATCAAAATTAACTCCCTGAGACGCCCATAATCCTCGTCCACTCTTTCTGCGGTGCACCAACGGTCCAAGAGCACACCCTTCTCATGGGCCAACTCGGTATACATTTGATTCCACCCTTTCCGTAAAATTTCTGAACTTTTGTCTATATGCTTCCAGTACCAGCTCGTAACCCCGGAGAATGGCCGCCTTTACTTGGTCATATTTCTCTTCCCCTTCCCCCTCCATGGACAACGCCGCATATGCCCGCTGGGCCTTCCCTCTTAACACACTTTGTAACAACGCCACCCACTGCTCTCTGGGCCACTTCTGATTCACTGCCACCTTTTCAAAAAGCAAGAAATAACTATCAACATCCGTCTCCTCGAACACGGGTACTAACCTCAACGCCCAACTGACATCAAACTGCTCCTCTCAGTCCGACCCCTGATTTTGTTGCTCTTGCCTTAACCTTTCCATCTCCAAGTCATGTTTCCTCTGTCTCTCAGCCTCCTTCTCCTTCGTGGCCCTTTCCTTCTCCTTCTCAGCTGCTTCCAGCTCTTTTAACTGAAGTTCATGCTCTCTTTCTTTCTCGGCCCTCTCTCTCTCGGCCCTTTCCTTCTCTATTTCCAGCTGTTTTAACTTAATTTCATGTTCCCACCTTAATTTCTCCAACTCTAACTGAGCCGCCCCACTAGCTGGTATCTTTTCAGGGATATTTTCCAATACCTCAGCTGCAAACACGTCCTTCTCAATGTAATACTGAATTATGGCCCTTCGCACCTCCCGCTTTTTCATTGACGACCTCACCTCTGCGAGGTTTAACCCCTTCGCCAAATGTACCAAGTCTGATTTGATGGCCGCCTCTAGAGTCGGGTTTCCTATAAATTCATCCACATCCATCTTTGCTGGTTTCCCGTCTGGCTACCTGCGTACCAGATCCAAGTTTGGACTTACAATCCCGATTCACTGGCCCTCCAATTTGGTATCAAATCACGAGACGAGATCCCCAAGTTGTTACGTACCCCGTAACTAGGTCACTTACCAGCAAAGATAGAGAGGTCAGTTGAAGTCTGATGGTACTATTTTTTAAAGTCTTTATTTATAAAGGGGCAAAAAAATAAGATTAATACAAACATTCAGATAACATACGTCGTCACTACTCAATCTAAAAGCGCGGGTCTAATAATAACCGTCAATAAGAAACAGCTCGATCGTTTGTCTAGGGCAGGGGTCAGCAACCTTTACCACTGAAAGAGCCACTTGGACCCGTTTCCCACAGAAAAGAAAACACTGGGAGCCGCAAAACCCGTTTGACATTTAAAATGAAATAACACTGCATACAACGTTTTTTTTGCCTTTATGCTATGTATAAACAAACTATAATGTGTTGCATTTATGAAATTGATGAACTCCTGCAGAGAAAACGAAATTACATTTCTGCATGCAACAAAAACATTTTGAACTCCGAAAAAAAGACGTTGGGTTGAAAGTTACTTTTAAGTAAAATACTCAATGTCTATTTGAGTCCTTCTTGTATTTATGAAAAACGCCGAACTTAAATTTTCCGCCAGCAGCAAACCAAAAATAACATCAGCCAGCTGTCAGCCTGAAAAATAAAAGGACTATTTCACTGAACAATGAAAAAATATGAATATACATAAAATAATAGGCAATTAAAATATTTATCATACTTGGTTAATGGGATTTCTGCTCCTGGACCTCAGCGCACAGCGTCTGCACATCAGGGCTGTATGACGTCACCTTCATCTTTACACAGGATCCCAAGCTGTCATCTGTGAGGCGTGCGCGATGTTTGTTTTTAATAAAGTTCATGTTGGAGAACACCTGCTCACATACATATGTGGATCCAAAGATCGACAGGACTCCAAGCGCATACTTTTTCATGTTTACATAAATGTCGGGCACAGCATTCCATGTTTCAAACACAAGTTGGTCCGGATTTGGAAGGTTTTCAATATCACTCCATTTGTGATTCTGAGCAAGAACGGCCTTCTGACGGGCAACATCTTCAAGGTCTGCTGTCAAGCGTCTAAACTTGGACACCCATATGTCTTTGTCGGCTATGTCGGCCAGTTCCATCTCAAGATCAGGTTGACTCACACCTGCCAATGCAGTCGTATTCAGTAGGGAAGGATCGATGCTTAAGGGAGTGACCGGGAAGGATAATGTGTTTTTTTCCTCTCTGAACTCACAGAAGCGTTTCCCAAACAATGTTTGCATTGCGATGATTGCAGAATGTAAATACTCCGAAATTATCATGTCGTGACCTTGTTTGAACTCTCTCAAATTGGGGAAGTGAGACAAAGTGCCTTTCTGTAAATCTCTGGCAAGCACTGTCAACTTGCGCTCGAATGCCAAGACATCCTCCAACATGTGCAGGGCTGTGCGTCCTTTCCCCTGAAGAGCTGTGTTCAGCGTGTTCAGGTGCGCTGTCATGTCTACCATGAAGTGTAGCTTTTCCAGCCACCCTGGCTGTTCCAGCTCAGGAAAGTTGAGCCCTTTGCTGCCCAGGAAAGTTTTCACTTCTTCCAGACACGCGACAAAGCGTTTCAGCACCTCCCCTTTGGACAGCCACCGGACTTTGTTGTGCAGCAGGAGATCAGAATATGCGCTTTCCATCTCGTCCAGTAACAAACGGAATTGACGGTGATTTAAACTTTTTGCCATTATTTTATTGACAATCTGAATGACAACATCCATTACTTCTGTGCATTCCGGAGGAAATGTTTGAGCGCACAGTGCCTCTTGGTGCAAGATGCAGTGAAAAGTCAGCAGCTTTCTGTCCAGCGACTTCTGCAGTAAAGCCACAAATCCCTTGTGCGTTCCCGTCATATTCGGAGCCCCATCAGTAGCTACTGACACCAGATGGGTGGTCTTTATTCCTTTGGCTCTTAAACAATTCAAGACAGCCTCACAGATGTCCTCCCCCCGTGTTTGGTCTTTTAGAGGTATCAACTCAATCAGTTCTTCCTGTGGCCCGGCAGAGTTTACATACCGGCAGAACAACGCTATTTGTTCAATATCGCCTTTGTCTTTAGACTCGTCACAGGCAATCGAGTAGGCCACAGCTGAATTGATGTCTTTAATTTGCTGTCTTGTGATGTCTTCTGCCATTTTTATGGTTCTGTCTTTGACAGTCTTTGCAGAGAGGGGCATATCCCTGATTTTCTGCACAATTTCACTCTTGTTTTTAAAGTCCGTGAATAGATGTTCTGAAATCTTAATGAAAGATTCTTTTATATATTCACCATCTGTAAACTGCTTCCCGTGCCTGACTATTTCCTGAGCGGCAATATAACTGGCGTATGTCGTTGATTTTCCTGACTTCATCCATTTCTGGAAATGATTTTTGCTCAGATCAACCTTCCGCATCAGTTCCGAAACGGCTTTTTTTCTCTCATCTCCATCCGGATATTTTTGAGCAAAGGCTGCGTGTTTACTCTGGAAATGCCTTGCGACATTTGACTTTTTGTTGTTTGCTAGTTTCTCATTGCATATTAAGCATACCGGTAAACCAGTCTCGTCAACAGTGAAAGCAAATGAATCTGTCCACGTATCATTAAACGTTCTGTTTTCTTCAGTCACTTTTCTTTTTTTAGAATTCTCCATAGTTGGCTTACCTTGGATCGAAAAATTAAAGAAATCGCGCACTGGCGGGTGTCAGGTATTGGCAGTGGTGACGTATATTAATAGCGATAAAAACACGTTGCAGCGGTGTGTTCAGGCAGTCAGTAAACTGCAGTCGAATAACTTTATTCGAACTAAACAGCCTTGCTTCTAAGCCTCCCTCAACCCAGCCCCCATGGACGCAGATGCTGCAAAAGACACGTACTCACAAACCCCCGTAGGCAATCTCCCTTAGCCGGAATGCTGGCTAATTGAGAGCCGTTTCGGATGTGTCAGAAAATGTGTCGCCACACTTACATTGTACAAGATCACCATAATCTTCAAATTTAGAATTACATTTCAAAAGCTAACAAACTAACATAAAATACATTTTAATTAAATACTGACCAATTATTTCCCAAAGCCACAGGGAGCCGCAGCACAGAGGTGAAAGAGCCACAAATGGCTCGGGAGCCGCAGGTTGCCGACCCCCGGTCTAGGGGGATAATATATTGTCCGATGGAAATATAAAAGTCACTTAGTTCCTGCAGGCTTCAGCCTTTGGGGACCGCTGGGTTTTCACTTGTTGGGGAGAGAGAGATTTGTGAGAAAAGAAACTTGCCCGGGTCTTTTATGAAGCAAATCCGTTGAATCGGGAAAATTGGTTCCCCGTTGTTAGTTCAAGAACATCGGTTCTGTGGTACCGGCCACCGGCTCCCAAGCGAAAGGGAAACCGAACGCACGTGGCTTCCTTCCAATGGTTTCCCGCTATTACGGGATCGTTAGCATTTCTTCTGGTGCGTCTGAAGGGGTTGTTCCCCCAGATCCTCTTTTATACTTCCTCACGGGGTCTCAGATGTCAATCAGGTTAGGATGATGCAATCTCTCTCTCTCAACCAGCCCACTTTGCCCGAGGGCTTGCACGTAGCCTAGTCCCCAATCCACAAACGTGACCTCCAGGAGACAATGGTCAATGTCGCGTTAATTTGCGTCACCAGGGAACAAGGCATCCGGCACGTCTCTCTCTCCCATTTCCTGGGTCTACTGACCCCCCCACTAGTGCTCTTGTGATTCTCACAAAGGAGGGGGCCGCGGACATAGCAACATCAATAAACCTGTCTCGGTGCGTAAATCTGAAGTCTCTACAACTAACAATGACCCTAGCAAGAATAGTCCATTGCACAACAAACCTCACCCCCCCAAAAAAGTGCAGAACGTTTAGGGAAAAAACCCTTGAAGAGAGAATGGTCCTTCTCAAGGAGAAAAAAATATTTTTTAAATGCTGTTCTTCTACCTCTCACCTTGCTAGAGAGTGTACGATCCCTGTGAAATGCCTGGAATGTAATAGCTCTAATCACGATGGGGCCATGCATCCCGGCCTGTTACCGCAAACCGACAAAGCTCCTTCACCTTCACATGAGGACGGCAGGGAGGGAGAGACTCACTCCAGGACAACTGTTGTCAGCTCGAGCTGCACAGAAGTTTGCGGTCAAGCTCAGTCAACGTGTTCTTGTTCAAAGATCTGCCTCACTAAGGTGTACCCCAAGGGAGCCAAAGACAAGGCCAACAAAGCCTCTGTAATTCTGGATGACCAGAGCAATCGCTCACTAGTCAGACCAGAGTTCTTTGACTTGTTCAACATTGAGAGTAATCAGTTCCCATACTACCTTAGAACTTGCTCAGGCAGCGTGGAAACTTATGGAAGGAAGGCAGAAGGCTTCCAGCTCGAGTCCCTGGATGGTAAAGTTGTCATCTGTCTCCCTCCATTCTTAGGGTACAATGAAATTTTGAATAACCGCACTGAGATCCCGACGCCAAGTGCAGTGCTACACCAGCCACATCTCCACCACATTGCCAAGCACATCCCAGAACTGGATCCAAAAGCAGAAATACTCCTGCTACTAGGAAGAGACATTCTTCAAGTGCACAAGGTCAACCAGCAGGTTAATGGACCACACAATGCCCCCTTTGCCCAACGCCTCGATCTGAGCTGGGTGGTGATAGGAGAGGTGTGCCTTGGCAATGTACACAGACCCACAGTTAACACACTCAAGACCAATGTGCTAGAGAGTGGCTGCCATTCAATTTTTCAACCGTGCACAAGCTACATGTGTATCAAGTAAGCACGACAGGGCTTTCACAAATGTAAAGTAACCAACAAGACACTGGGACAGTCAGTCTTCGCTCAAACTGAGCATGATAATAAACTTGCTCCATCAGCACAAGGTGCCATCTTCTTAAAAATAATGGACACCAAGGTCTTCAGAGATGAAGCAAATAACTGGGTTGCCCCACTACCTTTCAGAGAACCACGCCAGCGCTTGCCAAACAACAAAGAGCAGGCAGTCAAGCGGTTCATGTCCTTGCAAAAAACCCTGAAAAGGAAACCTGAGATGCAGCAACAATACCTAGCATTTATGGAGAAGATCTTCGCTAATGGACATGCTGAAGTAGCACCGCCACTGAGAGAAGGTGAGGAGTGCTGGTACCTCCCAACGTTTGGGGTTTACCACCCACAAAAGCCCAATCAGATCAGGGTGGTCTTTGACTCCAGTGCTCAGTGCACTGGTATCTCCCTTAATGACGTGCTGCTTACAGGCCCCGACCTCAACAATACCCTTCTCGGAGTCCTGCTGTGCTTCCGGAAGGAGAAGGTCGCAATCTTAGCGGACATCCAGCGGATGTTCCATTGCTTCTTAGTACAGGAGGACCATCGCAATTTCCTCCGTTTCTTATGGCACAAGGACAATGACATCAACAAGGAAGTCATTGAGTACCAGATGAAAGTTTACGTTTTCGGCAATATTCCATCACCAGCCGTGGCCATCAATGGGCTGTGAAGAGCCATCAGAGACGGCGCACAGGAGCACGGCGATGACACCGTTAAGTTTGTAGAAAGGCACTTCTATGTCGATGACGGCTTGATATCGCTACAGAAAGAAGACGAAGCAATCGATCTGCTCCGACATACACAAGCCTCACTCGCAGAGTCAAACCTCCACTTGCATAAGTTCGCATCAAACTGTCAGGCAGTAGTGGAGGCCTTTCCACACAATGACTGTGCTCCAGCAATCAAAGACCTAGATCTCGATGGAGAAACCATGCCCACACAAAGGAGTTTTGTCTCTTTGGGAGATTACGACTGACACATTCACGTTCTCCGTGCCGACCGTGATCAAGCCATTTACCTGCCGTGGAGTTCTCTCCACTGTCAACAGTGTTTTCGATCCCTTGGGTCTACTGGCGCCAGTTACGATCCAGGGAAGAGTCCTTCTCAGGGAACTTACCTCTGAGCTCTCCGACTGGGATACTCCCCTACCAGAAGACAAACTAAACAGATGGGAGGCTTGGAGAGATTCACTTCAAGGTCTAAAACAGCTTCATATCCGATGTAGGTACACTGCGACCTCACCCACAGAGGCAGCGCACAGAGAATTGTGTGTGTTTTCGGATGTGTCTACCAAGGCCATCGGTGCTGTGGCTTACTTGAAAGTAGTCGGGAAGGATGGTCAAGTTGAAGTGGGATTCGTAACTGGTCAGGCGAAGCTCACTCCTCAGTCCGAGCCGACAATTCCAAGGCTTGAACTGTGCGCAGCTGTCCTGGCTGTGGAAATGGCAGATCTTATCCAGGACGAGCTAGACCTAGAGCTGGACGATATCAAGTTCTACACAGATAGCAAAGTAGTGCTTGGTTATATTTATAATGAATCAAAACGTTTCTACATGTATGTTCATAATAGAGTTCAATGTATCCGCCTGTCATCAAAGCCCGAATAATGGCATTATCTACGTACCGAGGATAACCCTGCAGACCACGCATCGAGATCCTTACCTACATCCCGTCTGGCGCAGACTTCCTGGTTCACCGGACCCCCCTTTCTGTATCAGCCACCAACAGAAAAAACTCAAATGAGCATGACATTTGAGCTGATCGAACCCGAAAGAGACTCGGAAATTCAGCCGCAAATACAAACAGGAGTCACCTACCTCGAAGAATCAATACGTACTAATGAACGCTTTCAGCGGTTCTCCACTTTGAATCCTTTAGTGAGAGGACTTGCGTTCCTCATTCATATGGCCAGAATCACTGCCACATTCCCTGGTAGGGATGGACATGTCAGGAAGGTTGAGTTGAAAACTTCTGACCAAGGTGACGTGAAAACTTACCAAAGGCCAGTTGCAGAAGTCATTCTACTTCTACCGAAGGACTGATTTAGAGACTGAAGTTTTGTATTATGTTCATAGTGACCTTACGAAGGTCAGGCGGGGAGTGTGTTGCCTTTAAGGCATTTGTTTAGTTTATTATATTTTCGCTTTAGTAATTTCTTTGTAATTATTTTTTAGTTAAAGTTAAGGTTGTTTAAAATAAATTCATTGTCTGTGATATATCGCGGCATGCAATGACACCATACCCAGTTTCGCCTCGTCTTGTGGGAAAATACTGGTTTGGAGAAACGGGAAGGAGGAGGCTTATGTGTGCAGGATCAGCACGAGAAAAGTTTTCTTTCTACACACTAGAAACATCAGAGAAGCAACGCTGTGGGTCATGAGATAATTGATATGTTGAAGTAAAAATGTTAATGCTGATTCTGTTAAAAGTAATGACGGTTGATAAAGTTTATGTTCTTTGTTATCTAAAGAGTTGTGGATAGTTTGTGTTGATGTATTTAAAGCCAGTCGATGGCGTAGGTCGATTCTGATTGTATGTTGCACTTTAATGTAATATAGTTGTTGTAGTTTTACTTTTGCAATTATTTATGATGTAAATGTGATGCCAAGAAGGAAACAAATACTGTATATATTTTGCATTGTTTTATCACCAGTTTTCACCATACGTTAATGTGGAAGAGTGAACAGTAAACAATTAATCTTACTGGGATCGCACCTCATTGACTACGGTTTATACTGCATGTTTAGTTCAGAGTTTTTTACCTGTGCGAGAACACTACATCTACTGTATCTTTCTGATGTTGCCAGCCATTTCTGCTTTTATTTATTTATTATTATTATCATCACCTGGCTCTCTCTGTTTATGAACCCATGTATTTCATCTGTTTTCTTCCTTTTTTAACTCAAAGTCTCCCCTTTGGAAGAAAAGCATGTTGCACTTCAGCAGGTAGGTAGTCATCTCAGGTTCATTTTAAAACTACCTCATTGCCACTATTATGTTTGTAATTCCAAAAATTAACCAAAAATTAATCAAAAGAACTACAATAAAATACAAGAAATGCAAAATATACGGGAATACTTGTATACTTAGTTTATTCAGTGAGGTGCTCACATATGATGTGTTGGCGTAACGATGTATGCTATTCACATTCTTCTTACATATGACCCATAATGAAGTATACAAACAAACATAGAATGCTTAATCAAACAACATATTTACAATATTACTGAAGTATTAAATGCACTACAATATCATAGTTCTGCATAGCTGCCAATGCCTTGAGTTCATCCGCCTTACCTGTTAAGCCTCATGGATTGAGAAAAAATGAAATTTAATCTGACAGCCGTCCCTCCCTCCCAGCCATGCTGCTGAGGTCTTGTGCATTGAACCTACCATCCATAAATTCCATCTCAGCTTGCTGCAGATTTAGATCCCTTATCTCCCTTTATCATTCCGCAGGATCTCATCCTTTTTTTCAACCTAGTGCATTACTACTGTCTGCTCACGTAACCCTTTGATATTGTTTTGCAACTACTCAGACGTCATTGACCTTGGTATCAGGGAGGCAAGGTTCCACCCTGGCTTTCATGACTGCCCATGGTTTATCATCCTAAATCAATTAATAGGCAACATACACTATGTTTCTAATGGATGCTAGAACTGCTAACAATACACTTGAAGTACTGTAGCCTGGATTTGTTTCCATAGTAAGGCTTTTACAGTATATCTTTGCATCAAACACAAATGCTGGAGGAATGTCAACTCTTTCTTCATTTCCATAGATGTTGCCCGACCTGTTAAGTTCCTCCAGCATTTTGTGTGTGTTGCTCTCGATTTGCAGAATCTCTTGTGTTTACAATTTGCTATGCCTTTATGCTCTTCAAGATACAAAATCAGCATCCCAATATTTTCATGGTCAGCATTTTGATATTGATTCTGATTTTGCAAAAGCATTCATATTAAACTTCTGATATTCCATGTTTCATTGTGTGTAAAAGGCTATTGAGATTGTGGAAAATATAGCCCTGAAAAGCTATTGAGATTGTAGAAAATAGAGCCCTGAATTGTATTTGTCCTGAGATTGTGATTATGTGCAACATATTAGCAAAATGAAGAGGCAATCACTGTGCTGTTGTAATTATCCCTTAGTGCTAGCTGACCACTTAAGAGATCTGCTTATCTGGCATCAGTGGGGGCTGTGCATTAGCCTAGCTGTAGGCAGCACACTCTTTGTAGATAAAGATTTAAGTAGAAAATCGTGCTTCCTCAGTGAGACCTTTACTTAATTTTGCCTAGAAAATGGTGAAATGCAGTTTCACTGGGGAGGGTAATCTCCAAGCATTGAAGGACATGCATACAAACTAGGAGCAGAGAAGATGATTTCACTTCAGTCTGTCATTGTGTAAAATCATGGCTGATCTGATGATAATCTCAACTCCGCATTCCTGTTTACCCACAATAACTTTTCACCACTTGCTCATTAAGAATCTATCTACCTCTGTTTTAAGAACATCCGAAGACTCTGGTTCCACCAGGTTTCTGTCAAAAATATTTTGACTCAGGACAATACAAGGGAAGCAGTTTTTCACATCTCTTTTATCTAAAGAATGTGCAAATGTAGTAACACTCGCAAATGCAGAACATTCGGGTTTCACCGATTGGCAGGAACTCAGAACTTAAAAGGAAACATCAAGGCAAAATAGACTTTCTGTAAGAGTAGAACGAGGATGGCAGTTGTGGTTATGCAAAAGCATCACTGCAGTGGTACTGTTAATGCAGATGTAACAAGCAAGGTAAAAATGTGAACATCTCTGAAGCTGAAATAGCAGGTTATGCAAATTAGGTTCCACATTCTCTGACAGCTCATGGCTGCTGCCCAGCACTCTTCACTTGTGTTCCAAGGATCCAGATATGTTGCAAAAGCAGAGTAGTAGTGTATTATCAAAAAATGTGACTTTCAGTCTTTGCTGTGAAACTTCAGACTTAATGTCATGGAAATACCAATTACCCTTTCCAATTATGCTGTAGGGTAATGCAATGGATGACAGGTGACACATATTGTTTATAAGACCATAAGATATAGGAGCAGAATTAGGCCATTCAGCCCATCGAGTCTGTTCTGCCATTCCATGATGGCTGATCCCAGATCCTGCTCAACCCCATACACCTGCCTTTTCGCCATATCCTTTAATGCCCTGACCGATAAGGAAACTATCAACTTCTGCTTTAAATATACCCACGGTCTTGGCCTCCACTGCAGTCTGTGGCAGAGCATTCTACAGACTCACTACTCTCTGGCTAAAAGAATTCTTCCTGATCTCTGTTGTAAAAGGTGACCCTTCAGTTTTAAGGCTGTGCCCTCTAGTTCTGGGTACCCCCACCAGAGGAAACATCCTCTCCACATCCACCATATCTGGTCCTTTCAACATTTGGCAGGTTTTAATGAGATCCCCCCCATATTCTTCTAAATTCCAGTGAGTACAAGCCTAAAGCTGCTAAAACTCCTCATATGTCAACCCTTTCATTCACAGAATCATCCCTGTGAATCTCCTCTGGACTCTCTCCAATGACAACACATCCTTTCTGAGATATGGGGTCCAGAACTGTTGACAATACTCCAAGTGTGGCATGAGTGGTGTCTTATAAAATTGATCCCTTAGAGAATCAGAGTAAACAGCTGTGTGTGGAGCCAAAAGAGATGGGGGAGATCTCGAACAATTTCTTTTCTTCAGTATTCACTAAGGAGAAGGATATTGAATTGTGTAAGGTAAGGGAAACAAGCAGGGTAGTTATGGAAACTATGATGATTATAGAAGAGGAAGTACTGGTGCTTTTAACCATAGAACCATAGAACACTTCAGCACAGTACAGGCCCTTCAGCCCTCCATGTTATGCCGACCCATATAATCCTTAAAAAAAAGTACTAAACCCACACTACCCTATAACCCTCCATTTTTCTTTCATCCATGTGTCTGTCCAAGAGGCTCTTAAATACCCCTAATGTTTTAGTCTCCACCACCATCCTTGGCAAATCATTTCAGGCACTAAGTCATTAAGGAATATAAAAGTGGATAAGTCTCCAGATCCTGACAGGATTTCCCTAGGACCTTGAGGGAAGTTAGTGTAGAAGTAGCAGGGGCTCTGACAGAAATATTTCAAATGTCATTAGAAATGGGGATGGTGCCAGAGGACTGGGGTATTGCTCATATGGTTCCATTGTTTAAAACGGGTTTTAAGAGTAAATCTAGCAATTATTGGCCTGTAAATTTGACGTCAGGGTGGGTAAATTAATGGAAAGTATTCTTAGAGATGGTATATATAATTATCTGGATAGACAGAGTCTGATTAGGAACAGTCAACATGGATTTGTGCGTGGAAGGTCATGTTTGACAAATCTTATTGAATTTTTTGAAGAGATTATGAGGAAGGTAAAGCAGTGGATGTTGTCTATATGGACTTCAGTAAAGCCTTTGACAAGGTTCCACATGGAAGGTTCAATCATTAGGTATTAATATTGAAGTAGTAAAATGAATTCAACAGTGGCTGGATGGGAGATGCCAGAGAGCAGTGGTGGATAACTGTTTGTCAGGTTGGAGGCTGGTGACTAGTGGTGTGTCTCAGGGATCTGTACTGGGTCCAATGTTGTTTGTCATATACATTAATGATCTGGATGATAGGGTGGTAAATTGGATTAGTAAGTATGCAGATGATACTAAGGTAGGTGGCATTGTGTATAATGAAGTAGGTTTTCAAAGCTTGCAGAGAGATTTAGGTCAGTTGGAAGAGTGGGCTGAACAATGGCAGATGGAATGTAATGCTGATAAGTGTGAGGTGCTACATTTTGGTAGGAATAATCTAAATAGGACATACATAGTAAATGGTAGGGCATTGAGGAATGCAGTAGAGCAATATGTGCATAGTTCCCTGAAGGTGGAATTTCATGTGGATAGGGTGGTGAAGAAAGCTTTTGGTATGCTGGTCTTTATAAATCAGAGCATTGAGTATAGGAGTTGGGATGTAATGTTAAAAGTGTACAAGGCATTGGTGAGGCCAAATTTGGAGTATTGTGTACAGTTCTGGTCACCGAATTATAAGAAAAATGTCAACAAAATAGACAGAGTACAGAGGAGATTTACTAGAATGTCACCTGGGTTTCAGCACCTAAGTTACAGAGAAAGGTTGAACAAGTTAGGTCAGGGGTCAGCAACCTTTACCACTGAAAGAGCCACTTGGACCCGTTTCCCACAGAAAAGAAAACACTGGGAGCCGCAAAACCCGTTTGACATTTAAAATGAAATAACACTGCATACAACGTTTTTTTTGCCTTTATGCTATGTATAAACAAACTATAATGTGTTGCATTTATGAAATTGATGAACTCCTGCAGAGAAAACGAAATTACATTTCTGCATGCAACAAAAACATTTTGAACTCCGAAAAAAAGACGTTGGGTTGAAGGTTACTTTTAAGTAAAATACTCAACGTCTATTTGAGTCCTTCTTGTATTTATGAAAAACGCCAAACTTAAATTTGCCGCCAGCAGCAAACCAAAAATAACATCAGCCAACTGTCAGCCTGAAAAATAAAAGAACTATTTCACTGAACAATGAAAAAATATGAATATACATAAAATAATAGGCAATTAAAATATTTATCATACTTGGTTAATGGGATTTCTGCTCCTGGACCTCAGCGCACAGCGTCTGCACATCAGGGCTGTATGACGTCACCTTCATCTTTACACAGGATCGCAAGCTGTCATCTGTGAAGTGTGCGCGATGTTTGTTTTTAATAAAGTTCATGTTGGAGAACACCTGCTCACATACATATGTGGATCGAAAGATCGACAGGACTCCAAGCGCATACTTTTTCATGTTTACATAAATGTCGGGCATAGCATTCCATGTTTCGAACACAAGTTTGTCCGGTTTTGGAAGGTTTTCAATATCACTCCATTTGTGATTCTGAGCAAGAACGGCCTTCTGACGGGCAACATCTTCAAGGTCTGCTGTCAAGCGTCTAAACTTGGACACCCATATGTCTTTGTCGGCTATGTCGGCCAGTTCCATCTCAAGATCAGGTTGACTCACACCTGCCAATGCAGTCGTATTCAGTAGGGAAGGATCGATGCTTAAGGGAGTGACCGGGAAGGATAATGTGTTTTTTTCCTCTCTGAACTCACAGAAGCGTTTCCCAAACGATGTTTGCATTGCGATGATTGCAGAATGTAAATACTCCGAAATTAACATGTCATGACCTTGTTTGAACTCTCTCAAATTGGGGAAGTGAGACAAAGTGCCTTTCTGTAAATCTCTGGCAAGCACTGTCAACTTGCGCTCGAATGCCAAAACATCCTCCAATATGTGCAGGGCTGTGCGTCCTTTCCCCTGAAGAGCTGTGTTCAGCGTGTTCAGGTGCGCTGTCATGTCTACCATGAAGTGTAGCTTTTCCAGCCACTCTGGCTGTTCCAGCTCAGGAAAGGTGAGCCCTTTGCTGCCTAGGAAAGTTTTCACTTCTTCCAGACACGCGACAAAGCGTTTCAGCACCTCCCCTTTGGACAGCCACCGGACTTTGTTGTGCAGCAGGAGATCAGAATATGCGCTTTCCATCTCGTCCAGTAACAAACGGAATTGACGGTGATTTAAACTTTTTGCCATTATTTTATTGACAATCTGAATGACAACATCCATTACTTCTGTGCATTCCGGAGGAAATGTTTGAGCGCACAGTGCCTCTTGGTGCAAGATGCAGTGAAAAGTCAGCAGCTTTTTGTCCAGCGACTTCTGCAGTAAAGCCACAAATCCCTTGTGCGTTCCCGTCATATTCGGAGCCCCATCAGTAGCTACTGACACCAGATGGGTGGTCTTTATTCCTTTGGCTCTTAAACAATTCAAGACAGCCTCACAGATGTCCTCCCCCCGTGTTTGGTCTTTTAGAGGTATCAACTCAATCAGTTCTTCCTGTGGCCCGGCAGAGTTTACATACCGGCAGAACAACGCTATTTGTTCAATATCACCTTTGTCTTTAGACTCGTCACAGGCAATCGAGTAGGCCACAGCTGAATTGATGTCTTTAATTTGCTGTCTTGTGATGTCTTCTGCCATTTTTATGGTTCTGTCTTTGACAGTCTTTGCAGAGAGGGGCATATCCCTGATTTTCTGCACAATTTCACTCTTGTTTTTAAAGTCCGTGAATAGATGTTCTGAAATCTTAATGAAAGATTCTTTTATATATTCACCATCTGTAAATTGCTTCCCGTGCCTGACGATTTCCTGAGCGGCATTATAACTGGCGTATGTCGTTGATTTTCCAGACGTCATCCATTTCTGGAAATGATTTTTGCTCAGATCAACCTTCCGCATCAGTTCCGAAACGGCTTTTTTTCTCTCATCTCCATCCGGATATTTTTGAGCAAAGGCTGCGTGTTTACTCTGGAAATGCCTTGCGACATTTGACTTTTTGTTGTTTGCTAGTTTCTCATTGCATATTAAGCATACCGGTAAACCAGTCTCGTCAACAGTGAAAGCAAATGAATCTGCCCACGTATCATTAAACGTTCTGTTTTCTTCAGTCACTTTTCTTTTTTTAGAATTCTCCATAGTTGGCTTACCTTGGATCGAAAAATTAAAGAAATCGCGCACTGGCGGGTGTCAGGTATTGGTGACGTATATTAATAGCGATAAAAACACGTTGTAGCGGTGTGCTCACGCAGTCAGTAAACTGCAGTCGAATAACTTTATTCGAACTAAACAGCCTTGCTTTTAAGCCTCCCTCAACCCAGCCCCCATAGACGCAGATGCTGCAAAAGACGCGTACTCACAAACCCCCGTAGGCTATCTCCCTTAGCCGGAATGCTGGCTAATTGTGAGCCGTTTCGGATGTGCCAGGAAATGTGTCGCCACACTTAGATTGTACAAGATCACCATAATCTTCAAATTTAGAATTACATTTCAAAAGCTAACAAACTAACATAAAATACATTTTAATTAAATACTGACCAATTATTTCCCAAAGCCACAGGGAGCCGCAGCACAGAGGTGAAAGAGCCACAAATGGCTCGGGAGCCGCAGGTTGCCGACCCCCGAGTTAGGTCTTTATTCTTTGGAACATAGAAGATTGAGGGGGGACTTGATAGAGGTATTTAAAGTTATAAAGGGGATAGACAGAGTTGACGTGGATTGCCTTTTTCCATTGAGAGTAGGGGAGATTCAAACACGAGGACATGAGTTGTGAGTTAAGGGGCAAAAGTTTAGGGGTGACACGAGGGGGAGCTTCTTTACTCAGAGGTTGGTAGCTGTGTGGAATGAGCTTCCAGTAGAAGTGGTAGAGGCAGGTTCGATTTTTGTCATTAAAAAAAAAAATTGGATAAGTACATGGACAGGAAAGGAATGGAGGGTTATGGGCTGAGTGCAGGTCGGTGGGACTAGGTGAGAGTAAGCGTTTGGCACGGACTAGAAGGGCCGAGATGGCTTGTTTCCATGCTGTAATTGTTATATGGTTATAAAGCCTCAGCATTATCGCCTTACTTTTATATTCTATTCCCCTTGAAATAAATGCCAACATTGCATTTGCCTTCTTTACCACAGGCTCAACCTGTAAATTAACCTTCTGGGAGTCTTGAACAAGACTCCCTCTGCACCTCTGATGTTTGAATTTTCTCCCCATTTATAAAATAGTCTGCAGTATGGTTCCTTTTACCAAAATGCATTATCATACATTTCCCAACACTGTATTCCATCTGCCACTTTTTTGCCCATTCTTCCAGTCTGTCTAAGTCCTGCAATCCCATTGCTTCCTCAGCACTACCTACCCCTCCACCTGTCTTTGTATCTTCATAAACTTTCCCACAAAGCCATCAATTACATTATCTAAATCATTGAACAATGTGAAAATTAGTGGTACCACTAGTCACCGCAGGCAACCAGAAAAGGATCCTCTTATTCCCACTCACTGCCTCCTGCCTGTCAGCCATTCCTCTATTCATGCCAGTACCTTTCCTGTAATGCCATAGGATTTTATCTTGTTAAGCAGCCTCCTGAGTGGCACCTAATCAAATGCCTTCTGCAAGTATATGACATCTGCCTCTCCTTTGTCCACCCTGCTTGTTTTTCCTTGAAGAACTCTTAACAGATCTGTCAGGCAAGATTTCCTTTTACAGAAACTATGCTGACTTTGACTTATTTTATCTCAGTCTCCAAGTGCCTCGAAACCTCATCCTGAATAATAAACTCCAACACTTTCCCAGCCACTGAGGTTAGGCTAACTGGCCTGTAATTTACTTTCTTTTGCCTCCTCCCTTCTTAAAGAGTGGAGTGACCTTGCAATTTTCCAGTCCTCCAGGACCATGTGAGAATCAAGAGATTCTTAAATGATCCTGAACAATGCATCTGTTATCTCTTCAGCAGCCTCTCTCAGGACTCTGGGACGTAGTCCATCTGGTCCAGGTGACTTAACCACCTGAAGAACTTTGAGTTTGCCTAGCACTTTTTCCTTTATAATAGCAACGGCACTCAACTCTCACTTCTCTTTTACTCTTCATATAACTGAAAAAAATTTTCATGTTCTGCTTTGTATTTATGGCTAATTTGCCCTCATACTTAATCTTTTCCCTTATAGTTTTTGTAGTTGCCCTTTGTTGGATTTTAAAAGCTTCCCAATCATCCAACTTCCCACTCACTTTTACTGCCTTATATGCCCTTTCCTTGGCTTTTATGAAGTCCTTAACTTCCCTTGTCAAGCACAGTTGCCTACCCCTGCCATTTGAGAACTTCTTCCTCTGTGGGACACATCTACCCTGCACCTTATGAACTATTTCCAGAAACTTCAGCCATCTCTGTTCTGTCATCACCCCACCAGTATCCTCCTCCAATCCACCTGGACAAGCTCCTCTCTCATGCCTCTGTTATTCCCTTAATTCCACTGTGATACTGATACATGAAGCTTCTCCCTCTCAAATTGCAGTATGAATTCAATCATATTATCATCACTGCCTCCTAAGAGTTCCTTTGGGGCTTTGGGGCTCTAACGTTTTAACTGTCTCTCATTCTTTGGAGCACTTCTCTGTTTTCATGGATGTCTGTGAAGAAAAAGAATTTCAGAATGTATTTTGTATACATTTTCTCTGACATTAAACGTACCTATTGAACCTATTAAACCAATTGAACGTAAAGCTCCTTAATAAGATCTGGGTTATTCCACAACACCCAGTCTAAGATTGCCTTTCTCTGAGTAGGCTCAAGCACAAACTGCTCTAAAAGGCCAACTCAAAGGCATTTAATATTCCCTCTCTTGCAATCTGACAACAACCTGATTTTCCAAATCCCCTTACATATTAAATTCCCCCATTACAATTGTGACATTACCCTTATTACATGCCTTTTCCAGATCCCATAATTTTCCAATTCCAATTTACCCTTGTAGTTTCTTAACTCCTCCCACAAAGATTCAACATTCTCTGACCCTGTGTCACCTATTTCTAAAGATGTACTGTAATTCCAACTCTTACCAGCAGCCACACCACTATTATGCCTTCTGACTTGTCCTTTCAATACAAAGTATATCCTTTGATGTTAGCTCCCAACTACGGCTTTGTTTCAGCCACGGCTCAGTAATGCCCACAACACCATAACGACCAATCTGTATCATCCAGCTTATTCCGAATGCTGCGTGCATTTAAATACAGCACCTTTAGTCGTGCATTCTTCACTGTTTTGAATTTTGCTTCTGTGGTACCATTTAAGACTTTGCTCTGTCTGCATTTCTATCCAATCACTGGCTTGTCCTTCCTTACATTCATGTTACACCCATCATCTACTTGTAAACCTGCTGGCTCATCCTCGGCTCCATCATCCCGGTTCCCATCCCCCTCCATATTAGTTTAAACCACTCCCAACAGTGCTAGTAAATCTACCCACAAGAATATTGGTCCCACCTGGATTTGAGTGCAACCCTTCCCTTTTGTACAGGTCTCACCTGCCCCAGAAAAGGTCCTAATTATCTAGAAATCTGAAACCTTGACCCCTGTTCCAATTCTTCAGCTATGCATTTATCTGCCACCTTTTTCTAGTCCTATGCTCACTGTCACGTGGCACAGGCAGCAATCCTGAGACTACTACCCTTGAAGTTTCGTTTCTCAGCTTCCATCCTAACTCCCTGAATTTTGTTTTCAGAATCTTCTCTCTTTTTCTACCTATGCTGCTGGTATCAATATGTGCCATGACTTCTGGCTGCTCACCCTCCCTTTTCAGAATATTGTGGAAGTGTCATGGCCCTAGCACCTGGGAGGCAAGCTACCATCCATGTTTCTTTTTTGTATCCCCCTAACTATACAATAGGTGCAGAAGTAGACCATTCAGCCCTTCGAGCCTGCTCCTCCATTTTGAGATCATGGCTGATCAACTACTATCAATACCCAGCTCCTGCCTTGTCCCCATAAACCTTGATTCCCCTATCCATAACATACCTATCTAGCTCCTTCTTGAAAGCATCCAGAGAATTGGCCTCCACTACCTTCCGAGACAGTGCATTCCAGACCCCCACAACTCTCTGGGAGAAGAAGTTTTTCCTTAACTCTGTCCTAAATGACCTACCCCTTATTCTCAAGCCATGCCCTCTGGTACTGGACTCTCCCAGCATCTGGAACATATTTCCTGCCTCTATCTTGTCCAATCCCTTAATAATCTTATATGTTTCAATCAGATCCCCTCTCAATCTTCTTAATTCCAGTGTGTACAAGCCCAGTCTCTCTAACCTCTCTGCTTAAGACAGTCCAGACATCCCAGGAATTAACCTCGTGAATCTACGCTGCGCTTCCTCTACAGCCAGGATGTCCTTCCTTAACCCTGGAGACCAAAACTGTACACAATACTCCAGGTGTGGTCTCACCAGGGCTCTGTACAAATGCAAGAGGATTTCCTTGCTCTTGTACTCAATTCCCTTTGTAATAAAGGCCAACATTCCATTAGCCTTCTTCACTGCCTACTGCACTTGCTCATTCACCTTCAGTGACTGATGAACAAGGACTCCTAGATCTCTTTGTATTTCTCCCTTACCTAACTACACTGTTCAGATAATAATCTGCCTTCCTGTTCTTACTCCCAAAGTGGATAACCTCACACTTATTCACATTAAACGCCATCTGCCAAGTATCTGCCCAGTCACTCAGCCTATCCAAATCACCCTGAATTCTCCTAACATCCTCATCACATGTCACACTGTCACCCAGCTTAGTATCATCAGCAAATTTGCTGATGTTATTCTCAATGCCTTCATCCAAATCATTGACGTAAATGGTAAACAGCTGTGGTCCCAATACCGAGCCCTGTGGCACCCCACTAGTCACCACCTGCCATTCCGAGAAACACCCATTCACCGCTACCCTTTGCTTTCTATCTGCCAACCAGTTTTCTATCCATGTCAATGTCTTCCCCCCAATGCCATGAGCTTTGATTTTACCCATCAATCTCCTATGTGGGACCTTATCAAATGCCTTCTGAAAATCGAGGTACACTACATCCACTGGATCTCTCTTGTCAAACTTCCTGGTTACATCCTCGAAAAACTCCAACAGATTAGTCAAGCATGATTTACTCTTGGTAAATCCATGCTGGCTCGGCCCAATCCTATCTCTGCTATCTAGATATGCCACTATTTCATCCTTAGTAATGGACTCTAGCATCTTCCCCACCACCGATGTCAGGCTGACAGGTCGATAGTTCTCTGTTTTCTCCCTCCCTCCTTTCTTAAAAAGTGGGATAACATTAGCCATTCTCCAATCCTCAGGAACTGATCCTGAATCTAAGGAACATTGGAAAATGATTACCAATGCATCCTCAATTTCCAGGGCCACCTCCTTTAGTACCCTAGGATGCAGACCATCTGGACCTGGGGATTTGTCAGCCTTCAGTCCCATCAGTCTACTCATCACCGTTTCCTTCCGAATGTCAATTTGTTTCATTTTCTCTGTTACCCTATGTCCTTGGCCCATCCATACATCTGGGAGATTGCTTGTGTCTTCCTTAGTGAAAACAGATCTAAAGTACTCATTAAATTCTTCTGCCATTTCTCTGTTTCCCATAACAATTTCACCCAATTCATTCTTCAAGGGCCCAACATTGTTCTTAACTATCTTCTTTCTCTTCACATACCTAAAAAAGCTTTTGCTATCCTCCTTTATATTCCTGGCTAGCTTGCGTTCGTACCTCATTTTTTCTCCCCGTATTGTCTTTTTAGTTAAGTTCTGTTGTTCCTTAAAAACTTCCCAATCATCTGTCCTCCCACTCACCTTAGCTCTGTCATATTTCCTTTTTTTTAATGCTATGCAATCTCTGACTTCCTTTGTCAACCACTATGGCCCCTTTCCCCCCTTTGAATCCTTCCTTCTCTGGGGGATGAACTGATTTTGCACCTTGTGCGTTATTCCCAAGAATACCTGCCATTGCTGTTCTACTGCCTTTTCTGCTAGGATATCCATCCAGTCAACTTTGGCCAGCAAATCCCTCATGGCTCCATAGTTTCCCCTGTTCATCTGCAACACTGACACCTCCGAGCTGCCCTTATCCTTCTCAAATTGCAGATAAAAACTTATCATATTTTGATCACTACCTCCTAATGGCTCTTTACTGCAAGATCGCTTATCAAATCCTGTTCATTTCCTACCCTTCTGAGCTACAGGACCAGACTCAGAGCCAGAGGCATGGCCACTGGTGCTTCCCCCAGGTAGGTCGTTCACCCTTACAACAGCACTCAAAATGAAGTATTTATTGTTGAGAGGTATGGCCAAATGGGTGCACTCCACTATCTGACATTCACCCTTCCTTCTCTTTACAGTCACCCACTTATCCATCTCCTGTAGCCTTGGGGTGATTATCTCCCTGTAGCTCCTGACTATCACCTCTTCACTTTCCCTAACAAGCCAAAGGTCATCAATCTGCAGCTTCAGTTCCTTAACACGGTCTCGAAGGAGCTGCACTTTGATGTAGCCATTGGGGAGGGTAGTAGTCTTCCAGAAATCCCACATCTGACACTCAGAACAGAACACTAGCTTTGTAGACTAGCCCCTATTTTGCTATTATATAGGGGCTATTTTTCACTAGCCCCATTCTCTCGAGTTAAATAAGAAATAAGGAATGAACTTACCTGCCTCTGCCAGTTCTCTCTAAAGCCTTGTTGAGCCAAAACCTTACCACTCTGACTCAGACCACTCTGATGACAACCACTCTGCTAGACAGACCCCACTTTGGAGACTGGGTTTTTAAAGCTCTTCACCGGACCTGCACGGGAATGCTTCTGCTGTGTCTGTGCAGTATTCCAATCAAAGTTTCATAGTAGAAACTGTTCTACATAATTCACCTACACCATCATTAAGTTGTTGTGTTTACTTTCAGAGACGGTGCCTGATGATGTCAATGTAAGGCAACTGCTTTTGGCATATAACTGCTAATGGAAGTAAAGGACTGTGGCTTTGGTTAAGCACATAAAACAACCCTTGCCTGCTTTATTCACAAAATCATACATTGGTGACCCCAACACTCTTGGACAATTCCAGATTTGCTCAGCAACATGTCAACCAATGCAGCCACTTTGAATCTGCCCAAGATTTGGGAGAAGCACATTACTCTGTAGTTTGCAGCTCATGTTGCAAGAAACCATCTCTGACAATACCAAATTTTACTACGTTGTAGCATCACTAAGTAGTTTCACTGTAGCCACAGTGGTGAGTCTACTGGAAGACCTGCCTGCACATAGTAAATATGTCACTCTGAAAACTCATCTATTGCAGACTTTTGGACTGCCTGCCTCTGAATGTGCCAAACAGTTGCTTCCTTTGCCCGACCTGGTGACACTAGGCCAGGGGTCAGCAACCTTTACCACTGAAAGAGCCACTTGGACCCGTTTCCCACAGAAAAGAAAACACTGGGAGCCGCAAAACCCGTTTGACATTTAAAATGAAATAACACTGCATACAACATTTTTTTTGCCTTTATGCTATGTATAAACAAACTATAATGTGTTGCATTTATGAAATTGATGAACTCCTGCAGAGAAAACGAAATTACATTTCTGCATGCAACAAAAACATTTTGAACTCCGAAAAAAAGACGTTGGGTTGAAAGTTACTTTTAAGTAAAATATTCAATGTCTATTTGAGTCCTTCTTGTATTTATGAAAAACGCCGAACTTAAATTTTCCGCCAGCAGCAAACCAAAAATAAAGTCAGCCAGCTGTCATCCTGAAAAATGAAAGGACTATTTCACTGAACAATGAAAAAATATGAATATAAGTAAAATAATAGGCAATTAAAATATTTATCATACTTGGTTAATGGGATTTCTGCTCCTGGACCTCAGCGCACAGCGTCTGCACATCAGGGCTGTATGATGTCACCTTCATCTTTACACAGGATCGCAAGCTGTCATCTGTGAGGTTTTCAATATCACTCCATTTGTGTTTCTGAGCAAGAACGGCCTTCTGACGGGCAACATCTTCAAGGTCTGCTGTCAAGCGTCTAAACTTGGACACCCATATGTCTTTGTCGGCTATGTCGGCCAGTTCCATCTCAAGATCAGGTTGACTCACACCTGCCAATGCAGTCGTATTCAGTAGGGAAGGATCGATGCTTAAGGGAGTGACCGGGAAGGATAATGTGTTTTTTTCCTCTCTGAACTCACAGAAGCGTTTCCCAAACGATGTTTGCATTGCGATGATTGCAGAATGTAAATACTCCGAAATTATCATGTCGTGACCTTGTTTGAACTCTCTCAAATTGGGGAAGTGAGACAAAGAGCCTTTCTGTAAATCTCTGGCAAGCACTGTCAACTTGCGCTCGAATGCCAAAACATCCTCCAACATGTGCAGGGCTGTACGTCCTTTCCCCTGAAGAGCTGTGTTCAGCGTGTTCAGGTGCGCTGTCATGTCTACCATGAAGTGTAGCTTTTCCAGCCACTCTGGCTGTTCCAGCTCAGGAAAGGTGAGCCCTTTGCTGCCCAGGAAAGTTTTCACTTCTTCCAGACACGCGACAAAGCGTTTCAGCACCTTCCGTCTGGACAGCCAGCGATAAAAACACGTTGTAGCGGTGTCAGTAAACTGCAGTCAAAGATAGCTTTATTCGAACTAAACAGCCTTGCTTTTAAGCCTCCCTCAACCCAGCCCCCATGGACGCAGATGCTGCAAAAGACGCGTACTCACAAACCCCCGAAGGCTATCTCCCTTAGCCGGAATGCTGGCTAATTGTGAGCCGTTTCGGATGTGGCAGGAAATGTGTCGCTACACTTAGGTTGTACAAGATCACCATAATTACATTTCAAAAGCTAACAAACTAACATAAAATACATTTTAATTAAATACTGACCAATTATTTCCCAAAGCCACAGGGAGCCGCAGCACAGAGGTGAAAGAGCCACAAATGGCTCGGGAGCCGCAGGTTGCCGACCCCCGCACTAGGCCTTCAGAACTAATAGACCATGTGCTCCCTCTCCTGGGCAATCACTATCCTTGTTATTTTTTAAGAACTCTTTATGCAACAAATAACAGATCAGGCTTGCATAGCCCTCACTAATACACTCATGAAGGACAACAGGGAGCTTGCTAAAATGGCCAATAGTCTACACTCAGCCAGGCAGAGGAGCATCGTTCCTCATTCTTTCCTTGTCTCAATAAGCCCAGTCAGCAGAGCCTCCAGTAGACTCACACTCTTGGCTCTGAAGCAGAAAATGCCTGGTCTATGTTTTTACCATGCATGCTTTGCCTTGAACACCAAAAAGTGCTGACCGCAGTGAAGGTTTGATGGTGCCAGCAAATTGGGACATTGGAGGTCAGTGAACACTATGGGCCCCAGCTGCCAGGGTCATCTATTGTTCACTAAAGACCCTCCTTGAGGCGAATGCTTCCTGTGTGACACAGGTGCTCAAATGAGTGCGCAGCCAGCATCACCTGTTGATTAGAAGGCAGAAAGTGACGGACCCTGGCTGGAGGCCGCTAATGACAGAAGGATCCAGAATTGCGGGACACAATGATGATGCTCTGCTTTAGTGGGTAACGCTAGACATGAGAATCTCTTGGCTTAAGTTGCTAGACTTCTGCTTGCCACAGATTTCCTGTGCACCAAAGGACAGTTGGTAGATTTTTAAAATTGTCAGCTTGTGGACACAAAGAACTTTGGTTGTTACCCTGTACCCCCAGTAAGTTCCCCACGATGACTCTGTCTAGCACATGCACCACCATATGTGAATTCACTCGCCTGCTGGGTGAATCCCCAAACCTCACCGAGCCCACATTTTCCACTACAGTCACAAAGCAGGGGATGAGCACCACATTTCCACAAGTGGCTCGCTGGTCCGCGCCTGTGCACGTAGACGGGACCCAGAAAAGCCGGCCAGCACGAAGGCTGAGTTTGCTAATGTGGAAATCCTTGGCATTGTATGCAGGGTGAACAGCCCTTGGGCTTCATCTCTCCACGTGGTCCCAGAGCCCGATGGTGGTTGCCATCCATGTGGTGATTACCGCCTCCTTAATGAGGCCACCACCCCCCATCATTACCCAGTCCTACATATTCGTGACTTTTTGGCATGTTTAGCCAGAAAGATAATTTTTTACTAAAGTGGACTTGGTCAGGGGCTTAGCCTGTGTGCACTGAGGATGTTCCCAAAACTGTTGTTATAACCTATAAAACCTATTTGAGTTGCTGTGCACAGTGTTTGCACAGAAAAATGCAGCACCAATTAAAGGACTTAAGTTTTCTTTTTGTTTTCCTGGGAAACATATTTGTCTCCAGCACATCGAAAACCAAACACTTATCACATCTCCGTACATTTTTCAAGTGCTTAAGCCAATGTGGACTGATTATTAACCCCACTAAATGCCATTTCAGTTTGTCCAATATTGACTTTCTCACCCATCGCAAATCCCCACAGAAGGGGTGGCACCGCTGCCATCAGAAGTCACCACTATTATGGACGTTTCACTGTCCTGCATTACCAAAGCACTGCAAGAGCTTTTAGGTATGGTGAATTTCTATCAGTGTTTCATTCCACAAACTGCTGTTTTTATGCTCCCCTTGTATAGTTCCCTTAAAGGCAGTGCCCCTAATCACATGCTTGAATCGTCAGCGGACAAGACCAGAGCTTCTGATGACATCAAGCAAGCTCTTTCGAACACAACCCTACTTGCACACCCAGTCACCAGTGCACCTTTAGCCATCACAACTGACACTCCAGACTATCCCGTGGGTCGCAGGCGTGTGGCCACTCATCTTCTTCAGCTAGCAGCTTTGCGCACACCCCATGCCCCCCCCACCCTGCAAAAGCAAGTACAGCACATTTGACTGCGAGCTTCTTGCTCTCTATCTGTCCATCTGCTACTTTAGTTTTCGATTAGAGGGTCAGCATTTCACAGTGTTTGTTGATCACAATCTCTTTGTGCATGCAATGGCCAACCCGTTAGACTCTGGGTCTGTTTGGCAGCAATGCCAGCCGACCTACATTTCAGAATTCACGACTGATGCACAGCGCAGCAAAGGGAAAAATAAAGCTGTGGCCTCTCACCACCCAGCGTCAATCCATACACATTGGGGTTGACTATGCCAGGCTACCAACGCAGAGGTCCAGGCTTTCAGAGCAGCAATCATGGACACAGGAGTTTCTCTCCTGGGCGATGTCTCAACTGGTTGCCCACACCCCATAGGGCCTGCAAACTGGTGAAGTACTGTTTTTAACTCCATTCACAGCCTTTCGCATCTGGGCAACACTGCTTAGCTTGAGGTTTGGGTAGCATGGTCGTAGGAAGGATATGTGAGATTGGAGTGTTGTGTGTCAGTGGGCAAAAATTAACTGTCATGTTCGGTCACCTTTTGAGGTCCCTGAGAGACAGTCTGACTGCATCAATGTGGGCCTGGTTGGTCCTCTCCACCTCCCATAGTTTCATGCATTTCCTTACCATGGAGTGTTGAGTTCTGTTCATTTTGACTATATAAGTACTTTGAGACATGTTTAATTTTACATGCTTGACCATTTTACTCAGTTTGATATTAATCATATTTATTTACAAACTGAATAGTTGGACAGAGATAATGAATCCACACTTTTTAGTCATCATTGTAGTTCGAGTGACAAGTCTATTTTGTAGTAAATTAGCATGGAAGCTGTTTATGTTGGTGTTACCCCCAAAACCTATCTTCCGTACGTGCCTCATCTTTTTCACAATCTATCTACATCATCTAATAGAAAATATAAAAGGAGTCTGGGGTCTGCCTCTTTTAGTTTTCTGATTCTGTAGTTCTAAGCCACTTGACAAAATGGACAAAAATAAGCCTTTATGGTGTTATTATCTACTACTGCCCTTTATCAATAGTAAAAACATGGTGTAAATCACTGTGTGGAATTTCTAAGCTGATTTAAGGATTGTTAAAAAAGCACATTAAGAATCTATTTAGCACCTTCTGCAGTCATAAATTTGCTCAGACTCCAAGCTAACTTCCTGCTGAATTTATAGTGGTCAAGTGGGCAAACCATGTGCGCAAAGTCGTAGTGGTTAGCACAACACTTTACAGTACAGGCAGCCTGGGTTCATTTCCCACTGCCGCTGTGTGGAGTTTGTATGTTCTTTCGTAGCCATGTCAGTTTCCTCTGGGTGCTCCGGTTTCCTTCCACACTCCAGAGGCATACTAGTTAGTAGATTAATTCGTCATTGTAAATTGTTCTGTGATTAGGCTAGGGATAAATCGTGGCATTGCTCGGCAATATGGCTCAAAGGGCCAGACGGACCAATTCTGCGCTGTATCTCAATTAAAGAAAAAACAAACATGCCAGAAATGAGGAGAATCTACTTCAGGCAAAATTTTTCTATGACCAATACCAGGCTTAGAGAGTGTTGCTCTTTTCAAGAAGATATTGAAAATGTTGCTAAATGAGTCAGAATCAGGTTTATTATCACTGCTATGTGACTGAAATTTGTTAAATTAGCAGCAGCAATTTAATGCTATGTATAATCTAGCAGAGAGAGAAAAAATAATAATAAATAAAATAAAACATAATAATAAATAAACAAGTAAATCCATTACGTATATTGAATAGATTTTTTAAAATGTGCAAAAGCAGAAATACTGTATATTAAAAAAAGTGAGGTTGTGACCAAAGTTTCAATGTCCATTTAGGAATTGGATGGCAGAGGGGAAGAAGCTGTTCCTTGGTCTCCTTGGTGTTCCTAGTTATCTCTTCCCATAATTAAACTTAGAATACAGTATTTCTGTAAGGAGTCTGACACGTGAGTGATGTGATCTGTCCGTTGGAGCTATAGGACTGCAGTGCCACAAGTCATAGTCACCAGTGTATATAAAGACTAGTGAATTCATGGTTAATTTTAGAGATTCAAGGGGACATGAAGTTACACTCCCTTATGAGTGTTTAAGAGTAAAAAAAAACAGGACTGTTTCATTTAATTCTTTGGAGAAATCTAATTGTGAATCTGTTCTTAAATACACTTTTTACAGAAGGTAATTTAAGCAGGTCTATCTTTTAATTTAAACAGTCATGACTGTAAAGGCTTACTTTGTATCTGCTGGGCTATATTAAAGAGGCTCACTTTTCAGTAAATCTGTTGTCAGAAAAGGGAAAGATTAATATTTGAACAGGAGCAGACTGGGATTATTAATTATTTAAAGAACTGAACAACACAAGAAAGGCAGTTACTTTCCCCTGTAAAAATGATTTTATCTTTCATAGTAACAGGAAGACGCATCAGATTGGATGATTTAATCAACTCGACTTCAATTTTTAAACGGGTGAAGTTTGAATTTATTTGCTCTGTAAACATCAGAAATTTTCACTATGTGATTTATATTAGTCTCCTTGTGAATATTTCCCATCACAACTGTCATGACAACTAGTACAGAACTCTGTAGATTTTGTGATGTGGCTCAGATACCCAGCTTGGGAAAAGGCCCTTTGGCCCAACTCATCCATACTGACCAAGGTGGCTTCCTGAGCTAACCACTTCTGCCTGTATTTGGACCACATTTCTCCAAACTTCTATCTATCTATCTATTTGGTTGTTTGTTTATTTATTTATCTATCTATCTATCAAGATACAGCACAGGATGGATGCTCGCAGCCCAGAAATCCTCTGATTTAATCCTAGATTAATCACAGGACAATTTGCAATGACCAATTAACCTAGCAACTGGTAGATCTCTAGAGTGTGGGAGGAAGCCAGAGCAGCTGGAGGAACCCACAGGGAGAATGTACAAACTCATTACAGGCAGCGGTGGGAATTGAACCTGGATCGGCTGTACCGTGAAGCACTGTGCTAACCACTACACTACTGCGCTGCCCCACTAAGAACGGCCATGCACCACCATCCACAGAATTGAGAAAGAGCAACCTATCTGTCAATCATTTCTGAGTCTGGGACGTGTGAGGGTGCTCATGTTTTCTGCTCCACCTACGTGTCCAAATGTTTTAAAGATTGTAATTACACCCTCTCTATCATTTTGCCTAGCAGCTTGATTCATATATCCACCAGCTTCTGCATGAAAAGCTTGTCTCTTACCTCTCCTTGAAATTTTTAACTTCTTGCCTCAAATGTATGCTCTCGAGCGTAAGCCTCCCCTAACGTAGGAAAAAGGTCTGTGGCATTCCTTTGTATCTATGCTTCTCAGGATTTAGAACATAGAATAGTACAGCACATTACAGGCCCTTCAGCCTACAATGTTGTGCTGACCCTCAAACCCTGCCTCCCATATAACCCCCCACCTTAAATTTCTCCATATACCTGTCTAGTAGTCTCTTAAACTTCACTAGTGTATCTGCCTCCACCACTGACTCAGGCAGTGCATTCCACGCACCAACCACTCTCTGACTGAAAAACCTTCCTCTAATATCCCCCTTGAACTTCCCTCCCCTTACCTTAAAGCCATGTCCTCTTGTTCTGAGCAGTGGTGCCCTGGGGAAGAGCCGCTGGCCGTCCACTCTGTCTATTCCTCTGAATATCTTGTACACCTCTATCATGTCTCCTCTCATCCTCCTCCTCTCCAAAGTGTAAAGCCCTCGTTCCCTTAATCTCTGATCATAATCCAGGCAGCATCCTGGTAAATCTCCTCTGTACCCTTTCCAATGCTTCCACATTCTTCCTATAGTGAGGTGACCAGAACTGGACACAGTACTCCGTGTGGCCTAACTAGAGTTTTATACAGCTGCATCATTACATCGCGTCTCTTAAACTCTATCCCTCGACTTATGAAAGCTAACACCCCATAAGCTTTCTTAATGACCCTATCTACCTGTGAGGCAACATTCAGGGATCTGTGGACATGTACCCCCAGATCTCTCTGCTCCTCTACACTACCAAGTATCCTGCCGTTTACATTGTACTCTGCCTTGGAGTTTGTCCTTCCAAAGTGTACCACCTCACACTTCTCTGGGTTGAACTCCATCTGCCACTTCTCAGCCCATTAATGCATCCTATCAATGTCTCTCTGCAATCTTCAACAATCCTCTACACTATCTACAACACCACCAAACTTTGTGTCATCTGCAAACTTGCCAACCCACCCTTCTACCCCCACATCCAGGTCGTTAATAAAAATCCGAATGTACTCCCTCTACCACACCCCTCTGCCTTCTGCAGGCAAGCCAATTCTGAATCCACCTGGCCAAACTTCCCTGGATCCCATGCCTTCTGACTTTCTGAATAAGCCTACCGTGTAGAACCTTGTCAAATGCCTTATTAAAACCCATGTAGATCACATCCACTGCACTACCCTCATCTATATGCCTGGTCACCTCCTCAAAGAACTCTATCAGGCTTGTTAGGCATGATCTGCCCTTCACAAAGCCATGCTGACTGTCCCTGATGAGACCATGATTCTCTAAATGCCCATAGATCCTATCTCTAAGAATCATTTCCAACAGCTGTCTCACCACAGATGTAAGGCTCACTGGTCTATAATTACCTGGACTATCCCTACTACCTTTTTTGAACAAGGGGACAACATTCACCTCCCTCCAATCCTCTGGTACCATTCCCATGGACAACGAGGACATAAAGATCCTAGCCAGAGGTTCAGCAATTTCTTCCCTCACCTCCTGGAGCAGCCTGGGGAATATTCCATCAGGGCCTGGGGACTTATCCGTCCCAATGTATTTTAATAACTCCAACACCTCCTCTCCCTTAAAATCAACATGCTCCAGAACATCAACCTCACTCATATTGTCCTCACCGTCATCAAGTTCCCTCTCAGTGGTGAATACCGAAGAGAAGTATTCATTGAGGACTTTGCTCACTTCCACAGCCTCCAGGCACATCTTCCCACTTTTATCTCTAATCGGTCCTACCATCACTCCTGTCATCCTTTTGTTCTTCACATAGTTGAAGTATGCCTTGGGGTTTTCCTTTACCCTACTCGCCAAGGCCTTCTCATGCCCCCTTGCTCTTCTCAGTCCCTTCTTAAGCTCCTTTCTTGCTACCCTATATTCCTCAATAGACCCATCTGATCCTTGCTTCCTAAACCTCATGTATGCTGCCTTCTTCCACCTGACTAGATTTTCCACTTCACTTGTCACCCATGGTTCCTTCACCCTACCATTCTTTATCTTCCTCACTGGGACAAATTTATCCCTAACATCCTGCAAGAGATCCTTAAACATCGACCATATGTCCATAGTACATTTCCCTGCAAAAACATCATCCCAATTCACACCCGCAAGTTCTCGCATTATAGCCTCAAAATTTGCCCTTTCCCAATTAAAAATTTTCCTGTCCTCTCTGATTCTATCCTTTTCCATGATAATGCTAAAGGCCAGGGAGCAGTGGTCACTGTCCCCCAGATGCTCACCCACTGACAGATCTGTGACCTGACCCGGTTCGTTACCTAATACTAGATCTAGTATGGCATTCCCCCTAGTCGGCCTGTCAACATACTGTGACAGGAATCCATCCTGGACACACTTAACAAACACTGCCCCATCTAAACCCTTGGAACTAATCAAGTGCCAATCAATATTAGGGAAGTTAAAGTCACCCATGATAACAACCCTGTTATTTTTGACCCTTTCCAAAATCTGCCTCCCAATCTGCTCCTCGGTATCTCAGCTGCTACCAGGGAGCCTATAGAATACCCTCAGTAGAGTAACTGCTCCCTTCCTGTTCCTGACTTCCACCCATACTGACTCAAAAGAGGATCCTGCTACATTACCCACCCTTTCTGCAGCTGTAATAGTATCCCTGACCAGTAATGCCACCCCACTTCCCCTTTCCCCCCCTCTCCATCCCTTTTAAAGCACTGAAATCCAGGAATATTGAGAATCCATTCCTGCCCTGGTGCCAGCCAAGTCTCCATAATGGCCACTACATCATAATTCCAAGTATGTATCCCAGCTCTCAGTTCATCACCTTTGTTCCTGATGCTTCTTGCATTGAAGTACACATACTTCAGCCCTTCTACCTTACTACCTTTACACCCTTTGTTCTGCTTCTCTTTCCTCAAAGCCTCTCTATATGTTAGATCTGGCTTTACTCCATGCACTTTTTTCACTGCTCTATCGCTCTGGATCCCATCCCCCTTGCAAATTAGTTTAAACCCTCTAAAAGATCACTCCTTACCATCTTCACTCCAGGGAAACAATCCAAGCTTATATAGTCCAGATATCTCAAGCCCTCCACTTCCAGCGACATCCTGATGAATGTTTACTGCATCATAGAGTCATTGTGCCATGGAGCAGTACAACACAGAAGTAGGCCCTTTGGCCCATCTAATCCATGCTGAAATCATTTACACTGCCTGCTCTCATAAACCTGCAGAGGGACCCCAATCCATGCCACATCCTTGTAAATCTCCTCTGCACCCTTTCTATGGTTTCCACATCCTTCCTGTAGTGAGGCAACCAGGATTACGCACAGTACTCCAAGTGGGGTCTCACCAGGGCCCTATATAGCTGCAACATTACCTCTCGGCTCTTAAACAAAATCTCATGACTGATGAAGGCCAATCACTGTTTGCCTTCTTAACCACAGAGTCAACCAGCGCAGCAGCTTTGAGTGTCCTATGGACTTGGACCCCAAGTACACTCTGATCCTCCACACTGCCAAGAGTCTTACTATTAATACTATATTCTGTAATCATATTTGACATACCAAAATGAAACACCTCACACTTATTTGGGTTGAACTCTATCTGCCACTTTTCAGCCCAGTTTTGCATCTTATCAATGTCTTGCTTTAACCTCTGGCAGCCCTCCACACTATCCACAACACCCCCAACCTTTGTGTCAATATCAAACTTACTAACCCATCCCTCCACTTCATCCTGGTCGCTTATAAAAATCACGAAGTGTAGGGGTCCCAGAACAGATCCCTGAGGCACACCACTGGTCACCGGCCTCCATGCAGAATGTGACCCATCTTCAACCACTCTTTGCCTTCTATGAGCAAGCCAATTCTGGATCCCATGCCTCCTTACTTTCTCAATAAGCCTGGCATGAGGTACCTTATCAAATGCCTTGCAGAAATCCATATACACTACATCTACTACTCTACCTTCATCAATATGTTTAGTCACATCCTCAAAAAATTCAAACAGGTTTGTAAGGCATGACCTGCCTTTAACAAAGCCATGCTGACTATTCCCAATCATATGCCTCTCCAAATGTTCATAAACTTACCAACAACTGAAGTAAGACTCACTGCTCTATAATTTTCTGGGGTATCTCTACTTCCTTTCTCGAATAAGAGAACAACATCCACAACCCTCCAATTCTCCGGAACCTCTCCCGTCCTCATTGATGATGCAAAGACCTTCTCTAGAGGCTCAGCAATCTCCTGCCTTGCCTCCCACAGTAGCCTGGGGTACATCTAATCCAAACCCGATGTTTTATCCAACTTGATGCTTTCCAAAAGCTCCAGCACATCCTCTTCTTTAATATCTACATGCTCAATCTTTTCAGTCCGCTGTAAATCATCCCTACATCGTTTTCCATAGTGAATACTGAAGCAAGGTATTCTTTAAGTACCTCTGCCATCTCCTCCAGTTCCATACATACTTTTCCACTGTCACACTTGATTGGTCCTATTATCTCATGTCTTATCCTCTTGTACTTGTAGAATGCTTCACATACTTGTAGAATGCCTTGGGGTTTTCCTTAATCTTGTCTGCCAAGGCCTTCTCATAGCCCCTTCTGGCTTTCCTAATTTCCTTCTTAAGCTCCTTCCTGCTAGCCTTATAATCTTATAGATCTTTATCATTACCTAGTTTTTTGAACCTTTCATAAGCTTTTCTTTTCTTCTTGACTAGATTTTCAACAGCCTTTGTACACCACGGTTCCTGTACCCTACCATTCTTTCCCTGTCTTATTGGAATGTACCTATACAGAACTCCACACAAATATCCCCTGAACATTTGCCACATTTCTTCCATACGTATCCCTGAGAACATCTGTTCTTAATTTATGCTTCCAAGTTCCTGCCTGTTAGCCTCATATTTCCCCTCACTCCAATTAAACACTTTCCTAACTTTCTGTTCGTATCCCTCTGCAATGTTATGATAAAGGAGATAGAATTGTGATCACTATCTCCAAAATGCTTTCCCACTGAGAGATCTGACACCTGACCAGGTTCATTTCCCAATACCAGATCAAGTACAGCCTCTCCTCTTGTAGGCTTATCTACATGTTGTGTTGCATAATTTGTCAAGAAACCTTCCTGAACACACCTAACAAACTCCATCCCATCTGAACCCCTCACTCCAGGGAGATGCCAATCAATATTTGGGAAATTAAAATCTCTCACCACAACAAACCTGTTATTATTACACCTTTCCAGAATCTGTCTCCCTATCTGCTCCTCGATGTCCCTGTAACTATTGGGTGGTCTATAAAAACACCCAGTAGGGTTCTTGACCTCTCCTGTTTCTAACTTCCACCCACAGAGACTCTGTAGACAATCCCTCCATGACCTCCTTCTTTTCTGCAGCTATGACACTTGGAAGACATGGTATTGGCAAGTGTAACGGCAATGGCCTGCCGCTCCTCAAGACATGCGCTACACATGAGCTTGTCATCACCAACACCCTATTCCGCCTCCCTACCCTTAACAAGACATCTTGGATGCATCCACGCTCTAGGCACTGGCATCTGATTGACTGTGTCATCACCAGAAAGAGGGACTGGCAAGACGTGAGAGTGATAAAGGCCATGTGTGGTGCTGACTGCTGGATGGATCATCGACTCATAGTGTCCAAGCTTAAACTTCGCATCTTGCCTGTGAGAAGACCCCGAGGTCAGAAGACTGCAAAGAGGCTCAAGGTCTCCAAGCTGAAGAGCAGCATAGTTGCAGAAGAATTTCGTGAAGACCTAGATCGCAGGCTGCTTGACAAACCCCAGGATGACCACACCAGCATTGAAGAGCAGTGGACGGCTTTCAGAGATGCAGTCTACTCTACTACTCTCGAACACCTCGGACCAGCAATTCGTAGACATCAAGACTGGTTCGATGAGAACCACGAGGAGATACAGGCACTGTTGCCAGAGAAACACCAACTGTTCAGAGCGCACCAGAATGATCCCACGTCACAAGCAAAGATAGATGCCTTCGCCAGCGCAAGACGGAAAGTGCAGAAGAAACTCTGTGAGATGCAGGATGTCTGGTTCAGCAATAAGGCTGATGAGATCCAGGGCTACGCAGTTACGACACCAAGCGTTTCTATGATGCTTTGAAGGCTAAGTATGGACCTCAGTCCTCTGGCTCCTCCCCCCTCCTCAGTGCAGATGGGACTCAGCTGCTGACAGAGAAAAAGCAGATTTTGGAGAGATGGGCTGAAAACTTCAACCAGGTCCTCAACCGCCCTGCTGAAATCAATGAGGAGGCCATTGCTCGCCTACCTCAGGTGGAGATCAACCTGGATCTTGACAACCTCCCTACAGAAGAAGAAGCCAGAAAAGCCATCAGGCAACTTTCCTGTAGCAAAGCACCAGCATCAGATGCAACCCCTGCTGAAGTCTACAAAGCAGGAGACCCATTCATGATGCAGAAGCTGACTGAGCTCTTCCAGTCTATGTGGAACGAAGGAAAGGTCCCGCAACAGTTGAAAGATGCCGGTATAGTCCATATCTACAAGAGGAAAGGCAACTGCCAGTCTTGTGACAATTACCGAGGCATCTCCCTCCTGTCCATAGCTGGGAAGATCTTGGCTCACGTCCTGCTTAATCGCCTTCTCCAACACCTTGAGCAAGGTCTCCTTCCAGAAAGCCAGTCTGGCTTCCTTGCAGAGCGTGGAACTGCCATAGGGCCAGACTCTGTGCCAGAGGCAAGGGCACTGTTGCTTCCCCAGGTAAGGATGGACCTCCAGGTCGATTATTTGTTCCAAACTCCATTACGTCACAGGTACTCCAGTGGGTACATTCATCGAGAATGACCACTCACCCAGGGATTATCTGAACCCTTGTTGGTGGCCCAGAATGGTGAAAGGGGTTTGACAATACATGCAGGCATACGAGGTGTGCGCCTAGAACGTGGAGCCCTGTACCCAACCTCAGGGGCTCCTCCATCCTCTATCGGTCCAGACAGACCACGCGAACACTGTTGGTCGATTTTCGAAGGCTTGCAGATTCATTGCCTTGGACAAGTTACCATTTGTGGTGGAGACAGCTGAAATTATCCTGGACCAGGTCATCAGAATACATGGTTTTCAGGTGGACATAGTCACAGACTGTGGTCCACAATTTGCATCACGTTTCCAGAGGATGTTTGAAAGATGATTGGGGCAACACCAAGTCTTCCCTCTGGGTTTCACCTGCAGTCCAATGGCCAGAAGGTGAATGAAAATATTAAGCCTGGCCTGGATGAGTGGAGAGATCATTTGGCGTGGGCAGAGGTTGCTCACAAAACTTATGACATTTGATGCATGGGATGTCCCCTTTTGAATGCCAGTTTGAGTATTTTCCGCCATCTTCTCTGAGAAAGAGGCTGAGGTTAGGGTTCCAATGGCTGAAGATCTCATTCAACGTTGCATGGAAAAGTGGACTGGGGCAGGGGAGATTTTGTTAGCCTCTACGCAGAAGGCTAAAATAAAGGTTAACTGCAAGAGAAGATAGGTACCAGTTTTTCAGCCTGGGCAACGAGTCTGGCTGTCGACTTAGGGTTTTCCTCTCTGGGTGGCATCTAGGAAATTGGCGCCCAAGTTCATTGGACACTTCAAGGCCCTGAAAAAGTAAATCCACTGGGTTTTCACTGTAAAAAAGGATTCTGGATTCACGAACTGTTTGGGGTATCCGACAGTTCCTTGTGGACTGGGAAGGATTCGAACCCCAGGAATGGTGCTGTGGTCCTGAAAGGGACAACATGGATCCGGATCTCTACATGACTACCATCATCGTCTCTCCGAGCAGCCTGGGTGATCAGGAGTCAGCTGTAGGGGAGGGGCCCTGTTAAAACATGCACCCAACCTCACCTACTTCTGTCGTTTAGACACTTTAACTCTCTGGAATACGGATAGCTGGCACATCTCCTTTAAGGATTCACGACTGTACCGCATATTGGCAACCATGCTTTGGGCCCAGGATTTGACTCTTTAAAGAGTAACTGAACTGAAGTTCAGCCCTCAGTCATAAGCCTGATCAGAAATATTGTCTAGTGTTCTGGTTTGCTCCATTCTTGTTCCAGCTTTATACCGTGTCTTGATTCCAATCTCAGCTACTCCAGCACTTGGGTCCAAACCAAAAGTTCTCTCTTCAAAATATCTGTAGAATAACTTGGGATTTTCCTTCACTTTTTCTGCTAGAGAACTTCATGCCTTCTTTTAGCCTTCTTGATTTCTTTCTTCAGTGTTCTCTTATATTTCTTATACTTCATAAGCACCTTACTTGTTCCTGCCTGCCTTTACCTGCTATGCACCTTTTTTCTCTTAACCAGGGCCTCAATATCTCTTGAAAACGGGGTGGAGTTTCAAGATGGCGACGTAAGCATCTGCCTTTTAGGCGCTCTTTATTTTTTCAACTATAATCACCCTTTAATCAAATCTTTTCGAACTTAATCATATGAGTTGCTACTTCTGATTAACTCTTTTTTCCTAAAATAATATTTGATCTAATCTTGTCAAACTTAAAATGGCTACAAGTAAGAAATCGGCTAAGGATCCTTTATCTATCGACACAGTCGCTAACCTTCTGGATTCTAAACTTGCGGGTTTGGAAGGCAGACTAGAAGGTAAATTGGATAGTAAACTGTCAAGTTTGGAAAAAAGGCTTACCACGAAAATATTTGATCTTGAAGGAGTTGTTAGATCGCTTGAAATTAAGTTTCAATCGCAGGCATTAGATGTTCAGCGGCATGAAAATAAGATCACGACTCTTGAACAATCAATTTATGAAAAAGCACGTACAATTGAAGTGTTGGAGAAGAAGATAGAGTCGACTGCTAAAACTTTGGATCAGTATAAGTTTAAAATTACTGATCTTGAAAATCGATCTCACAGACAGAATTTGCGCATCATCGGATTTCCCGAAAAAGTTGAGTCCGGTGATTTAACTGAATTTTTCTCTAAATTACTGTGGGAAATTTTCGGTGATGAAGGTTTGCAAACTAAACCTGTTATCGATCGCGCTCACAGAGTTGCGAGGTTTTCGTCTACGACTGATAAACCACGAGCGGTGATTGTTCGCCTTCATTATCCTCGTGAGAAAGAGCTTCTAATTCGATTAGCTCGTAAAAAAGGTATGATCTCTTACAAAACCAATTCATTTCGAATTGTTGAGGATTATTCTTATGAAGTAATGAGAGCCAGAATCGCTTTTAAACCAGTGATGGCAGAGATTCACTCGATTGGACTTAAACAAGCTTTAATGTATCCAGCGAAGCTTAGAATTGTGCTGAACGACAACAGTCAACGATTTTTCAACACTCCGGAAGAAGCGAAGAAATTTGTTGAAGAATATCGATCCTCTAGTGCAACTTGAACTATGAGTTACATTGAAGATTTTTTTGGAGAGAGGATGCCATTTCATTTTAAGTTTTAACCCATGAAGTTGGGTTATCACTTCTTATCCTGATCTATGGGTCTGGGTTTTTTTTTACTACTATTATCATTGCTTATAGATGCTGTTTTAATTTTTATAATATCCTTTTTTATACACGTTTGTATTTTGTAATAATGAATTATTTTTTCAAAATGTCATTTCTTCTTCCCATAAGTCTTTGCTTTTTATAAGCGTTTATTTGCTTGCCTGTATTTAGAAATGGAACAAAGGCTTTGAATTCTTTTTTTAGTCTTTTTTTTATATATGCTGTAGTGTCTATTAAATCTTTTTTTTTTAAATTCTATTTTGATAACTCTTTTTTACTAAATTTTCTTATTAGATTGCTGAACTTATATTCATATTTTGTAATATGGCTTTTTCAAAATGTCGTTTCTTCTTCCCATAAGTCTTTGCTTTTGAAACGTCATCTTTGTATTTGAATATGGAATTTTTTCTTTTAAAGGTATATTACACTTTTAAATTTTAATGTTCATTTTTTTATTAATGATTTTTTCTTTTATTATTTTAGTTTTTTTTTAACCTGACTGATATATATATATATATATATATATATATATATTTTTTTTTTTGCAACTCTATATTTTAATTTGGGTGTTATATAGTTTTTTTTTTAAAAAATCTTCTTATGGAGCTGCCATCTTGAAATGGGGGTAATATTAGTATTAGTTTATGCGCCTGCTGCTTGGCTTTCTTTCAAAGGGTGGGGGGAGGGGGGAGGGATCTTTTTTCACGCTTTTGCTTTTTATTTTTTTGCTTTTAGTTTATGGGCCGACTTTAAATTATTAATATTGTTGAGGTGTCATGATCTCCGGTTGCTCCTGAATCAATTTTCCTTCTTCCTAAATTGTGGGTTATGTGTCTTTTTAACCTTTTATGATACACACAATTAATATTGGTATGATGGATAAATCTATTAACTTTATCTCGTGGAATACTAATGGTTTAAATCATCCGATTAAATGTAAAAAAATATTTAAAGTATTCCATAGATTGAACGCTAATATTATTTTTGCACAGGAGACCCATATTAGGAGGGAGGATAATCAATGTTTTTTTAGGTTCTGGAAGGGTCAACAATTTCACTCGAATTGTACCGCTAAAATTAGGGGTGTGTCTATTTTTATAGACCCCTCAATTTCGTTTACACATTATGAAGTTATTTCTGATCCACAGGGTAGATTTTTGTTGATAACTGGTTCACTTTTTAATCGGAAAGTTGTTCTAGTTAATATTTATGCTCCAAACTTTGATTGTCCTGAATTTTTTAAACGTTTATTTACTTCCCTTCCTAACTTGAATGAATATATGTCGATAATGGGTGGAGACTTTAATTGTTGTTTGAATCCTTCGATGGATAGATCTAAACCTATTCGAACTCTTCCGAATAGATCAGCTTTACTTATTAATTCTTTTATGGTCGATTCTGGAATTACTGAAATATGGCGGTTTTTGAACCCTAAAGGTAAAGAATTTTCATTTTTTTCACATGTATATCATAGTTATTCTAGAATTGATTATTTCCTTATTGATCATCGTTTATTAACAGATGTTATTGATTGTAAATACGATTCTATTGCTATTTCGGATCATGCACCTTTGAAGTTATCTATCAAGATTCCGGACTCTTCTATTAATACTAGATCTTGGAGACTTAATGCTACTTTGCTTCAAGATCCAGAATTTATTACCTTCATAAAACAACAAATTGACTTATTTTTTTCAACAAACTATACCGAAGAGATTGACAGAGGAATACTTTGGGACTCTTTCAAGGCTTTTATTCGTGGACAAATTATCTCATATTCCGCTGGTAAAAGAAAACAAAGATATTCAGATATAGCTTTATTGGTGGATAAAATTAAAGAAATTGATAAGATTTATTCCGTTACTCCTACCAAAGAACTTTATAAGAAGAGAGTTGAGCTTCAAATGGAACATAGTTTATTATTATCTTCTTCAATTGAGAATCAATTAATTAAGACCAGGGCTCAATTTTATATTCATAGTGATCGAACTGGTAAATTGTTAGCTAATCAATTAAAAGCTATTTCGACTAAGCGACAAATTATTAAAATTCGTAAACAAGATGGTAATTTAACTACTGATTATAAAGAAATCAATAACACTTTTCAAGATTTTTATAAATCTTTATATCAATCAGAATTTGATGGTGACTGGTCTATGATGGATAATTTTTTTAATAACTTGAATATTCCTAAACTGATAGATGAAGATTGTAGCTTGCTTGATGCTCCTATCTCTATGGATGAAATAAGAGAGGCTATCTCATCAATGAATTCAGGGAAAGCTCCTGGTCCTGATGGTTTTATTGTAGAATTTTTAAAAACTTTTTCTTTATTGCTTTCTCCTTGGCTATGTGAAATCTTTAATGATGCGTTTGTTAAGAAGAGATTACCTCAATCTTTTTATGAAGCTACTATTTCTCTAATTCTTAAAAAAGATAAAGATCCTACTTCATGTGCATCTTATCGCCCTATATCATTATTAAATGTAGACTCTAAGATTCTTACAAAAATTTTAGCCATTAGATTAGAAAAGGTACTATCACAGATTATTTCAGAAGATCAAACTGGTTTTATTAGGAATCGGTATTCCTTTTTTAATATTAGAAAATTGATTAACATAATTTATACTTCATCACCTACAACCCCAGAATGTGTTATCTCATTAGATGCTGAAAAAGCTTTTGATAGAGTTGAATGGACATACTTATTTCATGCATTGAGAAATATTTTAGTCCTAATTTTATATCATGGATTAAATTAATATATTATAAACCTGTTGCTTCTGTTCTTACAAATAATTATAGATCCTCTTTTTTTCAATTATCTCGTGGTACGAGACAAGGTTGTCCTTTAAGTCCTTTATTATTTAATATTGCATTAGAACCTTTAGCCATTGCTATTCGTGAGTCTCCTAATATTTTTGGTATCATCCGTAATGAGAAGTTATACAAACTATCACTTTATGCTGATGATTTGCTGCTATATATTTCTGATCCTAATAGGTCTATTCCTGCTATTTTATCCTTGTTGGCTCAATTTGGTAGTTTTTCTGGTTATAAATTAAACTTAGATAAGAGTGAATTATTCCCCTTAAATGCGCAAACCTTATTGAATGACAGGATGCCATTTAAAGTTGTTACTGATAACTTTATCTATTTAGGTATAAAAATCACCAAGAAATATAAAGATTTATTTGGACTGAATTTTTTACCTATGCTTCATCAAATTCAACAACTTACTACAAGATGGTCTCCCTTATTTTTATCATTAGTTGGTCGGATTAATGCTATTAAAATGATGATTTTACTGAAATTTTTATATTTATTTCAAGCTTTACCAATTTTTATTCCTAAATCTTTTTTTGATAACATTGATTCAAAAATTTCCTCATTTGTGTGGCAAAATAAAAACCCTAGGTTAAGCAAAAGGCAATTACAAAAATCTAAAAAAGATGGTGGTCTAGCTTTACCTAACTTTAGATTTTATTATTGGGCAAATAATATTCGTAACCTAATGTATTGGAAACTAGATTTGGACTCACCATTGTGTCCACAGTGGGTAAATTTGGAATGTAGTGAGGTAAAGGGATATTCTATATTTTCCGTTCTTGGTTCTTTTCTTCCTGTTGATTTAGTTAAATTCAATAAACAGATATCTAACCCTGTTGTCAAACATACACTACGAATTTGGTTTCAATTTCGCAAATTTTTTAATCTGAAAAACTTTGTTCTGGACAGCCCTATTTTATTTAATTTTTTTTTCAAACCTTCATTGACAGATCAAGCTTTTAGCATATGGAAAAGGAAAGGTATAAAATGTTTTCGTGATCTTTTTTTTGAAGGTACTTTGATGTCTTTTGATCAACTTTCTAACAAATTTAAATTACCTAAATCTAATTTTTTTAGATACTTACAAATTAGAAATTTCTTACATAAAATTCTCCCATCTTTTCCCAATTCAACTCCATCGGATTTTTCAGATTTGATTTTTACCTTTAATCCTTGCCAGAAGGGATTAGTAGCTTTTATTTATAACATGATTATGAAGATACAGCCAGAAATATCGGATAGAATTAAACAAGAATGGGAAAAAGAACTTCGATATAATATATCAACAGATAAATGGGAAAAAATTTTACAAATGGTTAATTCCTCTTCTATTTGTGCTAAAAATGCTTTAATATAATTTAAAATTGTACATAGAGCTTATATGTCTAAAGATAAGCTTGCTCGATTCTACTCGCATATCAATCCTCAATGTGACAGATGTCACTTAGAAGTGGCTTCATTGACCCACATGTTTTGGACATGTCCCACTTTACATAACTATTGGAAGGACATTTTTGATGTCATTTCCTCAGTATGGAATATCGATTTACAACCCCATTTTATTACTGCAATTTTCGGTATACCAAATGAAGATGGTAATCAGTTTTCCCCTTCAATCAGACGAATGATTGCCTTTGTAACATTAATTGCCAGAAGGTCTATATTACAAAACTGGAAAGAAGTAAATCCTCCTACCACATCTCAGTGGTTCTCTCAAACTATTTCCTATCTGAGTTTGGAAAAAATTAGAAGCACTATTTTTGATTCTTCAATTAAATTTGAAGAAACCTGGGGACCATTCATTCGACATTTTCATATGAATTAATTTGGCCTATTTCAGATCCTTTTCTCTATTTATCCTTGTTCTGGTATGGAGTTCCGGAGTTTTTTCTTGACACTATCACATATTTATAAACTGTTATTATTGCCCATGTTAGTTTAGTTTAGTATTTTTTTTTCAATATATATTTTCTTCTATATATTTTTAATTTTTTTTCTTTTTTGATGATTATTTTTGTTTTTTTTTCATATATATTTATATAGACTTGATTGATTTATGTACCTTTTGTTGACTGATGTTTAATAGGATATTATTATCCTATTACTAATGTAATTTCAAGTTTATTGAATTTGTAATCTATTCATTATCATGTTTTTTTTAATATATATATGAAATTTAATAAAAAGATTGAAAAAGAAAGAATATCTCTTGAAAACCAAGGTACCCTATATTTGATTCTTTTACCTTTTATTCTGACAGGCACATCCAAGCTTTGTACTCTCAAAATACCGTTTTTGAAGGCTTCCCACTTTCTAAGTACGGGTGTCCCCCGCTTTATGAATGTTCACTTTATGCCACTTTGCTTTTACAAAAGACCTACATTAGTAACCTGTTTTTGGCATTACAAAGAGGATTTTCACTTCTATGAAAACTTTTCCCATTTAAATTAATGGTTCTTCGCTTGACGCCATTTTGGCTTAAGAAAGGTTTCATAGGAACGCTCTACCTTAGTAAAGGGGAGGGGGGCACTGGTACACCTTTGCCAGAAAACAGACTGTCCCAATTGACACTTACCAAATTATTTCTGATACCATCAAAACTGGCCTTTGTCCAATTTAGAATCTCTACCCGTGGACCAGACCTATCTTTTAATATAGTTACTTTGAAACTAATGGCATTTTGGTCACAAGATGCAAAGTGTTCACTTACACAAACTTCTGTCACCTACTCTGTCTCATTCTCTAATAGCAGATCCACTATTTCATACCCTCTCATTGGGATTTCTACGTACTGATGGAGGAAACTTCCCTGAACACATTTGACAAACTCTATCCCACCTAGTCCATTTATACTGACAACCCCACTAGATCTGCAGGTGAAGTGTTGCCTCACCAGGAAGGACTGTTTGGGGTCCTGAATGGAGGTGAGGGAAGAGGTGAGGCAAGTGTAGTATTTTGGCCACTTGCAGGGATAAGTGCTGGGAGGGAGATTACTGAGGAGGGATGAATGGACAAGGGAATATCCCTGCAGAAAACAGAGAGTGGGAGGGGAGGTAAAGATGTGTTTAGTGTTTGGGTTCTTTATTAACAACTTCCCATCCCCTCGCCCCCTCCCCCCTCCCAAACACACTACTGCCCTCTACAAGCAAGATGGTTCTCAATCCAAATTCCAAATCTCGGTTCATCCAATGCATATTAATCTTCTGGATCAGCCTACAATGAGGGACAGTGTCAAATGCTTTACTACAGTTCATATAAAGAATATCCACTGCCTTGCTCTCATTTGTCACCTCATAACTTCCTCAAAAAACTTAATCATATTTGCAGCACATGACCTTCCCCACACAAAACCATGTTGACTTCCCCTAATATGGGCAGGCTTTTCTAAATGCCAGTAAGTCTTATCCACTCCAAGATCTATTTCTAGCATGTGTCTCACTAGCCTTTGATTTCCTGTATTAACCATATTGTCCTTCTTGAGCATATTCTCTAGTCCTCTGGGACTTTGCTTGTGGCTAGAGAAAATACAAAAATCTCTGTAAAAGGTGCACAAACCTTCTAGCTCGCTTCTCTTCGCCATCAGGCCCTGGGAACTTATCCACCATATTGTTCTTCAATAGACCAAACAACACCTTATCCTTGATCTCAACATGCCCCACACTGATCTCATTATCATCCATATTCTTCCCCTTGACGAATACAAATGCAAATACTTGTTTAGTACCTCGTTCACATGCTGCATCTCCAAAAATTCCCTGCTTTGTCTGTGTGTCACCCTACTCTATCCCCAGCTAACTTTTACGTAATATATCCATAAAAAGCCTTTGCATTTTCCTTGATTATAACTTGCCAACAACATTTCATGGTCCCTATTCCCCTCCTCCCATTCCTTGCTTGAATTCTTTCCTGCTTTCCTTGTATTTCTTAAGGACCATGTCTAATTTCAGCTTCCTAAATTTTATATATACTTTTCCTTTTTGACTATATTTTCAACATCTCCTACAATTCAATAATTCTTCAGTGGTTTGATTGAGGCACAACTGTGCAAGCATGAGGACATCAGCCAGTGAGAACAGCAAGAAGAGTTTAAAAGTAGACAGCTTTATAGAGCAGGTGCCAGAGGAGCGGGCATTGGAGGAGAGGGAGACAGAGTAGGAGGGCTTTGGCTCAATGGGGCTTCGGTGATAACGCGTCAGGGCGAGGTAGGTTGCCTGTGTAGATTACAGATAGGAAGTATGTGTGTGAGGCCGGTGTTCTGTGCTCGGTGTCAGATGTGGGAAGTCTGGGAGACAGCCACATCTGTGCCAGGTGTGTCAAGCTGCAGCTCTTTAGGGACCTGGTTAGGGAACTGGAGATGCAGCTCAATGACCTTCATCTGATTGGGGGGGAGCGAGGAGATGATAGATAACAGCTATAGGCAGTTAGTCACACTGGGGCCTCGAGAGACAGATAAGTGGGTAACAGTCAGGAGAGGGAAGGACAGGAGTCAGATGCTAGAGAGAACCCCATGTGGCTGTCCCTGTTAACAATAAGTACTCCTGTTTAAGTACTGTTGGGGGGGGAAACGGCCTACCTGAGGGAAGCAAAAGTGGCTGTGCCTCTGGCACAGAGTCTGGCCCTGTGGCTCAGAAGGGTAGAGAAAGGAAGAGGATGGCAGCAGTGATGGGGAATCTATAGTTAACGGGTCAGACAGGTGATTCTGTGGATGCAGGAAAGAAATGCAGACGGTAGTTTGCCTCCCAGGTGCCAGGGTCTGGGATGTTTCTGATCGCGTCCACGATATTCTGAAGTGGGAAGGAGAACAGCCAGAGGTCATGGTACATATTGGTACCAATGACATAGATAGGAAAAGGGAGGAGGTCCTGAAAGCAGACTGCAGGGAGTTAGGAAAGAAATTGAGAAGCAGGACCTCAAAGGTAGTCATCTCGGGATTACTGCCTGTGCCACGTGACAGTGAAAATAGGAATACAATGTGATGTAAAATAAAAGCATGGCTGAGGGATTGGAGCAGGGGGCAGAGATTCAGATTTCTGGATCACTGTGACCTGTACAAAAAGGATAGGTTGCACTTGAATCCCAGGGGGACCAATATCCTGGCGGGGTGGTTTGCTAAGGCAATTGGGGAGAGTTTAAACTAGAATTGCTGGAGGGTGGGAACCGAACTGAAGAGACAGAGGAAGAGATGGTTGGCTCACAAATAGAGAAAGCTTGGAGACAGTGCGAGAGGGAGGATAGGCAGGTGATAGAGAAGGGATGCACTCAGACCGATGGTTTGAGATGTGTCTACTTCAATGCAAAAAGTATTATGAACAAAGCAGATGGATGAGGTTAGAGCATTGATCAGTACTTGGAGCTATGACGTTACAGAGACTTGGTTGGCTCAGGGGCAGGAATGGTTACTTCAAGTGCCAGGCTTTAGATGTTTTAGAAAAGACAGGGAAAGAGGCAAAAGAGGTGGGGGCGTGGCATTGTTGATCAGAGATAGTGTCACCGCTGCAGTAAAGGAGGAAGTCATGGAGGGATTGTCTACTGAATCTCTGTGGGTGGAAGTTAGGAACACGAAGAGGTCAATAACTCCACTGTGTGCTTTTTATAGACCACCCAATTGTAACAGGCAGATAGAGAGACATACTGGAAAGCTGTAATAATAATAACAGGGTTGTTGCGGTGGGCGATTGTAATTTCCCAAATATCGATTGGCATCTCCCTAGAGTGAAGGGTTTAGAGGGGGTGGAGTTTGTTAGGTGTGTTCAGGAATATTTCTTGACACATTTTGTAACACAATATGTAGATAAGCCTACAAGAGGAGAGGCTGTACTTGATTTGGTATTGGGAAATGAACCCGGTCAGGTGTCAGATCTCTCAGTGGGAGAGCATTTTGGAGATAGTGATCACACTTCTATTTCCTTTACCATAGCATTGGAGAGGGATAGGAACAGACAAGTTAGGAAAATGTTTAATTGGAGTAAGGGGAAATATGAGGCTATCAGGCAGGAACTTGGAAGCACAAATTGGGAACAGATGTTCTCAGGGAAATGTACAGAAGAAATGTGACAAATGTTCAGGGGATATTTGTGTGGAGTTCTGTGTAGGTACATTCCAATGAGACAGGGAAAGGATGGTAGGGTACAGGAACCATGGTGTACAAAGGCTGTTGAAAATTAGTCAAGAAGAAAAGCTTACTAAAGGTTCAAAAATCGAGGTAATGATAGAGGGCTAGAAGATATAAGGCTAGCAGGAAGGAGCTTAAGAATGAAATTAGGAGAGCCAGAAGGGGCCATGAGAAGGCCTTGGTGGACAGGATTAAGGAAAACCCCTAAGCATTCTTCAAGAATGTGAAGAGCAAGAGGATAAGACAAGAGAAAATAGGACCAATGAAGTGTGACAGGGGGAAATTGTGTATGGAACTGGAGAAGATAGCAGAGGTACTTAATTAATTTGTTTGCTTCAGTATTCACTATGGAAAGGGGTCTTGGCGATTGTAGGGATGATTTATAGTGGACTGAAAACCTTGAGCATGTAGATATTAAGAAAGAGGATGTGTGGAGCTTTTGGAAAGTATCAAGTTGGATAAGTCACCGGGACTAGATGAGATGTAGCCCAGACTACCATGGGAGGCAAGGGAGGAGATTGCTGAGCCTCTGGCAATGATCTTTGCATCGTCAATGGGAATGGGAGAGGTTCCATAGGATTGCGGATGTTGGTGCTTTATTCAAGAAAGGAAGTAGAGATAGCCCAGGAAATTATAGACCAGTGAGTCTTACTTCAGTGGTTGGTCAGTTGATGGAGAAGATCCTGAGAGGCGGGATTTATGAACATTTGGAGAGGCATAATATGATTAGGAACAGTCAATATGGCTTTGTCAAAGGCAGGTTGTGCCTTACAAGCCTGTTTGAATTTTTTGAGGATGTGACTAAACACATTGATGAAGGTAGAGCAATAGATGTAGTGTATATGGATATCAGCAAGGCATTTGATAAGGTACCCCATGCAAGACTTATTGAGAAAGTAAGGAGACATGGGATCCCAAGGGACATTGCTTTGTGGATCCAGAACTGGTTTGCCCACAGAAGCCAAAGAGTGGTTGTAGACAGGTCATATTCTGCATGGAGGTCGATCACCAGTGGTGTGCCTCAGTGATCTGTTCTGGGACCCTTACTCTTCGTGAGTTTTACAAATGACCTGGATGAGGAAGTGGAGGGATGGGTTAGTAAATATGCTGATGACACAAAGGTTGGGAGTATTGTGGATAGTGTGGAGGGTCACACAGCAGGTCATTTGTAGGATGCAAAACTGGGCTAAGAAGTGGCAGATGGAATTCAACCCAGATAAGTGTGAGGTGGTTCACTTTGGTAGGTCAAATATGATGGCAAAATATAGCATTACTGGTAAGCCTCTTGGCAGTGTGGAGGATCAGAGAGATCTTGGGGTCCAAGTCCATAGGGCACTCAAAGCTGCTGCCCAGATTGACTCTATGGTTAAGAAGGTGCATTGGCCTTCATCAATCGTGAGATTGAGTTTAGGAGCAGAGAGGTAATGTTGCAGCTATAAAGGACCCTGGTCAGACCCCGCTTGAGTACTGTGCTCAGTTCTGGTCACCTCACTACAGGAAGGATGTGGAAACTATAGAAACGGTGCAGAGGAGATTTACAGGGATGTTGCTTTTATTGGGGATCATACCTTATGAGAATAGGTTGTGTGAACTCAGCCTTTTCTTCTTGGAGATTCAGAGAATGAGAGGTGACCTGATAGAGGTGTATAAGATGATGAGAGCCATTGATCATGTGGATCGTCAGAAGCTGTTTCCCAGGGCTGAACTGGCTGGCACGAGAGGGCACAGTTTTAAGATGCTTGGAAGTAGTTACAGAGGAGATGTTAGGGGTAAGTTTTTTATGTAGAGAGTGGTGAGTGCGTGGACTGCACTGCCGGCGAAGGTGGTGGAGGTGGATACCATAGGGTCTTTTAAGAGACTCCAGGATAGGTACATGAAGCTTAGAAAAATAGAGGGCTATGGGTAATCCTAGGTAATTTCTAAGGCAGGGACATGTTTGGCACAGCTTTGTGGGCCAAAGGGCCTGCACTGTGCTGTAGGTTTTCTAAGTTCTCTATGTTCTAATACTCCTTTTGCTTGCCATTCTTGATTTTCTTCCTTAATGGAGCACTTTGGTGCAGAATTCTGATTAGCTGGACCTCAGACAATTCCCATCTATTGGAAATGGATTTGTCCAATAACTAATCTACTCACTCCAGCTCCTGTCTAATGATGCTGCAGTTTGCCTTCCCCCTATTCCCCCTGAGGTTTACACTTATATTTTTGACTATCTCAAGGAGTTGTGATCACAGATCCTAAATGTTCCCCACCAAAACCCTCATCACCTGGCTGGGCTAATTTCCCAATAGGAGATCTAATGTGGCTGTCCTCTAGTTAGACTATTTGCATACTGTTTCAAAATATCCTTTGGATGCCCCTAACAAATTCTGCCCCATCTTAAATCTCTTGCAGTAAGGAAGGCCCAGTCAGTTTTATGGAAGTTAAAGTCTCCCACTGCTGTGTTGTTTTTACATCTTTCCCTCATCTGCCTACATATCTGCTTCTCTATCTCCCACTAGCAACAGGGAGACCTACAGTGTAATCCCATCAGAATGATTGCACTTGTCTTAGTTCTGAGTGCTATCCATATTGTCTGAGTGTAATGTGTTCACTCTGGGTGCAGCTATGATATTCTTGGTACCATGACGAGTCTATTTTCTTCATCTTATTCTGTGCATGTATACACTGAGGTTCTGAAAACAAGCTCTATACTTGAACCCCGAACAAAGCAAGGAGAAAAGATCTCAAGTGATTGCTGTACTGTAATTGCCAAACTTATGCCTTGTTAATCCACATTGAATGTATCTTGCACTATAGGTGCTCTGGTTCTTTCCAATGACTGACAATGATTGCTGTTACCTGTATACCTGTTGTAATATTATCCACCCAGTTCTTAGTGCATGCTTAGCTCCTCCTAACCATATTCTCAGCACCTTCAGCCTATTGGACTTCATGGTGAGCAAATAACTATCTGTTTAAAAAACATGTTTTTATTTTGCTATTGTTGACTTTGGGCCTTGAGGCCAGATCAAACCAATGAATCTGTCAACTAACGGTTACTTTAAGCTTAAGATGGTGATGTCATCCCTACCTAGGAAGCCTTTGAGCTGAGTGCCTCCACTGCCTGGAATCATTGCCACTTTATATCTGAGTACTTACTGATGGACTCAGAGAACTGTTCCATGCAATCCACCAATAAGAAACAAGAAAGATGGGAGCCATTACCTGGTTATATATTTGATCAAAAAGGTTTTTGTTTCCCATCCATTGCTGAATATGGTGCTACAGATGTTCGTACAGAATAGTCAAGAAGTCTTCCTGTCAAGGGTGGCACTGGTCTGGTCCAGGTGAATTATCAGTCCTTGCAAAGTACCTTGTAATTTATTGAGTTGAGGTGCTGAACACACTTTGCATCTGTCTTTATGTGGATGCCACCTTGTGGTAAACCATGTATACCTGTCTGGACACGCCCTCTGCTGACTGCTCCTGTGTCTCCTCCCACAGACCCCTGGATAAAGGTGATTGTGTCTCTGCTCCTCCCACAGTCATCCAGCATGGACGTGGTCCATTTTGCTGCTAATAAAAGCCTTTCAGTATTTACTCAACTTCCAGTCTTTTGGAGTTATTGATAGTGCATCACACCTCTAATGCCATTTTATTCATTTTGTTACGAATGTGCCACAACTCTGAGGGGCCAAAGGGTGCAAAGTAGCCCCCTCCTTTTCGAGAATCGCAAGATCGCTATTAATTCGGGTCTGGGACCCAGGGAATGAGAGACAGACGTCCAGAATACACAGGCTTGGAATGTGTCCTGGCCTCAGCAAGGTGGAACCCTTGATAACGGCTATTGCCTCTTGGAGACGGAATTGTGTATTGAGTACTGTACTATTCATTGAAGCCCCTCAGGGAATGACCAGAGTGGGCTGGTTGAGGGATTGCATCATCCCAACCTGATTGACATCTGAGACCCCGTGAGTAAGGATAAAAGAGGGTCTGGGGAACAACCCCTTCAGACGCACCAGGAGAAACGTATGAGACTGGTGGGGACTTGTGTGTGTCCATCCTTGCCCGGATGACAAGTCTTCCTCGGAACAGCCTCACTAAAGGGCGAATGCCGAACAAGATCGGATGAAAGGAAAAGCCGGCAAGTTTCTAAAAATCTGTCACTCTCTCCAACCAAAAAGCTGCAGCCTGAATGAACTAAAGTGACTTTTATATTTCCATCAGACAATACATTATCCCCTAGACAACGATAGAGCTTATTTCTTATTGATTATTATTATACCCACACTTTTAAATTTAGTATTGATGACGTATATTATCTGTATGTTTGCATTGATATTATTTTTGTGTATTTTTATCAATAAATACTGTTAAAAATAGTACCATCAGACTTCAACGGACCTCTCTATCTTTGCTGGTAAGTGACCCAGTTACGGGGTTCGTAACAACTTGGGGATCTTGTCTTGAGATTTGATACCAAATTGGAGGGCCAGTGAATCGGGCTTTTGAGTCCAAACTTGGATCTGGTTGCACAAGTAGCCAGACGGGAAACCAGCAAAGATGGACGTGGGTGAATTTATAGAAAACCCGACTCTGGAGGCGCTAGAGGCAGCCACAAAGTTGGAATTGATAAATATTGCAAAAGGACTAAACCTCGCAGAGGTGTCAATGAAAAAGCACAAGGTGCAGAGGGCCATAACTCAGTATTATATTGTGAAGAATGTGTTTTCAGCTGAGGTATTGGAAAATATCCCTGAAAAGGTACCCGCCAGTGGGACGGCTCAGTTAGAGTTGAAGAAATTGAGGCTGGACGTGGAACAGAGGAAGAGGGAGCATGAGCTCCAGCTAAAGGAGTTAGAAGTGAAAAGGGAGAAGGAAAGAGCTGAAAAAGAGCAGGAAAGAGCTGAGAAGCAAAGGGAGCATGAAATTCAGTTAAAACAGCTGGAAGCAGCTGAAAAGGAGAAGGAGAGAGCCGAGAAGGAGAGGAAGGCAGAGAAACAGAGGCAACATGACTTAGATATGGAGAAGTTAAGGCAAGAGCGAAGAGTTCAAGGGTCAGACCGAGAGGAGCAGTTTAACGTTAGTCAGGAGTTGAGGTTAGTACCTCCGTTCGAGGAAACGGATGTTGATAGTTATTTCTTGCATTTTGAAAAGGTGGCAGTGAATCAGAAGTGGCCCAAAGAGCAGTGGGTGGCATTGTTACAAAGTGTGTTAAAAGGGAAGGCACAACGGGTATATGCGGCGTTGTCCATGGAGGAGGAAGAGTCGGAGAATTATGAGAACGTAAAGGAGGCCATTCTTTGGATCTATGAATTGGTACCTGAAGCCTATAGACAAAAGTTCAGAAATTTAAAGAGGGTGGAATCAGATGTATATCGAGCTTGCCTATGAGAAGGGTGTGCTCTTGGATCGTTGGTGTGCAGCAGAAATAGCGGACGAAGATTTTTGGCATCTCAGGGAGTTAATTCTGATTGAGGAATTTAAAGGTTGTGTTTTGGACGATATCCGGATGTGTTTGAATGAGAAGCCGAATAAGTCCATCTCCGAATTTGCTAGGTTCGCAGATGAATATGCCCTAATCCACAAGACAAAGTTTTCCTCGAAAAAAAGTTACCAGAGAGACCGTGGGAACGGTAGAGAAAGCCTGCCGGTTGAGGCAGAGGTCCCACCGGGAGCTAGTGGTAAGATTGAGGAGGAGAGGCAAGACAGCAGGAGAGGTCCTGGCTTGACCTGTTTTAATTGTGGAAAAGGGGGACATATTGCATCTAGGTGCCTTGCTCTGAGAAAGGAGACAGGAAAATGGAAAGCAGCAATCCCTATAGGATGTGCTATGGTAATCAGAAAATCGACAAGAGAGCCCCAGGTAGACAGAGTACGAGAAGGGTCTGAGACATGAATGTCAAAAGGAACCGTGTCTGTGAGAGAGGGAGACACACCAGTTCCAGTGCGGATCTGGAGAGACACGGGAGCTGAACTGTCATTGATTAGCAGTAAGGTACTGGATTTTGGTCGCAAGACGGGAATGGTAGCTTTGAAAGGAATAGGAAAAGGGACAGAAATGGTGCCCTTGCATAGGATCATTATAAATTGTGAGCTGGTATCTGGACCAGTTGAAATAGGGGTGTGATCAGAATTCCCGAGAACTGACGCGGACGTCCTTCTTGGTAACGATTTAGCCGGTGGTAAGGTTTGGTCAGCAATGAAGCTGACGAGCCAGCCTGTGACTGTTGAGGTCCCATCCCTAGATTCCAAGATCTATCCTGCATGCGCGATCACTCGCAGCATGTCGAGAAAGGCAGCTGAGAACGAGAGCAGTTTAAATCCGGCCAGTATCGATTTGGCCAAGACGTTTTTACCGACCCTGTACCACAAGGGTTTAAAGGGTGGTAACACTGAGAGTAGTAAAGTGAAAGAGAGTAAGGAAGAGGAGGTAGACCTGCCCTTAGTGAGGAGAAAATTTATAGAGGCACGAAGTAAAGATGAGAAACAGATAAGGCTGTTAAAAGGTCCAGAGTTGGACATGGATGATCTGTCTGGTTTGGCAGAACTGTTTGAAGAAGTTGAAAATTCTAAAGGTGTTCCCGATAATGAAATGAGGGCAGTCCTAGATGAAAAGGATGCCATTACCTTGAAGAAGTCTGCTGGGTTGGCAGATGAGGTTGTTTCAGCCCGCGGGGTTGAGTTTAATCCGGAAGGGAGTTGCCCAGAGAGTAGCTGGGAGGATCAGGGGAATTTAGAATTTGAAAAGGGTACGGGTGTTGAAAGCCTGGAAGAGGCAAATGTCCCGTTTGAGTGTGTCCAAGATGTGGATGCACGTGGTACTGAGCCTAGTAATGGTGCTCAGAAAAAGTCTGAGGTATTTGATTCAGTTGAAAAGGAATGCAGTCCTTGTGGGTCAGATGGACTTGGTTCAGTGAAGAAAGGGTTAACCTTGGTAATAGTGGGAAGTGAGAATTCCCAGTTATTTGTGTTAGAAGGTGTGTTAAAAGTTAGTGAGGAGATAAAAGGTGGTGAGGTGAATATTATTATTGAAGGAAAAGGGAAAAGTGTAGTTCCCAAATTGAACGAAGAAAATTTAAAGTCTGGATTGATGTCAGAAGCAGCAACCAGGCTACAGAGACAATGGCTTGGTAACGCCGGTGCCTGTGAATCAATTACAGGTTGAGTTGGAATGTAAAGGTACCCCACACGCCATTGTTATTCAAGAGTATAGTGTGAAAAAGCAGAATTCGAAATGCTGTTTGAACAAAGGGGGATTGCTTTCAGAGCTTAAATTGAGAACTAATAGCATGAAGGCTCCTGAAGAGAAAACTAGCAACTTGCTTAAACAAAGAATTGTGTGGAACTTTGGAAAATGGTCTAAGTTTGGAATGCATTGTTGATAAAATAACTCCTATGAAAGGAGCGGGCGAAAGCCTCTTTCACCATGGTGCACAAGCTCACCACATGGGAGTTAACTGGAAAAGGGGCAAGGGTTGACAGGCTGCCATTTTAAATAGCAGGATCCGGTTTTAAGGGATTTCGGCAAAGCATGTGAATGATAAAGACAACCCCCATGAAGTTTGACAGTTCAGTTTGAAAGTAAAATAAAGATTAGTCTTTGCATGAACTTTTGTAGTATACATGTAAGCTAAGGTCACAACTCTTTAGTTTTTGTTTGCAGAAAGAAATACAAATAGGTGGTTATTAAATTGAAGTCTGATGCTACTAGACTTTAGTAAGGTACAAGATGTTGAGATATTAAAGGAAGTGACAATGTAATCATTAACTGTTTAGATGCTGAATTGAATGTATAACTGTATTACTTGACTCTGTATTACTTCGTTTTTACTGATGGTAAAAACACATTGAAGGAAGGGGGTGTTACAAATGTGCCACAACTCTGAGGGGCCAAAGGGTACAAAGTAGCCCCCTCTTTCGTGAGAATCGCAAGATTGCTTTTAATTCGGGTCTGGGACCCAGGAAATGAGAGAGAGACACGCAGGATTCACAAGGGTTTGGAATGTGGGTCCTGGCCTTAGTGATACAAAGCCATGGATAACGGCCATTGTCTCTTGGAGACGGAATTGTCTCTTGGAGACGTATCCTTCCTGGGAACTTGTCCTGTCCCATCAGACTTCTTCTTCTCCAGCCCTTTATCTTTCTCACACACTTGGCCTCACCTTTCACCTTCTAACTAACCTCCTACCAGCATTTGGATAGATAGTTTGATTAGGAAGATTCAGTGTGACTTTGTACATGGAGAGTTGTGCCTAATGAATTTTTAGAGTTTTGAAGAGGTGACCAAAAAGGTAGATAAGAGTAGGATAGTGGATGTTGTCTACTTGGACATTAGCAAGATCCTGTATGGAAGGCTGATCTGGAGGGATAGGTTCCTTGGAATTCAGGGTTCGATATTGCTTCCTATCACAGAAATTGGTTCAGTGGTAGCAAGCAGAGGTGGTGGTTGATGGTCATTTCTCTGAATGAAGGTGATGCTGCAGTGTCAGTGTTGGCATCCTTGTATATTCATATAAATGATTTGGGTATAAATTCACAAGGCAGGATCAGTAAATTTGCAGGTAGCACAAAATTAGGTGTTATTGATAGAGAGGTTAACATAGCTTACAGGAGGTTCTTGATCAGTTATGAATGTGAGTCAAAGAGTGGCAAATAGATTTCATTACATAAGTGGGAGGTGATGCCTTTTGGAAACAAACTTATGACTTGTATTAGGAATGGTAGGGCACGAAGCAGTATAATGCAACAGAGGGATTAAGACTGCAAGTGTTTAGCATCAGAGGTAAACTGGATGGTGAAAAAGGCATTTGGAAAGCTGGCCTTATCAATAAGGGCGTTAAATATTGGATTTGGGATTTCACGATGCAACTGCAGAGCTCCGGCATGGACGATCCCAAGCACAGCTGCAAATGAAGGAAGAGGGTTGGGCAACCCCAACCAGTCAAAAAACCCAGAGCTATGAAAAGGCCAATAGAAGCTTCAGAGGCCTCGTCCCTGGGAGAGGAAGATTCACCAAGACGTTGGGCAATCCCTGGGAAAACCTGGACAGAGGACTCTGGCAAGTTGCAGTAGGTGGCCTACACGCCAAAGGGCATAAGAAGAAGAAAATGGTGCAATTGTGCAAGTCACTGGTAAGGCTTGGAGGACTGTACAGCTCTAGTCACCATGCTGTAGGAAAGATGTGGTTAAGCTGCAGACAAGATCTATGAGGATGTTGCCAGGTCTAAAGGGTCTGAATGATAGGGAGAGGGTGGCCAGGCTAGGTCATTATTTCTTGGAACACAGGGCAACCTTATTGAAATGTTTAAAACTATAAGGTGTATAAATGAGGATGATGGCAACTATCTTTTCCTCAAGGTAGTGGAGACCAAATCTAGAGGGAATATGATTAAGGTGAGAGGGGAAAGTTTCAAAAGGGACCTGAGGGGCAACTAATTCACACAGTGGATGGTAAATACATGGAATAACTCTCCAGAAGTGGTTGAAATGTTTCATTTAAGAAGCACATGGATATGTACATGGAGGAGTGGGGTTTGGAGGCATATGGGCCAAATATGGGAAATTGGGATTAGCTGGGTGGGTACCATGGTCAGGCTGGGCCCATTGGGTTGAAGGGATTGTATCCCATGCTGTTTTGTTCTGTGATTCTAAATGTCATTTACTGATGCAATGTTTTTATTATGGAGGTAACATGAGAGAGAAGATAACTTGGTGGGTAACTGTTTACTGATTCATCAGGGCTACTTTGAACTATCTGGGAACCGCAGATTAATCATCTGAACAAGATAGGAGAAAATCACTGGGGTATAAAATTATTTTTAAAATTTCTTGGAATTTTTGAATTTCTTAGTTGGAAAGATTGTTGTGGGAAGTTATTTTTTCACAATAACGCATGTTCTTATTATTGCAAGACCTCTAGGTATCAAACAGCTTGAGTTAGTTTGACTACAGCTCTGTTGTAGTACTCCCTCCTCTGAATTAAAAAACTGTGGATTCCAATCCCTCTGCAGAGACTTGAGAGCAAGATCATTTACTAACATTTCAGTGGTGCACTGAGAAAGTTCTGAATTTTTGGAAGGACCATTTTTTTGGATAAACTTTCTGATCTTTTTGGGCAAATGAAAGAGAGAGAGAGAACAATGTACCAACATGTAAAGTGCTGGATAATGTTGAGCATTCAATAAAAAATTATAAAACAGGTTACTTTTACTTCACTGTTTGTGTGAGTGAGCACAGATTGCTTGACACAATTCCTCCATTCCAGTAGTGACCATAATGCAAACGCACTTCACTAGAAATGAAGCATTTTGGGGCATTCTGAATATGACATGACAGGTATTATAAAAATGAAAGCTTTTGTCTTGTTAGCAATACTGTGTCTAGGGGAACTGATCACCAGGTAAAGAGGAGAAAGTGTATAAGATACGGTCCATTATAAGAAGCCACAAAGCAGGAGAGAAAAATGGAGATCAATATTGCTTGGTTAGATGATTGATGGGCAAGGGCAGCTACTGTTTGTATCTCCTCAGGAAATTTGGCTTAGTTTCTTGTGATGTTGTTTGCACAGTATGTCCTGTTCATTGAAATGAAGAATGTTTATCAAGGCTCTGCTTCTTAATTAGGATGTTAAAGTTTTAATGACAGTCATGAATAAACATAAATTTGTTAATCACAAACGAGAAAAACTACAGATGCTGGAAATCCGAGCGACATGCTGGAGGAACTCAGCAGGCTAAGCGGAATCTAGGGAGATGAGTACAGTCGATAGTTGGGGCCAAAACCCTTTGGCAGGACTGGAGAGAAAAAGCTGAAGAGTAGATTTAAAAGGTGGTGGGGGGAAGAGTGGGGAGAGAGAAACACAAGGTGACAGGTGAAACCTGAAGGGAGAGGGATGAAGTAAAGAGCTGGGAAGTTGATTGGTGAAAGAGATAGAATGCTATGGAAGAAAGAAAAGGGGGGAGGAACACCAGAGGGAGGCAATGGGCAGGCAAGGAGATAAGGTGAGAGAAAAGGGGGATGAAAAATGGTGAAGGAGGGGATGTGGGAGGCATCACTGGAAGTCTGAGAAATCGATGTTCATGCCTTCAGGTTGGAGGCTACCCAAATGTGTTGGAAGGTGTTGTTCCTCCAACTTAAGTGTAGCTTCATTAAAAGGGAAGCACCTTTGTTTGAAAAAGGGGGACATCTCCTTCGTTCTAGAATGAAAAGCCTCATCCTGAGAGCAGATGTGGCAGGGACAGAAGAATTGAGAAATGGGGATAGCTTTTTTACAAGTAACAGTGTGGAAGGAGGTATAGTCCAGGTAGCTATGAGAGTCCATGGGTTTATAATGGACACCGGTGGATAAGTCTTCTTCAGTGATAGAGGCAGTGAGATTGAGAAATGGGAGGGAGGTGTCAGAAATGCACCATGTAAATTTGAGGGCAGGGTGCATGTTGGAGGCAAAATGGATGAAGTCAACGAGTTCAGCATAGGTGCAGGAAGCAGCACCAATGCAGTAGTGTAGGAAAAGTGCGGGATGGTCACAAGTGTAGGCTTGGAACATAGACTGTTCCACATGGCCAACAAACAGGCAGGCATAGCTGGGACCCATGGGAGCACCAATGGCTACCCCTTTTGTTTGAAGGAAGTGGGAGGAGCCAAAGGAGAAATTATTTAGAGTGAGGACAAGTTCCCCAGGCAGAGTGGTGGTGGAGGGGAACAGGTTAGGAACAAGCTGCCTACCTGAACAAGCGAGGTTTGGGGTCTTAAGTAGGAGGCAGAAATGGAAGGTGGGAGGTGTGGGGTGTGGGAACTGAGGTTAGTGGTGGTGGATAGGAGCTCCCCAGAGCTAATAGTGTCAGTGGTGTGTGGGAGACAACAGCCTGGTGCTCCTTAGTAGGGTCCTGTTCAAGGGGTAAGTAGGAGGAGGTATCTGAGAGCTGTCGCTGGGCCTCAGCAAGGTAGAGGTCAGTCTGCCAGACTACTACAGCACCCCCTTTATCTGTGGTTTGATAGTGAGGTTAGGACTGGGGGAGATGAGAGTGGAGAGCAAAGCGTATGGAAGGGGTGAGGTTGGAATTGGAGAAAAGGATGTTAAAGTCCAGTCAGCAGTTGGCAATGAGAACTGGCAGAAGATCAGGGTGAGGTGTCCAGGAAGAGGAGGAAGGTTGAAGACAGGAGGGGTGGAGAGTCCTTGCCAAAGAAATAGGCTCTGAGATGGAGGAGGGCGTGGAACTCGCAGAGGTACGGGCACATGGGGATGAAGGTGAGGTCCTTACTGAACGTTCTGCCTCACAGAGGGAATGGTTGACATAGGCGAGGCCCTTACTGGACATTCTGTCTCAGAGAGGGGAAGATCAGAGGGAATGGTGAAAACCCTGCACCGATATGAGAGCCTGGATTGGGGGTGGGGGGGTACTCCTAATGTCTGAGGGGAAGGGGTTTGGGGTGTTCAGGGACGCTGGGGTGAGAGGAAGACAAAGTCTCCGAGGACCCAGGAGATGGCAGTGGGACCTGAGTGAGACGGGATTGCACGGTGGCGGTGGGGAAAAGGGGAGACGGGGGTTCCAGCTGCGGCGCACGTAGACCCGGCCTGGAGCTCAAGGCCGGAGTCGGAGTTGGAAGTTGTGCAGGTGGCACTTTGGAGGTGTCTGAGGTCGTTGGAACCTGCATTGATGGCGGCGGAGTCTGGGTTTCGAATATGCATCGTTAGAGCCAGTGAGGTCGGTAGCAGGGGTCGCGGTCTGGAGATGCCTGTGCCTGCCAGTGTTGGGAACGATAGGTGCTGTGGTCTGCAGACGGACCATTTCAAATCATTGCAGGACGTGAGAAAGTCAAAGAACCGGCGATTGAAAGTTCTATTCCATGCCGGGTCCTCACCCTTCCCTCTGACCTCACCTTTCCCTGAGGCAGAACGTTCTGTCCTCAACGAGGGCCCACACCTCAGAGTTCCGCACTCTCCACAACGCTCAGCTCTTCCTCCGCCACCTTCGTGCCTGTTTCTCTGGCGAGGACCCTCCATCCCGCACTGATTACCTCTTCTCCCGTCTTCAACCCTCCTCCTCCTCCTGGGCACCCCGCCCTGGTCTTCTGCCTGCTCTGGGTCTTTTCATTGGCAGCTGCCTACAGGACATCATCCGTTGTGAACTCAACACTACTCTCTCCTATTACAACCTCACCCCTTCTGAACGCTCTGCTCTCCACTCCCTCCGCACTAATCCTAACCTCACCATCAAACCTGCAGAAAAAGGGGGTGCTGGAGTAGTCTGGCAGTCTGATCTCTACCTTGCTGAGGCCTGGCAACAACTCTCAGACACTTCCTCTTACTTACTCCAGCAACATGGTACCACCAATGAGCACCAGACCATTGACTCCCTCACACCAGCTGACTCTATTAACGCTGTGGATCTCCAAATCATTGCCATCAACCTCATAGTTCCCATAACCCGCACCTCCCGTTTCTACCTCCTACCCAAGATACACAAACCTACCTCCAGGTAGACCCATTGTTTCAGCTTGTTCCTGCCCCACGACTCTGCATGCCTCGACTCTGCCTTATCCACCCCACCCCCCAGTTCAGACCCTTTCTGCCTACATCCATGACACTTCACACCCTCCGGGTTTTTTCAATGATTTCAGGTTCCCTGGCCCCCATCTTACTTTTACCATGGATGTCCAGTCTCTATGCACCTCCATCTCACGTCAGGAAGGCCTCAAAGTTTTTCGCTTCTTTCTGGACACCAGACCTAATCAGTTCTCCTCCACTTAGCAGAACTTGTCCTCACTCTAAATAATTTCTCCTTTAGCTCCTCCAACTTCCTTCAAACAGAAGGGGTAGCCATGGGCACTTGCTTTAAGTCCCAGCTATGCCTGCTTGTTTGTCAGCTACGTGGAACAGTCTATGTTTTAAGCCTACATTGGTGACCACCCCACACTTTTCCTACGCTACATCAACATTGGTGCTGCTTCCTGCACCTTTACAGAACTCATCAACTTCATCCACTTTGCCTCCAACTTCCACCCTGCCCTCAAATTTATCTGGGCCATTTCCAACACCTCCCACTCCTTTCTCATTCTCTTTGTCTCTATCTCTGGAAACGGTTTATCCACCAATATCAATTATAAACCCACAGATTCTCACAGCTTCCTGGACTATACCTCTTCCTCCACTGAGTTGTAAAAATGCCATCCCCTTCTCTCAATTGCTTCGTCTCTGCCACATCTGCTCTCAGGATGAGGCTTTTCATTCTAGAACAAAGGAGCTGTCCTTTTTCAAAGAAAGGGGCTTCCCGTCCTCTACCATTTCATGCACTTCACATTTCAACCACATCTCTTCCATTTCATGCACTTCTGATCTTACCCCATCCTCCCGCCACTCTACCAGGATAGGCTTCCTCTTGTCCTCACCTACTACCCCACCACCCCTCCAGCACATAATTCTCCAAAACTTCTGCTACCTCCAATGGTATCCCACCACCAAGCACATCTTTCCCTCCCCCCCAACTTTCTGCTTTCCACGGCTATCACTCTCTATGCGACTCCCTTGTCCATCCGCTCAACCAATGACCTCCCTCCTGGCTCTTATCCTTGCAAGCAGAACAAGTGCTACACCTGCTCTACACCTCGTCCCTCACTACCATTCAGGGACCTAAACAGTCCTTCCAGCTGAGATGACACTTCACCTGTGAGTCTGTTGGGGTCAGGTACTGTGTTTCAGTACTCCCGATATGGCCTCTTGTATATCAGTGTGATCCGACGTAGGTTGGGAGGCTGCTTCACTGAGCATCTACGCTCTTTTTGTCAGAACAGTCAGGATCTCCTAGGGGCCACCCATTTTAATTCCACTTCCCATTCCCATTCCAATATATCCATCTATGGCCTCCTCCACAGTCATGATGAAGCCACATTTAGGTTAGAGGAACAACACCTTATATTACATTTGGGTAGCCTGTAACCTGATGGCATGAACATCAATTTTTCAAACTTCCAGTAATGCCTCCCACACCCCCCTCCTTCACCATTTCCCATGCCCTTTTCCTCTCAACTTATCTCCTTGCCCACCCATCACCTCCCTCTGGTGCTCCTCCCCCCTTTTCTTTCTACCGTGGCCTTCTGTCTCTCACCAATCAACTTCCAAACTCTTTACTTCATCCTTCTCCATTCAGGTTTCACATTCCCACCCCCCCACCTTTTAAATCTATTCCTCAGCTCATTTCTTTAGTCCTGCTGAAGGGTTTCGGCCCGAAAAGTCGACTGTACTCTCTTTCCTAGTTACTGCCTGGCTTGCCGAGTTCCTCCAGCATTTTGTGTGTGTTGCATGAATTTATTAGTGTTAATCATTGAGATATCATTGCACTTGGCCACTCCAGCACTAGGTAGATAAGATCCCACCCACCAGATATGCAAAACAACTATAGCCTGACAATGATCTTGTTACATTCTGAAAGCATAATTATGAGACTGCTGTGTCTGAATAATGCAAGCCGTAAAGCAGAAAATGAAATATATCAACTTGAACATTTGCAGAGTGAAGAACACTGAGATACTTGGGCTGTTGGCCATTAGGATGATGTGAGGCACGAGATATGAGTGTGGGGTTGAGGGGGGATAATAAATCAGCCGTGATAGAATGGCAGAAAAGGCTCTGGGGCCAATTGGCTTAATTCTGCTCTATGTGTTATGGTGTGAGAGTGGGTGGGATTGGAGAATGCTATGAAAAGGAAGAGTGCTATATGAGGTGGGCGTAAGAGGGAACAGCGTTGACTGAGGTTGGTGGGAATGGCTGCTGAATTGCAGTGTAAGCAGAGGCTGTTGTGCAAAGATATGTGACAGGAAGCGTGCCATATGAAAGTGGATAGCAGGGAAGGAGACTAAGAGAGGATGTGTAGAGGGAAGGGTCGTGTGTGTGAGGTAGTGAGGGAGAATGCTGTTAAGAGATCTGGAAGTGCTCTGTGTTGGTGTGAGGGGCAGGTGCTGTATGAGAAAATATGCTCTTTGAAAAGCAGATATGCTTTAAATTTCTGAGAATCTTGAAAGTGCCCCCAGAATTTCACCCATTCAGGAGCGCTAGCACTGTCTAGTTATTGTTGTATCTAGGTAAACACTCTCTTATGGCCGAGGCCTTTGTCACAAGTTGTCAGGAGTTGCATAATTCCTTGCTTGTGAAGATACTGCCAATTACTTTTCTTCTGTCTTTTGACACAGGAAATTGCCTTGACTCATGAAAAGAAAAGCACAATTTTGTGTTGCACTGATGTGCAAACCATGGAAAATACTGATAATATTTTGGGTTTTATCCAAGAACAAAAGATAGCAGATGCTGGAATCTATAATAAACCATAAATTCAACACCACTGAAACTGAAGTCAGATTGAATATTTCAATGATGTTTTCAGTGAGGATATTATTGATGAAATATCATCAACCTGGTCACACTTCCTCTTACTGTTGCCTTACTGGCAGAGGAATATCAACAATTTCTGGTTGTATTATAGCATTGGGTGTCGGTCAGTTAGCTGCCTTGGGAAGTCCTGACAAAGGTTGGTGGGGTTGCAGCTCATTGGTTGATTGACTGGTACTATTGAAGTTTGTATGAACTCACGCCCTCAAGACCATTTCAGAGAGTCTGCTTATATGTAACCCCATAAATTCATGAAAGGCAGCATCAAGATGTGTGCATTTGGGAGGGGACATGGCTTATCATCATCAAAGGCAGAGAGAACAACCAGACTGTAGGGTGGAGATAGTTTATTGACACTTTGACTGGAACCATGCAAGTTTGTGGATTCAGTAAAGGATTGGGGGATAGGGACAGGGTTGGACTTGGTTAATAAGAAAATAGAATGTCTTTAGTCTATAATTTTGATCCGGTGAAGTATTCCCATGTTGCTCCTTATGCATGGCCACCAGATGGTGTATGAGAGCTGATAATTGTTCTTTTACTGCGAACATGATGCGTGGCACCTCTCCACTAGCCCATATAAAATGAAGAACATGCACTTTTGAGAAGCAATAAGTATTTGTGCTTGTCTTGCAGTTGTTTTTTAAATCAATATCCTCACCAGACAGGGGCTGTTAGAATTAATGTTTCCCCTGACAGGATTGCCTAGTACAACCAAGAGGGTCAGCTATTGACAATGGAGATAGAAATAAGTTTCTTCACACAGAGGATATTGAATCCTTGGAATTCACTGCCAAAGAGGTTTGGAAATTCAGTTGCTAAGCATATTCAAAGCAGACACCAGTAGATATTTAGACATTAAAGGAATAAAACATATGGGTTACTGCAGAAAAATTACACTGAGGTAAAATATCAACCAGATTTATTGAATGGAAGAGCAGGCACAAGGTGTGGAAGATCAGTTCCTGCTTCTATTTCTCATATTATTAAAGATCTTTAAAGCAGTGGTGAGAGAGTAAAGACCTATGAGGAATAAAGCAGCATGGTGAAATGGCACAACTGTAGATCTGCTGCATTACAGCTCTGGTAACCTGATTACCATTGCTGTCCTTGTGGAGTTCGCAAGCAATCCATGAATTGTGTGAATTTCCATTAATAATAAAAAGGGCATGGGTCAGTAGTTGATTGACTTCTGTAAATTGCCCTTAATATGTAGGTGAATGATAGACTCCCGGAAACTGGGGAAAGAGTTTAACTGAATGTGGGGATAATAAAAAGTACAAGTGTAAATTATGTTTGTGAACTAGGTAGGATAAAGCACCCATTTCCCTGTTGTATGATTCCATGACTCTGAAAATGCTGCAGATGCTGGCAATCTGAAATAGAAACGGAAAATTCTGGAGATGTTCAGCAGATCAACCAGCATCTGTAGAGAGAAAATCAGGGTTAAATTTCAGATTGATATCTTTGATTGTTTCTGAAATTGTCTCTCCACAATTGCTGAGAGCTAACAGCAATCCTGTTTTTATTTATGCTTTCTGATGCATTTGATTGTTAGTTAATAAATCCCAAATCCACTCTGCTTAGAACAAACACAGAAACTATCATATTCTAACCTATCTGTCATTGGCCCATTCAATCCAGATACCATTGATTTGACAGAAGAATCTCTATTTCTACACATCAGTAAACACGATTTTCATAGCAAGCTACTGGCTCTAATACCCAGACTAAATAAATTAACTGAACTGAAAGGTTAAAAGCTAACGTACAATTCTGGAAAATGTTGATCGGAAGTCCTTACAGTGGGGGTCACTGTGCTGGAGTGTCCATTAGAAATCTCTACAATGATAAGTAATTAGAAGGGAATGGTTATTGGATATCCATACTGTGGAAGATTCTTCTCCATTGAAATTTCATGTGGTGATCGGGGGGGAGGGGGGGGTAGGGGGGAACTGAATTGCATACACTGTGCGGGAAAGGGGTGGGATACTTCTTTGAAATTTCATGTGGTGATCGGGGGCGGGGGGGGGGGAACTGAATTGCATACACTGTGCGGGAAAGGGGTGGGATGCTTCTTTGAAATTTCATGTTGGCATTGGTTCTATCTTCTGTTGCTTAGCTTTGCAATCAACCATGCAACATCAAAATAAAATGCATCATGACTTTTCAGATCAATTAACTGATTCACTCAAAAAGCAAAACAAGACAGCCATACTCCTTATTTGTGAATTAATAATAGACATTTTTCTGACTAATGATAGTCAAAATTTATTTGCACAAAATATCCCTTAGTTTTATTTCTTTAAATATGAAGATGAATAATATTTTTTCTGCATACAGAATCCTTAATGATTTCTCACAGTGGCCTCTCCCCAGCCCTCTACAACACTCTGCATTCCCTCTCCCACAAAGGAAACCACAGCACATTCGTAGCAGGCTGAACACAGATTTTCATCAGGTGCGGTCTCAGGTTCTGATTCATAGGAATGAACAATTAGACAGGAGCACATGTAAGATATAAAACCCACAAGCCAGTCAAAAACTGAAAATGAAGATGTTGCTTCTCCATATAACCTAAAAAAAAGGAAACAACCGGAAAACTCGGTAGAGAAAGGTTCTGTGAATTTCTGAGTGAGTCGCATGAGATTGGTTTGGACTCTGGCTTTACACCCCACTCAGAGACTGAATAGAGAATAAATTTAAAGGGTTTATAGAACCAGCCTTGCACTTGATCCTACTGGTTATAGAAGGACAGGTTAGAGTAAGCAGAGACAGATTACCGTCCCACAGCAGAGCGGAAAAACGCCCTGCAAAAAGCACTGATTAAAAACGAATCACATCAAGGGTAACAGATTGAACAATCAGCAACTAACTGAATGATAATCTCAAGAAATGAGCAAAGCTTCTCTACATTGCCCTCTCCTCTGCAATAGCAATTTCTGCATCACAAATCTCTCCTTATAATAGGCCTGATATCACTCTGTAACAGAGTTATCATTGCTTTTTTTTCCCAACTCTGAACTAAAAATTGTTTCAGCCTGCAAATTTTGCAAGCAGCACTGTAGTAGAAGTGTGGTGGGGTTTTGGAACTGATTGAGTAAATTCTTCAAAGAACTGGTATGGGTATGATAAGCCTGAAAGATCTGAGCATTACAGAATAACACCAGCCTCTGGTTTACCAGGGATTCCATATTAAAGAATCACTTTGGAGCTGCTGTTCATTCCAGCACCTTGATTTAGCAGGTGGTGCGAGGTATACCTTCTTTGTCAACTCAATAGAAAAGTCATCAGGGATCTGGTGAAGAATGTCACTCAACTTTACTCTTCACTTTAGATGAAAAGTAACACGAAGGGTTTCTTATTGTCAGATAAATAACTTCAGCAAGAAGGTGAGAGTCTTGGAGAGTTGAGAGGTGTGGAGGGTAGACATTCAAAGTGGAGCAGTGCAGCATTGTCTGCCCTTTCATATGCCCAGCCAAATTCATTTCCATTCCACTCAACTGAATCTAGTATCAGATGGGATGGAAAATGGCTAGCTGTCATTCTAACACCCAAGGCAAATTTGTACTGTGCTGTCTCTAGAAGTTCAATTTTGATATAAGAAAAAAGTACCAAATGTTACAGAGTAGAAAAAGTTTTTTTTAAACTTGTAAAAGAAACTTTAAACATTTTCTGCTTTTAAAAAAACAGTTGGGTCCCACCCCACCAACTGGTCTCGCTGTCTACATCACAACAGCTTTAAGTCCAACACAGTGTGCGTGGTGCATGAGCAGGTTGGTATCTGACGTGTGCAGGGACAGGCAGAAACACTGGGACGGATGCGGGCCTGCTCTGGTTAGCCTGCCAACACAAGCTGTCAGTCAGGAGTTGATCCGAGGTTTGCTTTAATGCAGCCCACAGCTGTTAATTACAAATAGTCTGCTGCACTATTTGATCCAATTTCCCTGCAAAACAAAAACAAATTTTTAAATTACTAAAATCTACAGGCTTGGGGCAAGAAATGCTCATATGTAAATGCTGCATGTTTTTCAGTGTTAGAGTTGGTTAGTGCCTGTCACCTCACAGTCAATTAGGGCAATGCCATTCCTCTGCACTCAAATCCCCCCAGGTATTCTTTGATGTCACTTATCCCCTCTGCTACTGCTTGGAAAGATTAGAAACATTCCAGCAAGGATGGGTGTAAGACTAATTGCTAAATAAAATGTAAAGGCAAAGTCTGGTGTCTCCCTCGTTCTCCTCTACTGTCCCACAAAGATCACCTGGTTTGACACCAGACCAAAATAGAATGGCTGAATGAGTGGCTGATGCAATTCACAAAGTTCACACATGACACTTGCTATTCCATTTGCCATGCTATCTTGCATATAATTTTCATCAGAGCAAGAAAATGGCATTGTTTCTTAAAATCACAGTAGACCATAACACACAAGAACAAAAATAGGCCATTTGGCCTATTGAAGTGCTCCGCCATTCTATCATTGCTAATTTATTATCCTTCTCAGCTCCATTCTCCTGCCTTCTCCCGGTAACCTTTGGTATGCTTACTATTCAAGAACCTTTCAATCCCTGCTTTAAATATACTCAATGACTTGGTCCCCACAGCCAGCTGTGGCAATGAATTCCACAGATACACCAACCTTTGGCTAATAAAATTCCTCCTCCTGTTTGTACTAAAGCAATGTCCTTTTATCCTATCGCAATGTGCTCTAGTCCCAGACTCTCCCACTACTGGAAACATCCTCTCTATGTCCACTCTATCCAGGCCTTTCAATATTTGGTAAGTTTCAATGAGATCTTCCCCTCATCCTTCTAAACTCCAGCAAATACAGGCCCAGAGCCATCAAACACTCTTCATATATTAACCCTTTCATCATTGGGATCATTCTCATAAACTTCCTCTGGACCCTCTTCAATGGCAGTACATCCTTCCTAAGATATGGAGCCACAAATGCTCACAATACTCCAATGTGGTCTGGCCAACACCTTATAAAGCCTCAGCATTACATTATTGCAGTTATATTTTTGTCCACTCAAAATTAATGTTAACATTTCACTGCTGGTACCCAGCAGGTAAGTCATTTCAAGCTATGCTCTGATTTGTCATTGATGGTAGAAACTGAGTGCTTGCAATGCAAGATTAGCTGTGCAAGGTAGGAGCATGGTGGGTGCAAGAAAATCAGAGCAGCAGAAAGAAGATTTGCTATGTGTCTCTTTCAGACGAGCTGGCAGTCTCATTTCTATTGAGCTAATGCAGACCACATAACAGATAAACAAATGCAAAATACTGCAGATGCTGGAGATCTGAAATAAAAACAGACAGTGAGTCAGACAGTAGCTTAGGAGAAAGCGACCTAGTTAATGTCTCAGTCGATGACCTTCACCTTGACTGAGAAAACAATTCTGTAATAGTGTGGATGGAATGAAAAAGATAAATTGGTGCTTGGATAATAAATGGCCATTGTGGAGGAGATATAAACAGGGGAAGCAGAATCCTTACCTGAAATTTTAAATAAAATGCTGGAGATGCAATAACTGCCCTGTTGCCTCCTCCCTTTCAATTGTCCACGGCCCAAACACAGTGACTCCCCAGTCTAGTTGTAGCTTTAGCATAGATCATTTGTTGCCAGCATTGTGCTCCCAGTGAAGGAGGTAAAAGATTAGAAAACAGACTTTGTCTTCACCTTAACCATGTATTAATAATCAATAGAATTCCAGGGGATTTGTAGAAATGAACTGATTTTCACCTCAGAGATTTAGGCGCAATTTCAGCTCTTAACCATAAGACATAAGAGCAGAATTAGGCCATTCAGCCCATTGAGTCTTCTACACCTTTCGTTCACAGCTGATTTATTTTTTCTACTCAACACGATTCTCCTGTCTTCTCCCCATAACTTTTGACACTCCTATTAATCAAAAACATATCAACTTTCACTTTATGTATACTCAATGACTTGGCCTCCACAGCCATCTGCAGCAATGAATTTTACGGATTCCCATCCTCTGGCTAAAGAAATTTCTTCCTGATCACTATTCTAAAGGGATGTTCTTGTATTCTGAGGCTGTGCTCTCTGGTTCTCAACCCCACTATTGGAAATATTCTCTCCATGTCTATTCTATGTACGTCTTTCAATATTCAGTTTGTTTCAATAAGATTTCCCCTTTCTTCCATCTAAATTCCAGCAATTGCAGGCTGAGGCATCAAACACTCCTCCCGGTGTAACCCTCTCATTCTTGTTACCCTCATTTGGACTCTCTCCAATGCCAGCACATCCTTCCTTAGATATGGAGCTCAAAACTGTTCATGGTGCTCCAAATATGGTCTGACCGATACCGTAATCTCAGCATTAATCCTTGCTTTAATATTCTAGTCATCTTGAAATGAACGTTAGCATTGCATTTGCCTTCCTAACTACTCACTCAGGCTGAAAGTTAACCTTAAGGGAACCCTGCACCTTGAGTCCCAAGTTCCTCTGAACCTCTGATTTCTGAATTTGCTCACCGTTTAGAAAGTCTATGCCTTTATTTCTTTACCAAAGTGCGTGACCATATATTCCCCTATGGTGTATTCCATCTTACATTTCTCTGCCCATTATCTTAATCTGTCCAAGTCCTTCTGCAGATTCCCTGCTTCCTCAACACTACCTGCCCCTCCACCTATCTTTGCAAACTTGGCCACAAAGCCATCAACTTAGTCACCCAGACCTTTAACATGAAGAGTAGTGGACCCAACACCGATCTCTGCAGAACACCAGAAGTCTTCGGCATCCAACCAGAAAAGGCCTTTGTTATTCTCACTCTTTGTATTCTGCCAGATGCTGTGTGACCTGCAGAGTGCCTCCAGCATTTTGTGTATGAAGTCTTTGTCCCTGCTAGTATATTTTCCTGTAATACCATGGGCTATTATCAAAGGTCTTCTGAAAATCTAATAAACAACATCCACTGACACTCCATTGTCTGTCCTACTTGTTATTTCCTCAAAGTATTCCAACAGATTCGTCAGACAAGTTTACCCCACAAGGAAACTATGCTGACTTTGGACTATTTAATCATGTGCCTACAAATACCCTGAAACCTTATCCTTAATAATGCACTCTAACATCTTGACAACCACTTAAGTCTGATTAACCGGCTATAATTTCCTGTCTTTTGCAACCCGTGTTTCTTAAGAATGGAGTGACATTTGCAACTTTCCAGTCCTCTGAAACCATTCTAGAATCTAGTGATTCTTGAAAATCACTAGTCATTCCTCGTATCTCTTCTGTAACCTCCTTCGGAATCCTGGGGTGAAATTCATCTGGTCCAAATGACCTTTAGAACTTACAGCTTCTCAAGTGCTTTCTCCTGCCCTGATTCCCTCTCTTTTGCTTTATTGCTGTCTTTGACTTCCCTCGTCAGCCACAATTGCCTTACCCTTCCTTCAGAATGCTTTTTCTTAGGGATACACTGATCCTATGGCTTCCGAATTACTCTTAGAAATTCCAGTCATTGCTGATCGACCATCATCCTTGCTAGTGTCTTCTTCTAGAAACATAGAAAACCTACAGCACAACACAGGCCTTTCAGCCCACAATGCTGTGCCAAAACATGTACTTACTTTAGAAATTACCTAGGTTACCCGTAGCCCTCGATTTTCTTAAGCTCCATGTACCTGTCCAGGAGTCTCTTAAAAGAACCTATCGTATCTGCCTCCATCACCATCACCGGCAGCCCATTCCATACACTCGCCACTCTCTGAGTAAAAAAGCTTAACCCTGACATCTCCTCTGTACCTACTCCCAAGCACCTTAAAACTGTGCCCTCTCGTATTAGCCATTTCAGTCCTGGGAAAAAGCCTCTGACTTTCCACATGATCAATGCCATTCATCATCTTATACACCTCTATCAGATCACCTCTCATCTTCCACCACTCCCAAGGAAAAAAGGCTGAGTTCACTCAACCTATTTTTATAAAGCATGCTCCCCAATCTAGGCAACATCCTTGTAAATCTCTGCTGCACCTTTTCTATGGTTTCCACATCCTTCCTGTAGTGAGGTGACCAGAACTGAGCACAATACTCCAAGTGGGGTCTGACCAGGGTCCTATACAGCTCTTAAACTCAGTCCCATGATTGATTAAGGCCAATGCACCGTATGCCTACTTAACCACAGAGTCAACCTGCATAGCAGCTTTGAGTGTCATATGGACTCAGACCCCAAGATCCCTCTGATCCTCCACACTGCCAAGGGTCTTACCATTAATACTATATTCTGCCATCATATTTGACCTACCAAAATGAACCACCTCACACTTACCTGGGTTGAACTCCATCTGCCACTTCTCAGCCCAGTTTTGCATCATATCGACGTCCCGTTGTAACCTCTGACAGCCCTCCACACTATCCACAACACCTCCAACCTTTATGTCATCAGCAAATTTACTAACTCATCCCTCCACTTCCTCATCCAGGTCATTTATAAAAAACATGAAGAGAAGGGGTCCCAGAACAGATCCCTGAGGTACACCACTGGTGACTGACCTCCATGCAGAATATGACCCATCTGCAACCACTCTTTGTCTTTTGTGGGCAAGCCAGTTCTGGATCCACAAAGCAATGGCCCCTTGGATCCCATGCTTCCTTACTTTCTCAATAAGCCTTGCATGGGGTACCTTATCAAATTCCTTGCCATATACACTACATCTACTGCTCTACCTTCATCAATGTGTTTAGTCTCATCCTCAAAAAATTCCGTCAGGCTCATAAGGCATGACCTGCCTTTGACAAAGCCATGCTGACTATTCCTAATCATATTATGCCTTTCCAAATGTTCATAAATCCTGCCCCTCAGGATCTCCTCCATCAACTTACCAACCACTGATGTAAGACTCTCTTGTCCCCATTGATGATGCAAAGATCATTGCCACAGGCTCAGCAATTTCTTCCCTCGCCTCCCACAGTGGCCTGGGATACATCAAGATGGATACATCTTATCCAACTTGATGCTTTCTAAAAGTTCCAGCACATCCTCTTTCTTAATGTCTGTAAGCTCAAGGTTTTCAGTCCATGGTAAGTCATCCCTACAATCGCCAAGGTCGTTTTCCATAGTGAATACTGGAAACACAGTATTCATTAAGTACATCCACTACCTCCTCCAGTTCCATACACACTTTTCCACTCTTCACCCTGATCTCATGTTTTTTTCCTCTTGCTCTTCACATACTTGTAGAGTGCCTTGGGGTTTTCCTTAATCCTGCTCGCCAAGTCCTTCTCATGGCCCCTTCTGGCTCTCCTAATTTCATTCTTAAACTCCTTCCTGCTAGCCTTATCATTTTCTAGATCTTTATCATTACCTAGTTTTTGAACCTTTTGTAAGCTTTTCTTTTCTTCTTGACTAGATTTTCAACAGCCTTTGTACACCATGGTTCCTGTACTCTGCCATCCTCTCCCTGTCTCATTGGAATGTACCTATGCAGAACTCCACGCAAATATCCCCTGAACATATCCACATTTCTGCCATATATTTTTCTGAGAACATCTGCTCCCAATTTATGCTTCCAAGTTTCTTCATATTTCCCCTTATGATCATCCGGCAGCAGCCACTAACATCTCACCCATTCTTCAGGCATAAACCCAAGCAGCAAGCTGCAACCACTGGAAGATCACAACCCTTAGTGATATGTGAAAGCTGGATTTACAGGAGTTATCACTGGAAACCTCCCACAAGCAGGGAGACTGAATAATTTTTATCTGACTTTCCAGCCTGCAGTAGTACTAATTGCTACCTTAGTTCATGTAAATTAATTTCTGACATTTATGACTGTTATTCATTGATCTAACCCAGAGATTGGGAACCACAGGGCAAACTTTGTTGATATGGGGGGAAAAAAAACTACAGCCATTGTTTCTTCCCATATCCCAAGAGAATAATTTAAGATTACTACTTCTTTAACCAGCTGACAAGTAGCAGATTAATTGAGTTTGATTGTTTTCACAGAACACAAGTCAGTAACTGGGGGAATTGGTAAATAGCTGAGCCATAAATATGGGGAATTACCCAGCACAGGAGACCAGGGACAGCTCCTGATTGTACTGGATGTAAGTGATTCTACTTGAAAATGGTCACTGACCTTCAGTACAACAGTAAATGAGACAAAGTGGTGGCAGATCTTTCCTTGAATTAACACTGATATTTTTAATTTGTGTAATAGAGCCATAGAGAGATGTACAATACAGAAACAAGCTCTTTGATCTAGCACATCCATGCTGACTTTTCAGTCTATCTGCACTAATCCCATTTGCCAGCATTAAGTCTACATCCTTCTCTATCTTGCCTAGGCAAATCTGTCTAAGTACTGCAGCTCTTAAATATAGTATTTGTATCTGATTCTGCAACCTTTTCTGGCAGTGTGTTTCAGGTATCAACCACTCTATGTAAAACTTGTTTCTCAGGTCTCCTTGATATCTTACCCCACTCAACTTGAAACAATGCCTTACTGCTTTTCGCACCTCTACCTGGGGAAAAGAGTTTAACTAGCCTGCTACACTTCCTTCACAATACCCTGCAACGCACTTTGCTCCATGGAAGAGAAGCCTATCCAATCTCGCTTCATAAGCCATGCAATGTCCTGGCAAATCTCATCTGCACTCTGTAGTGCAATCACATCTTGAGATCCTAAATAATTTTTTTAAAGAAACAAAGTTAAATTATTTTAATATATTTCAACTGTTCTGATACCACGTTGCACCTCAGAGACATTTGGAGGCAGTGAACATCAAGGGTCATGGGTTCCATTGTCTGAATTCAAATCTTTGTGAGGCAGCCACTGTGCTGATGCGTCCAAGATACTGGGAGCTGCATCTAAGAGGCACTGTCAAAGTTTGGGCACAATTTAGCCTACAGTTCTGAGTCTCTAAAGTAAAGCATATGGGGGGTAGGGGGTTTTCATTCAACTGGTTTAAGCCTGTGTTTAAACTCTTCACAATCATCCTCCCAGCACCCTCATCTCTCTTCATCGTTCTGCTCCCTTCTCTCCCCTGTGCTTGTGCAGCAGTTCCACTAATTAAACACTTCAGATAAAGGAGTTTCATTCAGACTCCTCACCGGACATATTAATGAAAATCTTTTTGTGATGGGCTGTAGTTTTTATCACTCTCAACAGTAGAAACATTTTCTTTAAAAAAATAAAGGTTTGATCGGATAAGCTTGATTTTAAAGTAATTCTTTACAGGTTCCTCTCTGCCCTTTCACTTCTGATGAATGATAATTGTTGTGGCTGGGCTCTTAAATGAGAAATGTACAGATAATCACAAGAATTGTAACTTGTGGTCGGAATCCAAGTTCTGGTGTTATCATTTATATCCTATTGGAAAGGCAGGGCGGAAGAGGGCTTGATAATACACTGCTCCCCAAGCATGTACAACAGCACTTGGCAGAGTGCCTGATACTTAGGTTGTCCAGTAAGCACCCTTTCCACCACACCCTGGCATTTAATTCATTTAAATCAGTCAGCAAGGAAAAAAAACTACAAAAACAAAGCAAAGAATTACAGCAGCTCCACACAATCAGTTGAATGCAATGGGAAGCATTTTATTTCTAAATAACTGCTATAACATGTTAGCTGTATATTTTTACCACACTCTTCATTATCTGACATGTAGGTTACTCTGCATTACAAGACCATGGAAATATTAACATGTTGTTGTAGGAAACAGTGACGACCCTCAACACCCACCCTGATCCCAGTATCCATTTATCTGAGCCACCTTAGTGATTTTTATTTGTTGATAAAACCCACTGCACAAGTGTAACAATAGGATGCTTCTTTGATATTTGCATGATGCGATTTTTAGTTCCATTGACGTGTTTCACTTTGTCACTTGCACACCTCCCTCTCAAGCTTTGTGCCGCCTTGCTTGTGCAAGTGACAATCACATCATACAGATGTGTGTGAAGCACCCTGTACATAATACGCAACCCCACGCCCAACTTGCATCGTGCTTTGTGATCACCGTAAGAATCCTGACAAACAGTGACGAGCCAGGAGTTTTTTGAGACAAACATGATGATGAGCAATAGGTGGGCAAACGACAGAAAGGAACACGTGGAGCAGGAAGCAAGGCGGCAATAAGGGGCGAGTGATTAATTTTTCTAAGATGGCAAAATATTCCATGTGCTGGTGAGTGTCGGGGGAAGATTAGTGAGGGAGGGTGAGAATGGTGAGACAGATATTAGTAAATGCAGAAGGGAAAGGTTCACAGAGAACAAAGATGAATGGAATGAGGATTGTGAAGAATTTAGAATTAATGGCAAGGAACAAAGCAAGAGGAACCAAATGACGATAATGAAGAGTGCAGGATATGTAGCAAGTTACATGGCAAAGGCAGCAGGGTGCATGGTGAGGAATATGGGACTTTGGTGTTGGAATGTGGTTTAGAAATTGCAATGAATACAGAATCTTATGCAAACGATCTTACATAGACACAGCTAATGGAAACATTCATACACAGGTGCACACCTTAGTGCGCGTGCACACGGGGTATGCACCACACTCACACACACACACATACACACACTTGCAGACATGTAAGCACACACACACACACACACACACACAGAGAAACACTGAACGTTTAAGGCTTGCAGAATAGAAGTATCTTGACATCAGAAGGGCTGATTAAGGGGTTGTCCAGTTACAAAGATTTTGCTGTGATTACAGTTGCTGATGCCCACCTCTCATGATGTTCTTTCTCCTGGACCAACTTCCTGTGGTCAGTCTTATTGGAGTTGATCACCTCCATTTGGGCATCGCTTAGATATTTGGACACCTCCTGCGACCAGGTGGTGTAATCATTTGATCTGTCATGTGATGTCTTCTCCTCTCTTAACTCCCTGGATGCCTGTTCCCTGCTCTCCACTGGGAAGAGTGTGGAATAGTGATCTTCCAGGGACGAGCCCTCATCATAAAACAGCAGGCTCCTGGAACGAACTGGGAAAAGTAAACAGAAATCCATCAGGAGACTGAATAACTTCATTGGATTGTTAGGTGGAGGAGCTGCTTGCGCTTGTAAGGTAGATTGCAAAGACTAGGTGTATTATCTTGAATACAAAAGCTAAAAGGTAAATCAGTTGAGGTGTTCAGGGCTTGGTTTAGATTAAAAGAAGAAGGCTTGTGGATATCAACAGATTTTATTAGATAAGGGTGCCAAGGAATTTGGAATTTACGTTGGATTAGTAGAGCTAATGAATAGATGACACCAATTCTTAGAGGCGAGTGAGGCTCCCCCACCCCAACTTTAACCAGATTTTACATTTGCACCATCAAGACCTGACCTGACCAGCTGCATCTCCCTCTGGTATGGGAATTGAAAGTGATCTGACCACAGGTCCCAACAAAGGATTGCAAGGACTGTTGAGAGGATCATCAAGGTCTCTCTTCCACCCATCAGTGTTATTTATCAGGAGTGCTGTTTACACAGGGCCCTTAGCATCAGGCAGGAGGTACCACAGCATTAGGCCAAGAACTGTTAGTACAGGAAACAGCTTCTTCCCCCAGGCTGTGAGACTACTGAAATCCCTGCCACCAGCCAGGACTCATCAAGTCTGAAGTTCCAGTAGCATTATACTGTTTACTTTTTAACTTGTATCGTTTTTGCATCTTATTATTTTTTGATTTATTTGTGGTGGGGTGTATGGGGTGTCAGGGAGAGGTAGCACCTCTGGTGGGGGAACATATTGCGTCCTTTTCGAGGCGTTTTGTCCATCTTTGTCCCCCACCTGGCACTCAGCTCTCACCTGTGGCTCCCCGTAGCTGTTTGCATGCAACAGTGGCCACACCCCGGGCAACGGCTTTGACAAGCCAGCTAAACCAGGTGAGGGTAGCCGACAGGTCTCAAACCCTTGGTGAGATAGGGAATTGTCTATCCCAGCATGTGAAGACAGACTCCGGCGAGACCAATGTAAGGTCCAACGGTCAAGAATGTGGTCTCTGCAAGCATCGTGGAATGCTTAGAGCACGACTAGGCACAGATGACATCCCATCATCCACTGCGCCTAGTCTCATCTCCAGCCATCTCGACTCTTGTCTTGCCACTGGATCCAGATGGGAATTGGGAAGAGAGAATGAAGCTGATGCTGTGCAACTCTCCCTCACTGAAATCCAAATCAAGCGCTAGTCCTGACACCATCAAACAGCCAGCTGGTGGCGTAGTGGCATCAGCACTGGACTTCGGGGCGAGGGGTCCCGAGTTCAAATCCGGCCAGCTCTCTTGCATGCTCTACATCCGTGCTGGGTTGAGCGTCGAGCTAGCAACTCAACTTCGTAAAAAGTACTAATGCTGTTGATGAAGATGGACGAACAAGTTTGTGGTAACATTATTTTCTGTGTTATGTGTGTGAGCTATATGTACTGTGTTGTGCAACTTGGTCTGGAGAAACACTGATTTGTTTGGTGGTGCGCATGTGTACAGATGAATGACAATAAACCAAACTTGAACTTGAACTCTTAATGCTGTTTTCACAACAGGATCAATGAAAAACACACAGAAGAAAAGACAGCCAATGTGCAGAAAACAACGAACTGAGCAAATACAAAAAAAATCAAACAAAATAACAATAATCAATAGGTAAGCAACATGAGATAACGGGTCCTTGAAAGTGAGTCCATAGGTTGTGGGAACAGTTCAGTGTTGGGGATCAGTATGGGTTGAATAGACTACCTATGGACTCACTTTCAAGGACTCTTCATGTTCTCAATATTTATTGCTTTTTCTTTCGATTTGTCTTTTGCACATTGCCATTTTTCTGTCTTGCGCAGTTTTTCACTGATTCATTGTATCTTTGTATTTTCTGTGTATGTCCATAAAAAAATGAATATCAGGGTAGTCTACAGTGACATTGATAATATATATATTTTGAACTTTGAATTAGTTTGTGATGGTTGATTTGTACCTTAACTCCATTTAGGAGAAACACAAGGTGTCTACTGCATTATTTTTATTTCTTCTCACTCCTTTTCAAAGAACTTTATTGGTTTTCTTATGAAGTACACAGGAAAAGGCCAAGAATCAGTGGCAGTCAGGAATACTTTGAGATAAACAACGAATAAGTATAAATGTATCGGCATGGACTAGATGGGCCAAAGGGCCTGTTTCTGACTGTGCCTTTCTATGACTCTGAGTCTGTGCTTCAAGTTTCATTCCCACTAAGCCTGGGAATGCCATTTCATGAATATTTATAACTATTTGAATTCATCCTAAGCTAATGCAAACTGAAAAATAGAAGATCCCAATGAAGGGATTTGTATGGACCAGTGAGGTCCGCAACGTACTGTTAAATGGGTGTGGAACAGAGATCATGCATGCTAAAACTGAAAGCCTTTGGACATTACAAGTGTGTTATTATCTGTCCATATAATAAAGAACTTCAGTTCCCAGTGTACAATGCGGAATCGGAAGTGACCTTGGTGAATGGGACACAGGCACGCTTTTGGTGGGCTGCAGACCCGAAAAAAGATGTGGTCAAGCTGAAGCCATCACTGTAGTATTCTGTTAATAAAATAGTTCTAACATTTTTACCCACGCAAAGTTTGTCTTTGTTAAAGGACAAACATAACGTGGTGTCAGAAGTCAGCATCAAGTCTAAATACCACAAGTGAGGAAGAAAGAGGCGATAGGTTCCGACGAAGACAAGCTGCCACCCTGACAGCACAGTATCTCGACCCTCACTAAAAAATGGAGCTGAAAGTCAAAAAATTCCATCAATGGATAACCTAAGTCCTCCCACAGCTATGTAGTTTACCGACAATCTGACTGACATTTGGAAAAGCTTCAAACAGCGATTCAATCACGAACAAGATAACATCTGGCATAGATGCTGTCTGGCCTGCTGAGTTCCTCCAGCATTTCGTGTGTGTAGCAGCAATTCAATATATATTTAGTAGCGAGCAAAGCTAGTGGGGCAGAGGAAAAATTGAAAGCATCTATCTTTCTACACGCAATTGACGAAGATGCTTTGGACATCTACAACAGCTTTCAAATTGATAAGACAGACTTTAAGTTGGACAATGATGAAAAAATTTGAGGAGTATTTTTTCCTGAGTTAAAATGATATAAATTCTTCTCCTGTGACCAGAAACAAAGTGTCAGCTTTAACCAATACCCTGCAGAACTTCTCACACTGAATAAGTCCTGTGAGTTTGGAGACCTGAGAGACTCACTAGTCAGAGACAAAATAATTTGTGGAATCCCAGATAATGGGGTCAGAGAAAGCTTAGACTGTAGAAAAGATTTAACGCTAGAAAAGACTGTGAATATGTGTAAGGCAGCGGAGATCACACAAGCACAAACTAAGGAGCTGCACGGAGTAGAAACAACAGCCCAAACTGTGAAAACAGAGGCGCTGAGCACAAGGCATTTTACAAAACAGCAGCCTAGCGAAGAAGTCAGCCCAAACAGCCAATGTGGTGGTACAGCCATCCCAAAGAAGTGTCCTGCTTATCAAAATTCCTGCAATAATTGTGGGAAGAATCATTTTGCAAGGTGCTGCAAGGCTACCAAGAGGAAGGGTGCATTCTGTTGATGAGGAAATTGAGGAAGTTTTTGTAAATGCTCTACAGACTTCTGATGCTGGTAAAACAGAATGGAATTTTCCAGTGACTGTGAATGAGACAGCAATTCCATTCAAGCCTGACACCGGAGCCCAGGTAAAACTCTTATCCGTGGATGATTACAAGACTCTCAAAGTTAAGAGCAAGATTTACCCAGTGAAATTAAAAGTGACTGGCTATACTGGAGAGAAGGTTCCAGTAAAAGGGGGCTGTATGGTGTCTTTCGGGCACAGAGGACAGTGCCAAAAGCCACAGCTACTGGTTGTTGAAAAGTGAGTACAGCCAATACCAGGTTGTAGGGCATGCGAAAGGCTCAACCTGGTGGAAAGAGTTTTTGTAGTGGCTTCACAGAGCAAAGGTAACAGGCAATAAAGAGCAGGCAGATGGCTTTGTGGAGCTCAGATTTGTACCTGATGTAACTCAAAAAACACATAACAGCATCCTTGAGAGTTCCAGTGACGTTATGCAAGAGAAGCACAAGAACTTCACCTTCCATTAACATTCATGCCAGCTACACCAGCAAGAGAGTCAGGATGCCAGTGCTGAACAGAGTGATCATGGTGAAGAATTCGCCAGTTTTGCTTCCACTTTATGCAGCTGTAATTCAAAATCTGTCTCTCACTGATTTTCAGTTGAAGAGGAAAATTAAAAAGAAAGATGGGGAGACCACGCAAGACCAAAGGTCAGAACAACAACAGTTGAACACGGATGAACAGGAGGTGTTGCTATCTTTGAACGCTGCCAACGGAAGTTGCTCTGTGAATTGAGACAGAATCAGCTGGAATTTGTGCAAAGACTCACTGATCACATGCATATAGTTCAAGGTTCCATTATGAGGCACATGAAGCAAATTATGGCCACACAGCAAGAGCAAGATCAGAGACACACAGCTAGGATCTTGGCAGAAGGATGTGAAAGAAATGAACATGTTGATCAGAGACTGAACGCAGCACGCGAAAGTAATACACCTGTGGAGATAAATGGCAACCAAGGAGGATCATCAAACCACCACAGAGACTGATTGAGAGTTGATGAAGGAATAAGGGACTGTATGGCTTATTACAATCAAAGTTAACATAAATTTCTTTGTTGCAAAGCATTATTGTGTCTTGCAAATTTATGAGGACATACTATTATTGTTCTTGTTTTCTTTGAAGGGGGAAAATATGTTATTACATCTATACATAATAAAGAACTTCAGTTCTCAGGGTGCAATGCAGGTGCTTCACCCAGAATCAGAAGTGACTTTGGTGAACAGGACACAGACACACTCTTGGTGGGCTGGAGGTTCGGAGTAAAATGTGGACAAGCTGAAGCCATGACTAGTATACTGTAAATAAATCAATTACATTGTTTTCACCCAAAAAGCAAACATAATAATACCTTAATTCAAATAGGCAGATTGCAAGGAAATACCCAAAATCATGAAATCATTTGGATAAAGTGCTTCCAGGATCAGTAACAAAAGGATCAGAATTTAACATGTCCAGCAGGATATAAGAGATAACTTTCACAGAATGGGATGTGATCTGGAATGCACTTCCTGAAAGGGTTGTTGAAGCAAATCAGTAACACTTAACATCGATTTGTATAAATAGATGATTGCATTATTAATGGACTGGGACAAATGACAGTGCCTCATCAAACTGCTTATATGGATGGGCATTATATTCTGTTATTCTATGCTTTTGATACAAACATGAAAATGAGGAGCAGGAGTAGATCACTCATTATCTCAAATTTGCTCCACCATTCGATACAACTATGGCTGATCAGAGTGTAATTTCAACTCTATATTCTCCCTTATCTGTGGTAACCTTTCATCACCTTGCTTGTCAAGCTCCTGTCTACATGTACATCAAGAATATTCAAACTGTTTCCACTGAGAAGAGGGTTCGAAAGACTCTGCTGTCTGAGAGAAAAAAAATGAAAGGCATTTAGAGGTCAAGGAGAAGGAAGTGTTGGGACTCCTATTGAGTATTAAGGTCAATAAGTCTCCAGGGCTTGATGAGATTTGCCCCAGCTTATTGAAGGAGGCAAAAGACTAGATTGCTGAGCCCTTGACCTGGAGGACTGTTGAGTGGCTATTGTTTTACCTCTATTTAAGAAGAGAACAAGGGAAAATCTTGGGAACTATAGACTGATGTGGGGAACGTCAGTTGTAGGAAAATTACTGGAGAAAATTCTTAAGGGTAGGATGTATAAGCATTTGCCCTAATTATGGAGAGCCAGCATAGTTTTGTGCATGACAGGTCATACCTTACCAACTTGACTGAGCTTCTTGACAAGGTGACGAGAGAGATTGATGAGGGTAGGGCAATGGATGTTGCCTACATGGATTTTAGTAAGGTATTTGACAAAGTCCCTCATGGGAGGCTAATAAGATGCATGGGGTCTGCAGCAGTTTGGTTGTTTGGATTCAGAACTGGCTTGCACAGAGGGTAATGGTTGAAGGCACTTGTTCGAGCTGGAAGTCTCACAGGGACCTATGCTAGGACCTCTACCATTTGTGATGTATATAAATGACCTGGATGAAAATGTAGATGGATGGATTAGTACACTTGCAGGTTGGTGGAGTTGTGGATAGTGTAGAAGACTGGCAATGAATACAATGTGATATTGATCAACTGCAGATATGGGCTGAGAAATGCCAGATGGAGTTTAACCCAGATAAGTGTGAAGTGTTGCACCTCAGTAGGGCAAATGCAAGGAAACAGTACATCTTCCAGAGAGATCTTCCAAGTTCATAGCTCTTTGAAAGTGGCTATACAGATTGGTAAGGTGGTTAAGGCAGCTTATGGAATGCTTGCTTTCATTAGTCAAGGCAATGAGTTTAAAAGTCAAGAGGTTATGATGCACTTTATAAAGCTCTGGTTAGACCACTGAAATATTGCGTAAGGTTCTGGCTACCCCAGTATAGGAAGGATGTCGAGGCTTTGGAGAGAGTGCAGAAGACGTTTACCAGGATACTGCCTGGTTTAGAGGACATGTGCTATTACAAGACACTGGATAAACTTAGGCTGTTTTCTCTGGAGCATCGGAGGCTGAGGGGAAATCTAATAGAGGTTTACAAGATTATGAGAGGCATAGACAGAGTGGACAGAGATGATCTGTTTCCCTGGATTGAATGTCTAATACCAGAGTGCATGCATTGAAGATGAGAGGAGGAGAATTCAAGGAGGATGTGAGGGGTAAGTTTTTTTTTATTCAGAGAGTCATGGGTGCCTGGACTGCACTGGCTGGTATAGTGGTAGAGGCAAATACATTAGAGGCTTTTAAGAGATGTTTGGAAAGAAACATGGAAATAAGGAAGATGGAAGGCTATGGACATGTTGTAGGTTGGAGGGATTAGTGCTTGGGTGTTTTTAATTTGCTTTTTAGCTGGCTTGGCACATTGTGGTCAGAATGACCTGTTATTGTGCTGTACTGTTCTATGCTGTTTTTCTCTTTCCTTTTTTTTAAAAAAGAGGAATAAAGAGCAAGTCTGTAGGGTTAGTACTTTGCTTTGGGTGTCAGATGTGGGAATCTTCCCATTTCCCAGGTGGCCACATCTGCACCAGGTGCACTGAGGTGCAGCTACTGAGAGACCGCGTTAGGGATCTAGAGCTGCAGCTCAATGACCTACTGCTTATTAGAGAAAGTGAGCAGGAGATAAATAGGAACTTCAAGGAGTTGGTCACCCTGAGGCTGCATGAGTTAGATAAGTGGGTGATGGTTGGGGAAGGGATGGAAAGAGCTCAGAAAGTAGAGAGCAACCCTGTGGCCATCACACTCAGTAATTGTTATCTCATTTTGGATGCTGTTGAGCAGGGGTGACCTGACAGAGAAATACCACGGCGATCGGTTCTCTGGCACTGAGCCTGGTTCCATGGTGCAGAAAGGAGAGAAGAAAATGAGGAATATGGGGTTCCATAGTGAGGGGAACAGACAGGAGGTTCTGTCAGCCTGACAAGAGATATCCGCATGGTGTGCTGCCTCCCAGGTGCCAGGGCACGTGATTTCTTGGATTGGGTGCAGAGTATTCTGAAGGGAAAGGGTGAACAGCCATAAGTCTTGGTACAAGTTGGTACCAATGTCATAGGCAGAAAAAGGGAGGAGGTCCTGAAGACAGAATTTAGGGAGTTGCACAGGAAACTGAAAAGTAGGACCTCCAGGATACTAATCTTGGGACTGCTGCCTGTGTCACGTGCTAACGAGCACAAGAATAGCATGATCAGGCATATTAATGCATGGCTGAGAGACTGATGTAGGGGGCAGGGCTTTGGGTTCCTGGATCATTGGGGCCTCTTCTGGGGGAGGTACAACCTGCACAAAAAGGACAGGTTACACCTGAACCCAAAGGGGTCCAATATCCTAGCAGGTAGGTTTATTAGAGCCGTTAAGGAGGGTTGAAACTAATCTGGCAGGGGGATGGGAACTGGAGTGATAAGGCTAAGAAAGGGGAAAACAGAAATGAATCAAAGATAGCGTGCAACAGAGATGATAGAAAGGACAGACAGAGATGAGGCATAATCACAGCCAGAGGGACGAGTTACAGGGCAACAGAGGTGCGACAGTTAAAACAGAAAGCAACAAATACTGGACTGAAAGTGTTACATTTGAATGCACGCAGCATAAGAAATAAAATGGACAATCTTGAAATTCAGCTACAGATTGGCAAGTATGATGTGGCCATCTCTGAAACTTGGCTAAAGGATGGCTGCCATTGGGAGCTGAATGTCCAAGAATATACGGTGTATCAGAAAGATAGGTTAGTAGGCAGAGGGGGTGGTGTGGCCCTGTGTATAAGAAATAATATTAAATTGTTAGAAAGGGATGACATAGGATTGGAAGGTGTAGAGTCTCTATGGGTTGAGTTGAGAAATGACAAGGGTAAAAGGACCCTAATGGCAGTTGTATACAGGCCTCCAAATAGCAGCCAGGATGTGGATTACAAATTACAGCAGGAGATAGAAAAGGCATGTCAGAAGGGCAATGTCATAGTAATCGTTGGGGATTTTAACATGAAAGTGAATTGGGAAAACTAGGTCAGTACTAGACCTACAGAGAGAGAATTTGTAGAATGGCTAATGGATGGCTTTTTAAGAACAGTTTGTTGTTGAGCCCACTAGGGGATCGGCTGTGCTGGATTGTGTGTTGTGCAATGATCCAAAGGTGATAAGAGAGTTTAAGATTAAGGAACCCTTAGGAAACAGTGATCACAATATGATCGAGTTCACTTTGAAATTTGAGAAGGAGAAACTAAATTCCAATGTGTCGGTATTCAGTGGAATAAAGGAAATTACAATGACATGAGAGGGGAACCGGCCAAGGTTGACTGGAAAGGGACACTAGCAGGAAGGACAGCAGAGCAGCAATGACTGCAGTTTCTGAGAAAAATGAGGGAATTGCAGGACAGATATATTCAAAATAAGAAATTTTTGAATGGAAGAAGGACACTAATGTGGCTGACAAGTGAAATCAGAGCCAAAGTAAAAGCAAAAGAGAGGGCATATAAAGAAGCCAAAGCTAGTGGGAAGATAGAGGATCGGGAAGCTTTTAAAAACTAAGGAAACTAAGAAGGTCATTAGGAGGAAAAGAATTAATTATGAAAGAAAGCTGGCGACTAATATCAAAGAAGATACGAAAAGCTTTTTAAAGTATATAAAGGGTAAAAGAGAGTTGTGGGTAGAAATAGGACCAAATAGAAAACAACGCTGGAGATATTGCAATGAGAGACACAGAGATGGCAGAGGAACTGAATGCGTATTTTGCATCAGTCTTCTGTTACGTACTCGTGACACATGACAGTGGAGCCCTTGTCATGTGACTGGGGTTGAAGCTGTACTGGACTTGAGGTGATGGTCTTGTGATGGTGGAATGACGTCATTTTCCCGCCAGTAGAGATCATGTGATGGGTTTTTTACAGGTTATAAAAGGTAGACCCCACCCTGTGAGGAGGGGCAGTTCGTGGCTGGATTTGCCAAGTTGACTTCATGCCACTGCGTGTTTGAAGTGATGACGCAGTTTAGTTGAAGGGTGAAGTTTTTATTTAATGCCTAAAGTTTAAAAGGTTAATGCCAACAGGTTCTTTATGATTCTGTTAGTTTGAGAATTAAAGGAGAGTGAAGATTCAAGGTTGGAAGTAAAGATCGAGGAGAATCGCTTTCTACGGTGAAACGGGGGCGACCTTTGTTTGATCCTTATTTGGAAGGATTTCGTTGACTATCTTCGTGTTAATCCCTAGGTTTACCTAGAAAGGATTGAAGGTAGTGGAGAAGGAAAGGTCAGTGCCTTTAAGCCGTTCTGTTTCGTAAATTCTTCGTGGGAATTTCGACGTCGGGAATCGAAGCAAGCGACGTGAAAGAGAACTTAAATCGTCCTGTAAAGTCTCTCCTTTTAAATGGACTGTGAGCATATCGAACTTTTGGCAATATCACTTTAAGAACTGTTTTGGAATATCACTTTAAGAACTGTTTTGGAATATCACTTTAAGAACTGTTTTGGAATATCACTTCAAAGAACTGTTTTGGGAATATCACTTTACGAACTGTTTGAACAGCCGCTCAGCAGCTGTTTCCGGTTACGGTAGTGTTTGTTTACTTTTGGGGGGTTTGTTTTCTGTGTTTAATAAACGTGTTGTTTTATTATAAGAAACCCTTGCCGAACTCATATATTTATTGTTGCCTGAATACGTAACACTTCACAGTGGATCTGCAGTATACCTGACATACCAAAGTGTCAGGGAAATGAAGTATTTGCAGTGAAAATTACGACTGTGAAGGTGCTCAGGAAGCTTAATGGTCTGAGGGTGGATAAATCTCCTGGAACTGATGGAATGCACTCTCGGGTTTTGAAGGAAGTAGCTGGAGAGATTGCAGAGGCATTAACAATGATCTTTCAAGAATCGATAGATTCTGGCATTGTACCGGATAACCGGAAAATTGCAAATGTTACTCCACTATTAAATAAGTGTGGGAGGCAGCAGATAGGAATCTATAGTCCTGTTAGATTGACATCAGTGGTTGGAAGTTGTTGGAATTGATTGTTAGGGATGAGATTACGAAACACCTGGAGGTACATGACAAAATGGGCCAAATCCAGCATGGTTTCCTGAAAGGAAAATCCTGCCTGACTAACCTACTGCAATTTTCTGAGGAAATTACAAGCAGGGTAAATAAAGGAGATGCAGTAGATGTGGTGTGATGTGAGTTTCAGAAGGCCTTTGACAAGGTGCTGCACATAAGGCTGCTTAGCAAGATAAGAGCCCACGGAATTACAGGAGAGTTACTAGTATGGGTGGAGCATTGGCTGATCAGTAGAAAACAGAGAGAGGGAATAAAGGGATCCTATTCTGCCTGGCTGCCGGTTACCAGTGGAGTTCCACAGGGGTCAGTGTTGGGTCCGCTGCTTTTTACGATGTATGTCAATGATTTGGACTGTGGGATTAATGGATTTGTGGCTAAATTTGCCAATGATACAAAGCTAGATGGAGAAGTGGATAGTGTTGAGGAAACAGAGAGACTTAGATAGTTTAGGGGAATGGGCAAAGAAGTGGCAAATGAAATACAATGTCAGAAAGTGTATGGACATGCACTTTGATGGAAGAAATAAACGGGGAGTCTATTATTTACATGGAGACAAAATTCAAAATGCAGAGATGCAAAGGGACTTGAGAATCTTTGTGCAGGATACCCTAAAGGTTAACCTCCAGGTTGAGTCGGTGATGAAGAAGACGAATGCTATGTTGGCATTCACTTCTAGAGGTTTAGAATATAAGAGCAGGGATGTGATGTTGCGGCTCTATAAGGCACTCATGAGACCACACTTGGAGTATTGAGTGCAGTTTTGGGTTCCTTATTTTAGAAAGGATATACTGACATTGGAGAGGGTTCAGAGAAGATTCATGAGAATGATTCCAGGAATGAAAGGGTTACTGATTGAGGAACGTCTGGCAGCTCTTGGGCTATATACTCAGGAGAATGAGGGGGGATCTCATAGAAACATTCCGAATGTTAAAAGGCCTGAACAGATTAGATATGGCAAAGTTATTTCCCATGGTAGGGGAAGACAAGTGGGCACGACTTTACGATTGATGGAAGTCCATTTAGAACAGAGATGCAGAGGACTTAACTTAGTCAGTAGGTGGTAAATTTGTGGGATTTGTTGCCACAAGTAGCTGTGGAGGCCAAGTCATTGGGAGCATTTAAGTCAGAGATAGATAGGTTCATGATTAGACAGGGCATCAAAGGGTATGGGGAGAAGGCAGGGGAGTGGGGATGACTGGAACTGGATCAGCCCATGATTGAATGATGGAGCAGACTCAGTGGGCTAAATGGCCTATTTCTGCTCCTATATCTTATAGTTTTATTTTTTATGTTAAACGCTTCATTTCTCTTAAATGGGAATTTCCATTTTAAATAATGACAACTGGCTCTACATTCACCCACAAAAGGAAACATCCTCTCTTTTTGCACACTATCAAAACCCCTCAGAATGTTTTTTTATTTGAATGAAGCTCCTCTTCTGAACTCCACTGGATGCAAGCCTGGGCTGTCCAACATTTCCTCAGCACAATTAATTCCTGGTACTAATCCAGTCAGATTTCTCTGAAATGCATCCAATGCATTTACAGCCATTGCTAAATGAGGCCAAAACATTATGAAGTACTCTGGGAGTTGTCTCATCAATACCCTATAATTGTATCCAATTACTTTCCAATGAACAATAACTTTTTTTTCAGATTTCCAAATTATTTGCCTTTTGCCAATTATGTACTAGGCCACACAGGTCTTCTGGCATTTTAGTGCTCTGCAAAATAACACCGTTTAAATAATCTAATTTATATTTTTCTCTGTCAAAATAGACACTCATATTTTCCCACATTATAATTCCTTTAGCTTGCCCTTTGCCCACATCCATCTGTAGCCTTATAATCTGATGTTCTTTTCCCTGCATGTGAAGCTCTTGATAAACAACAGGTTGATATCTCTATTGGAATAGCAAATAGAGGAATTCCAATAAAATGCAAGTGTTTTTGTTCTCCCACTATGTAACACTGCAAAGCAGCAATTTAGTAGGAACACTATTATACTTTCCACTAGATGGTGGTGTGTAGGCAGGCTCAGATTATGTAATAGGAGAGGTTTTTAAGCAAAATTAAGTCATGAACATTTTGAATTGAATATCTTGATGATCTGATCCTGGACTGTATTGAAATATATTTGAAATGTAATTGGAGCTGTAGGAAACATGGCAGCCAGTTCATGCTCAGCGAACTTCCATGGAAATAAAAATGTAGCAAATTGGAAAATATGCTCTGACTCGTCGTGGGAGGAAAATCCTGTGTTTGGGAAATCTGAAACATAAGCAGAACATGCTAGATAGCTGGCCAGGGATAACCTGAGCCGAGCTATGAAACAAAAATCCAGCCTTCAAACAGATATCATCCACCCAGAACAGTGACTTTGTTTCCCAGCTTGACTTACAGAGTATTTCCATTTTGCTCAATTGACATGTTTGGAAGGATATTGTGCCATTACCAGCACCAGTGTACCCTTGATTTACAGCATGCATTCCACCAGGCTGATGGCTATTCTTTTTGGGACAACTGAGAAGATTACTGAATTTTTTTGGTCATGCTGGTGAAAAAACCTGAGCTGCATGGCATGTTTAAAATCATTAATAACTGCAGGCTTGAGATTAGGCAGAACATACAACAGTACAGTATTGGAACAAGCCCTTCAGCCACAATGTCAATTAAATTAAATCCCTTCTGCCTGTACATGGTCAATATACCACAATTCTTGCAGATCCATGTGTTTATCTGGTGAACTCTAAATGGCACTCGTATCTGATTCCACCAGTACCACCCCCTCCGGCAGCCCGTTCCAGGCACCTATCACTCTCTGTAAAAGGAAAACCTGTCCCACATATCTCTTTTAAACATTCCCCCTCAACTTAAATGCATGTCCTCTAGTATTTGACACTTATATCCTACGGGAAAAAAAAGACTGATTGTCTAACACCGCTCATAATTTTATAAACTTCTGTCGGGTCACCCCTCAATCTGTGATGCTCTGGAAAAGAAAATCCAAAGCTTGTCCAGTCTCTCCATATACCTCATACCCTTTATTCCAGGCAACACCCTGGTAAATCACTTCTACACCATTTCCAAACCCTCTACATCCTTCCTGTAATGGAACAAATGGAATTGCACTCAGTAGAATTGTGGTGCAATTCTAACCTAAGTGTGGCCTGACCAAAGTTTTATACAGCTGCAACATTACTTCTTGACTCTTAGACTTAACCGTTGAAGGCAAACATACCATACAACTTTTTTACATTACCTTCCAAAACTTACATCTGCTTCCTTTTTCTCTTTGACTAAATTCATAACCTCTCTTGTTATCCAAAATCCCATTATCTTCCTCCTCAATGGAACATGCCAATCTTTAAGCAACTCCCACATGTCAGATATGGACTTCCCTGATAACAGCAGCTCCGTTAACTCCCCCAACTCCTGTCTAATCTGTTACAATTTGTCCTCCCCCAGTTCATTAGTTCTCTGCAAGCTTCAGGTTTATACTTAGTTATAACTACCTTAAAACTTACTGTGCCTACTGTTTCCAAAATACTCTCCAAATCAAAGCCTGGTTCATTTCCCAAAACAAGGCCTAACATTTTCCTTCTTCTGGTTTGACTACCAAGTATAAGAAGCCCTCCTGAATGCATGAAGACATTCTTGCACCAAGGAAATCCCAGTCAATACTGGAGAAGATAAAGTCATATGCTGCAACAAACCCATTACTTTTACATCTTTCCATAATCAATCTACTACTCTATCTCCTGGTGACAATAGGGAAGCCTATAGTATAACTCCGGAGTGATTACACCCTTCTCATCTTTGACATATATCCTTTCCGTCAGTTGATGAGCCTCTAGTATGTCCACCCAGAGTGCAAAAGTGGCATTCCTTCTGATTAGTAATGCAATTTCACCTCCTCATTTACCTCCCCTCTGTCCCACCTAAAACAGTAAAGTGCAAGAATGTTGGTTGCCAGTCCTGTCCCTCTTGCCACCAAGTTTCCATAATGGCTGCACCATTGTAATTCCATCTATCAATTAATTGGAAGGCAAGGTGCGGCAAGATGGGAAGACTTAGTGTGTGTTCTGAAGGTATGAACCCCCCAAACCCTTGACCCTAGATCTGCTGAATCTGAAGCAGAACCTTGAGCATTAGTTGAGAAGTTGGTGCACTAGATCCAGCCAATTTAATGCAGCTGTAAAGGAAAAACATCCAAACACAGTCCAGCTATGGATTTGACTGACATTCATAACAAAGCCCAGCTTTGCACTACGCTTAATTCTAGCAAGCGCTGCCCACCTCTCATTGGAGCAACTCTGAGGTTTGAGTGGCTCTTCCAAACACTATCCAGCGTTAGTTTATGTTTGCTTATTTCTACAGTTAAGTACGTGGACACCTTTAACCATTTAACATGGTTATACAATGGACTGCTAGCCGAACATTGTCCAAGCTCTAGTCACTTGCTAGCCTAGAGCTAGTGCTGATATAATGTGGCCAAAACACAATCTTCAACTGTCTATTTATTCACAAGGAGCTCATGGATAACAGGAGAGTGGGAAAATCCACTGGAAAAGTACTTACTCTGACTTGTTGTATAGACATCAGGAGCAGAGAGTGGAGCTGTTTTGACTGTCTGAGAGACAGTTGAAAATTCAGGGAGACAGGGCATGAAGGAACCCAGGACAAGGACAAAACAGATCATCACAACCTGCAATGACAAACAAAATACCATTAAGAGGGCCTACACAAAATTTCAGTTCTTGTGAAAGAAAACTGATTGTGTCAAATGTAGCGCAGTTGGTTTAAAACATGTAGACACTGTCATTATGCCACCACTAAATCTATTTGAGGAATGACCGGCACATTCCGTAACTACTGGTACAGTGTGCAGACACTGAATGCAATTGATCAGGAAGAGGAATAAGACTTTCAAGATGGAGCCAGTGACCAACTGCGACAGTTGCATTCTTCTTTTAAATATGCTTCTCCCACTGAACTGCATGTGATTGAAGCCTGCAATTTACATTCTAATGTGTTTTCGGACTGTTTGAGTGATCTGGCATTTTTCCTGTCTCCAAGGGAAGTCAGTGAGGTTGAGACTGGAGCATGTGCCCTGGTGGCAGAATGCGGACCCATGATTGGCTCCATTACTCCTCGCCAATTAAAGCATCAAGCAAGATTGAAACCGGCAAGGACAAGAGCAGGTGTTTAGAGCCATTTGCCTGCGTTAGACTGGTCTCCCTCTCCTTCTCACTTCGCTGTTGCTGGAGGAAGGTGCAGGAAACTTGGGTCCACACTTCAAGATGTGATTAGTGCGGTTGTGGCTGTTGACTTGTTTCTGCGGTTCACGATACGTGTTTCTGGTTACTCTCTTTGTTGCTATTTTGCGCAATTTGATTGGAACACTTTGACGTGGACCGACTCTGCACTCAATGAATGACACAGAGATAAACTGAACATTCCTTGGACCCTGCAGTTTAGTGTTGAATATTCCGCATGATTTGCTTGCTTTTTGCCATGTGCGCCATTTGCTTTTTGTTTGCGCATTGGGTGTTTGATGTTTCCTTTGAACGGGTTTCATGGTGTTTCTTTCGTGGCTGCCTGTGGGAGGACGAATCTCAGAGCTGTATTCTGTATGCATACTTAGGTAATAAATCTTACTGATTACAGTGTGGCAGCGTGGAGGTACATACTTGATAATGGTATATTGAAGGTATTCATCAGTGACATATGCACACTCTGATCAGAGAACAGTGTGCTGGCATTGACCAGGTGAATACTTTAATGCCAACTTTTTGCCATCTTGCAGTTTGATTAATCATTAACAAACAAACTCTGGTAAAATCTGCCAATAATGAACTTGGTGTGCTGAACCCTGGGAGGCACCAGAACAGTATCAAACTTTATGTAAAAAGGAAACTTGGATTTTGCCACAGCAAAACATAGTCATTGGAAATAAGCATAAAAACAAATAATGCCAGATATGCTTAGCAGGCCATCCAGCCTCTATGAAGAAAGAAACAGAAATATTGTTTAATGTCAATGACCTTTCATCAAACTTTAATTCTCACTCTCTCTTTGCAACTGCTGTCTGACTTACAGTATTTCCTGTATTTTCTGTTTTATTAGGTTTAGTAAATTCAAAGATCCCAGTGTGTTTTATAGATAATGATATCCAATTCTTTCATTTCATCCTACAGTTTTTTCTTTAAACACATTACTCATCCTTCTTGATTCAAAAATCACTCACTGATTTGTTGCCATTAAATTCCACCCTTTTCTTAGTGAAGTGTGTTCCTGCTTTGGCACCAATATGCCAGACTGTAGCTAAAGTTTATCAGTTTGTGAACTCTGCTCCTGTGTTTCTGTGGGTAAACCTAGACCAGAATTATGCTCACTGACTTTTGGTTTAACCCCATCCCAAAGCTCTGGATGAAGTACACTGCAGACCCTTCCCATTACCCACACTGGGTAATCTCAGGATCAGGATCCTTTTGCAATTCCGTCCCCATTCCCCAGCTTGTGGTTAACAAGATTCCCTTTCCATCCTGGTTCTTACCATCAGGCAGGTTCCTGTCTGTGTTGATGCCACCCGGCAGGGGCGAGGCACTTTCCCAGCCACGAGCGCTTGCAGCTTCTGCAGCTGTTGCAGTAGAGTCCTGAAATGGGAGACAACCTTTTTTTTATTAAACCAAATAAACTTTATTCATAACCAAGTATATTTACAAGAATAAACCACGCAACCCACCTTTTCACTCTTACATTAATTGACAATGTGTTTAGTGTTAAATTATATACTTTTAAACAAATAGCTCCTTTGCCACTAAATACTATAAATGACAGGCTTCCTCACCCAACCAGGCCCCCATCTCCCGTCCAGAATCCTTCCCCACTAAGCCCTCGCGGTGGTTTCAGTTCATCCTTCAGCACTGGATTGGCCGGTCAGCAGCACTTCTCTATGGATCTACTGGCAGACCGCGAGCTGACGATCTCCCAGCACCACTTGATATCAATCTCTGTGTGCATCCCTGGGGACATCGCGCAGATCAGAGAGTCATCTATTACGCAGCTGCCTGGGACGAACCACGACTCAGGCCCCCGCACCTTTCTCCACACACTCTCTGCAATCACAAAGAGGTGAGTATCTGTTCAACCTTCCTCTCGGAGGCAGTGCGCAGCGACTATGATGTTCCAAGCATGCAGGAAGGATCTGAATGGGAGGGACCCTCTTGCTCCCATCCCAAGCCAAGTAAGATCTTGGTGCTTGTTGGTGAGTTCTGGTGATAAGACATTCTGTCAAGTGGTTTGGACAGGTTGCTCAGGGAATGACTCCACAGTACCCACTGAGTCCTTTTTCTGCTGTATCTGCAGAACACTCCACACAGACTTGTGGGCAAAGGTTGGAAAACTTTTCCGTGAAGGACAGGTAACATTGCAGCAACCAGCTGACTGAGATGCAGTGCGGCAGTGGGGCCCGGCACGTTCTTCATAACACTGGGACAGAACCTCGGCATGTAGTGACACCTGGTGCCTACGAACCTTGATTCCACACAGCCTGGTACAGCTGCACTCGAAGGAGGTCATTAGGATGAGAACGACATTGGATACATTTTTGCCCCCATTTCAGGGGAAGGTGGGCCAATCTGCCTGATTCCAGACTTGATGGGGAGACTACCAGTTTCCCACCTGTTGAATTTAACTGCACTACAGATATCTGTGTAGAGCAGTTCAATCAATTTTGGAGAGCACGTCCATCACGGTCACGTGTGATATCCTGTCAAAGGTTTTCTCCTGGTCCAAGCTGACCCGTCACCGTCCCAGTCTTGCACACAGCCGAAGGTATCTCCGAGTGCAAGGCTGTCAAAGATCTTCCTGCCCAAGTCTGGTTTGGGTGGATCGTGTGTCCCAGAGTAGACTTGACCCTGTTGGCAATGGCCTTGGACAGGATCTTGTAATCTAAATTTAACTAGATGGGTCTCCAATTCCTGATGTCCTCCCTAACCCTTTCTTCTTGTAGACAAAGGTTCTTTCTCATGAAGGACAGGTAACATTGCAGCAACCAGCTGACATGTTCTTTCTCATGGAGTCAGCATGACATTGTACGCTTTCAGCAGGTCCACAGAGTACAACTCAGCTGGTCATTTCTTCTGGGAGTTTTATTTGAATCAAAGGAACCAGTCAGCTCCTTCAGCTCCTCCCTCTTGCTTTTGTCTAACACCTCCATGATAGTGGACTGGAAGTTCTAGGAAGCTATGCTATCTGTTGTACAGACCAACATAGAAGGATCTGCAGATCTTCAATATATCCTTCTATGAGGATTTTATTGACTTGTCCTCTTCATGAGGCTATAGCTCACAGAACTGCCCCAAACCTTTTAGAAGAAGAGCAGTGAGCACACTTCATCCTGCTCCATGACGCAAACCCTGGGTCAGAAGAATATCTTGAAAGATCCAGAGGCAAAGAGCTGGGCTTCTCTGCTCTTCACCTGTTGCAGTTCCTCCCTCACATTCCCCCCCTCCCCGCCAAGTACAGAAGAAGTTGCAGTAAGTTTGTCTGGAGGTGGGGCAGTTCTCTCTGACTCTCCCCTGCATTCTGAACCTCTTTGTGGATGAAGAACTTTTCGCAGATCTCCAACATACGTACTCCCTCTTTAGTTCCCCAATGTTCTCTGGGGTTGGCAGCTTGACACTCAACATCTGCATCCCCCCACCTGCCCCCTGGTCCTCCTGAATGGGACAGGTGTTTCAGAGGAGGTAGTGGTCAGAGAACGACAGAGGTGGATCTGACCGTGATGGGCTCCAACATGAAGAAGTCGTCAATCTGGAACTAAACTAAGCCATCCAGTTACAACAACGTGGGCTGTGGCTGTGCTCCGCCTGCAGGGGACAATCTTTACAAGTGGAACTTACAACCTACATTGTGGTTTTACATTCATTTCTAGGAGGCTCAGCTGCATTGGTAGAACTCCTCCCACTTTTTAATAACGGTGGGGAGTTAATAAACTCCCTTCCCTGGATTTGCCTATTTATACTCGCGATGCAAAATCAAATCCACTCTTCTCAGGGCTGGCACCCTCCAACCTACCCATTGCCAGTCTGACAATTGGGCATCATTCATGAGGAAGGCCAATACCCTGAACACCTTAAACCAGTAGATAGCAGTCAGCTTTCAGTGAAGATGCATCTGTCTGTTGTTTTAAGGTCAACCCTTAATGTTCCTGGTTAGAATTTTATAGCTGGCTTGCATCAACCAGATGGAATCTAACTGCATTTTCCTTTGCTGCTAGATACAAGGAAAAGTAGTCATCATTGCCTACTTCCTATTTGGAACTCATTTCTGAACCGATATGAGCCCTTTTTGATCTTTTACATCTTGTTAATTTGATTTTGTGAAAAGCAACCAGAAGACCAGAACTGGAGAATAAGAATTACCTGTCATGAATTAAATAGAAGCAATTACCAGATGATTAGACAGCAGTATTGCCTGGATTCACAGTTTAGCGTCATGGGTTTTTATTGAAATCTGGCAGCAGGCAACATGCTCGTACAACAATTAGCACAAGTACCTGACAGCTCTAAGAACCGGATTTTCCAGTTTAAATCCTCATCTTCATATGTGGAACTTGGTGTGATGAAAGGTCATTTACCAGGTTCCACAAATAGAATGGCTCTATCTGGGCATTTCAGTAGAATGGGTAGTTGATGAGCCGGGGGTCACGGCTGATGAAGCTGGACTTGGCTGATGCAGGTTAATCAAATGGTGGCTCGGCTACACTCTTGTTGCTTCCCCTGCCTTGGCGCTGCTCTGAAAGGTGGCACTGTGCTGGATCACCAAGCCTTCACTGTAGTTTGTGACTGAGGACAATACTTCCAGAGGTTGGCATTGGCTAGTGTACTCTGCCCATCCTCTTACACCAACTTAAAAATCTGCATCTTTTACTGGAGGCGCACTCTGATTTCAGTATAGTGTACTGAAGAGTCATCCAAGGTTTCTTGACAACACATCACAAACATCTGCTCATTAGGACAAGGGCAGCAAACGTGGGAATGCTGCAATCTGCAACTGTGCCTTCATGTTATACACACACTTTCCCTCTATTTATATTGCTGTCCTTTCTCCAATCTCCTGGAACTTCTTACTGAAATGTTGGAATTACTTTAACTTGGATGACTAGTGCAGCTCTTAGAAGCCAGCTAACACCACTTTCCCAAGAGCAGTTGGGGATGGGTGATAAATGTGTACGATCAGCTTTCCAGTTTCACTGGAAACTGCTGTTTTCTGGGTACCTAATGCTGCCAGCAGAGGGAGGACTTGCCCACATTAAAACTACAGTGTAACGATGCCAAAACTCGTGAAATGTGCTCCGACTTTTTTTTTTGGTGCTGCTGCACTTTGAACAAACCGCAGCCGAGTTATATCTTTCTGAGGCAGTCCTGAAAAGGAGTCTAATTAGCTAAAAGCAAAAGCGTGTATCAATTTTTCTGCATTTTGAGATGTTATAAGAAATCAAACTCTTGAAATGTTCCTTAAATGAATGAGCAGTCTTAATAATATGGATAATCTGTGACTTGAAATTTAGCTCAGACTCAATAATAATACCTACCATAAATTCTGTACTTCTGGCTTGATTTATAAGGCCAGATGATAAAGTTTGTTTCTAAGATTCACATAGTTTTATTGCTATTAATAACCAACATTTATGTTTTCCTTATTTAAAGAAGTTGAACTCATCCATTCTGTTTTGCTAATAAGACACCAGATCGAAGAGTTTAGAGCCTCAGGGTTGTCTGGCATAACAGACAAATGCAGTACTGTGTCATTGCATAGCTGTGGTAATTCACCTTGTTTTGAAATAATCTGACTTCCTGGGAGAATGTAGAGTGAGAATAGGCCAAGAATTGATCCTTACAACACCCCAAACAACATATCATGGATTTTGGGCACACAATTACCACAGCTAACCAAGAACATTCTCCCTGTTATACAAGATTGAAACTGTCTTAAGACAGAACCAGAAAGACCTACCCAATTACCAGGGTGCTTTTTTTTTAATGAGAATATGGCCAATTAGCAGTATGCCATGTGGTGGGAATGTTGCCTATAGAGGAGGAAGTTACAGAGTTTGGAGAAATCCTGGACCATTCGTCTGGAGTGGGTAAAGGCTCAATAAGTGCAATAGTCTGCGGAATTTTGGTGCAGTGATGACAGGTGATAGATATGGCTGAAGCAAAAAGAGCTGGGATCCCTGTCCTTCATACTGACACAGATATTATCTTGGCCTGGTCAGACAGGATTCATTCTATGGAGGGTCCCCACTCACACTCCATGATATTAAAAACTGGCACAGCTTTTAGCTTGATTTACCACACTCAAAGTGCTGGAGGAACTCAGGAGGTCAGGCAGCATCTATGAAGATAAATAGATAGTCAACATATTGGGCCGAGACCCTTCTTCAGTATGCTGGCTGACCAGCTGAGTTCCTCCAGTGCTTTGTGTGTGCTGCTTTGGATTTACGGCATCTGCAGACCTTCTTGTATTTATGTTTTAACTCAATGTGTTCAGCAAAAAGTGGAAAAACTGCATTTGAATGCTTTTATGGAGTATGAAATTGGGTAAGCAGTATATTAGACTATCTGACTCAAGCTCTGTTGGGTTACTTCTGGTTGAAAGTAAAACTATTGTGAACCTCTTGCAGGGCAGGTTAATATCTGTACGAGGGCAAGTGCATTAATATAAATGACATGGGCATGAACACTGGTGAATTCCTCTAACAACAAATGGCACTAAACAAAAACATACTCTAAGAATAGGATGACAGCAAAGGAGGAAATAGTGGGAGGCGTAAATGAAAGAGGTGAAGAGCATGGATTGTACAAACACTTACCGATTTGCATTTTCTAGAGTCTCCACTTTTTTCCAGAGCTCGTTATTCTCTGAAGTGTAAGTCTCTACCCTGTCAAAGACAAAATAACCTAAGCAAAATGGTCATAGGTAGAATTCATTCTAGATCCCATGCATTTTAAAACTTTTCATCCTTACTGCTATGATCTGAGGCAAATTTTCTATTCCTGTTTTCTATTAGCACCAAACAGTTCCAAATCAAATATAGTGTAACTTAGACCTATTTGCACAGGCAAGACTCTCTCCTCAAGACTAATTGCACAGGCAGGACTCTCTCTTCGCATTCTTATAGAAGTGGTGCCTTTGAAATCCTGCCGTTCTAATGAACTTTAATCCTGGCAATATTTCTTGAAACTGGATTTCAGTTATGTCTTAATGATGTTGTAGTCTTGAAGAAAAAAGCTTGTCATCAGCTCTACTTCATTAGGAGTCTGAGGAAAGACTTTTGCAATTTTTACCAAAGGAAGTCACCAATCTCTTGCAAATTTCTATAGCTGTACTGTGGAGAGAATTCTGACTGTTAGCGCCAAATACTAGTACAGAGGCTACAATGCACATGATCGTAAGAAGCTGCAGAAGGTTGTAGACTCAATCAGCTTCATCACACGCACAACCCTCCCAAGGACTGTGCCTCTGATGAACATCTCTAAGAAGCAGTGCCTTAAGGTGGCATTCTTCACTAAAGACACCTGCCATCCAGGACACATCCTTTTTTCATCTGACTATCAGGGAGGAGGTACAGGAGCCTGAAGCCTCAACAATTCAGAAACAGCTTCTTCCCTTCCACCATCAGATTTCTGAATGGTTCATTAACCGATGAACACTACCTCCTTTTTGCCTCTTTGTAATTTATGGTAAGTTTACAAATTTGTACCTTATTCCACAGCAGGACAACAAATATCACGTTATAAAAGACAGTGATAATAAACCTGATTCTGATTCTGAAGCCTATTTTCTCGATTCTCAACACTGCATTGAGCAGTGGGTCTGTACACTGTAATGTAAGATCCTGAGGGATCTTCACAGGGTGGATGTGAAGAAGATATTACTTGTTGTCGGTGAATCTAGAACTAGAAGTCGCTCTATAAAATAAGGAGTCACCCACTTAAGGCAGCAAGCGGATTATTTTTTTCCCTAAAAGGGTTAGAATCTGTGAATATTTTCACTCCTTGCACCCCTTTATTTTATTCTCCTTTATCTCACGCCAGGGTAAAGTTTGCTATTAGTGTCACTAAATCAGAAAAAAAAATATAGGTATGTTGCTTGGAAAAACATTCTTCACACTAGCAGAATATGATGCAAGCTCAGTGCGGTAGCCAAATTCAGTTCTGGCCAGATTTTGAGAGTGGGTTTGAGGTTCATGAAAGGTCCAGTGTAAGTATTTCCTCATACGTAGGATTGCTGGAATTGGCAGGGAGAAGTCCTCATCAGAATAGCGCACATCCAGGTGCAAGAAGAAGACAGACAGAAACCCCTAACCTTCTCTCAGAAGAGTCAAATATACACGATCCTTCGGCTTTCATATTACAATACTAGTCTCAATGCAACAAAGCAAGACTTCCTGCGATCTGTTGTAGAAGTGTAGCAGGAGGAAGATCAAAAACATCAGAGTTTGCACGAGGTGCTGCAAGCACAGACCAGGATTCCCAATGTCGCAGTGACTACTTACTTCTTTTCTAAACTATCCACATACTCCTTCTTCTTCCTCCGGCTCTCCTGAGCAGAAATCTGCGCCAAAAGAAAAGAGGATTTACACAAGGCTTTATCAACCAGATAAACCTGGAGTAAGGAGGCACTGTTGTGTTTACAGTGACTAAATAAGTGACAGTTATTCAACTTCTGCTTTCCTCCAAGGCCAAAATATAATCAACAACTCAGATAGTGCATATATAGAAAAACTGATACTGGGGAGTAAATTACTGATTGGAATTTAATCAACCGTTCAGATGGTTTATATTTCAATCAATTAAACAAGGGCTTGAATCTTATCAAGGCATTCAGACTGAGCGTGTATGTATACTCTATGATTGGAATGAGGGAGCTAGATTCAGAATGGAATCTAATCATGACACTCTAATTCTAATCTAATCATGGATTTTATATTGAATATCCAACAGCTGTGAGCGAATTACACACTGGAATTAAACAAGGGGATCCGACGGAACGTACTTCACAAGCCAAAAGCCATGTTGGGCACTGATGTCAAGAAGGCTCTGGGCAACAGAATTGGAATGCTAGCTGTGAGGAAATGAACAGAAACTTATCGGGTGATCGTGTGGAATTGGTCAATAGGAAGCAATAAGCATTCTGAATGACAATTTATATTTGATAATAATAATTAATGTGTTACATAATTAGATAAATTAGATAGAATTTAATTAACAAAATTGTACATTATTTGTTATTTCATTACATTGCACGATTTTGCTATATAATACTGAATCATTCAAACTATAACAAAGAAGTAAATAATCTAGTGTTGCATGTAGAAATCAAAGATTTAGGGGTAAGATTAACCTCGCTCATTAGGTAGAAAACAGACAGGATTAGAGGGAATTAACCAATTGAATGTATTAATGTCAATGGAGGGGAATATCAGGAATGAAGGAAAACAAGTGCTTCCTTCAATCCCAACCATTCCGCAATAGACTGATGAGGTAAACGCTTGTCACCAACTATGATTAGATTACCTGCTTAGGTAAGTGTTCCATGTGCTGTGTGTGAGTTATATGTACAGTCGGCCCTCCTTATCTGTGAGGGATTGGTTCCAGGACCCCCACTGATAACAAAATACGTGGATGCTCAAGTCCTTTATTTAACCTCAGTGCAGTGGGCATTAGGACCCAGCGGAATCCCAGACCTTATTTAACCTGTCTCAGAGCGGTGGACATTAAGGCCTGGCGCAGTTCTGAATCCGCAGTGTTTCTGTTCACGAAAATAATCACGATCACCATAGAAAATAAAGTGGAAGTAATAAAGCGATCAGAAAGAGGTGAAACACCATTGGTCATTGGAAAAGCGTTAGGCTACAGTTGGTCAACCATCGGAACAATTTTAAAGGATAAAGTGAGAAAGGCCCTGCCCCGATGAAAGCTACATTTATTACTAAGCAACGCAGTGGTTTAATTATTGAAATATGTACTTTTCTTAAGTGTTTTATATGCATAGGAAGGTAAAATATATACTATATACTAAGACAAACGTTTGACTAACTGACGCTAAATAATACCGGATGTACTTGTTCCGACATACTTAGTAACAGAGCTTCAGATTTTTTTCGATTCCGATAAACAATAACCCACGCACATACTCCCATATATTTTAAATCATCTCTAGATTACTTATAATACCTAATACAATGTAAATGCTATGAAAAATAGTTGTTATACTGCATTGTTTAGAGAATAATGGCAAGAAAAAGAAATCTGTACATGCTCAAACAACGAATGCTAGAAGAGCATTTCTGGGTTTTCTCGATTCGCGGTTGATTGAATTTGCGCATGCAGAACTCGCGGATAGGGTGGGCCGACTGTACTATGTTGTGCATCTTGCTCCAGAGCAACGTTGATCCATCTGCTGGTATACATGTATACAGTTGAATGAAAAGAAATTTCAGCTTGATACACAGAATTGTCTTGCTTTAATTACACTTGGGAATAGTGATAAAAGCCCACTCACAGGAATCAAAAGAAAGCTTCTGATGGCCCCAACAGTAGCCAATGCAGGAAAGGCATAGTGAAGATTTCAAATGGACTGAGGGGTCTGCGCTATATACATACATATTTGTCTGGTTGTGTTTTTACTAATTGTCTGTATGTGCTTGTGTATGCAAAAAGCCACGGTGTCGCCTAGCAAGCGTCAGGGCCAGTTGACAGATGATATTGGTGGGCTGGGGGATCTAGATTTTATTTTCATATATATATACACACACATATTCTGCACTGTTGTATTTTTATAGATATTCTATACGGATTTGATGACTTGTATGCACTAAGCCGCAGATTCGTGGGGGGGGGGTGGTGGGCACAGGTAGGTGTCAGGACTCTTATTATGTGATTGTGATCTTGTGTGTGCTTGCTGTGTGTGACTGTTGGTAACGTGTCTTTGCACCTTGACCTCTTGGTAATGCTGTCTCGTTTGGCTGTATTCATATATGGATAAATGACAGCTAAACTTGAATTGAATTGAATAGAATAATGTGCTGTACATACACAGTTAATATTGATTAGGGTAGTTAGGTAAGTAATTATACTTACCACAGTTGTAGACTACATGCTAATGCAATGCATTTGTAACACTAAAAACTTCAAGTAAGAAGTAAATGAAATAGTGTTGAAGATCTGCTAGTTATCCATGGGAAAACCATGCCAAACCACTCCCACCAGCCTCCTTCCCCATCGTCCCTCTTTGCCCTTCTCTCACTGTAACTCACCACAATGCTCAGCTCTTCTCTGATGGCCTGGAAGCATTTGCTGCTGTCCCCACTCTAACAGAAATATAACTTGTGGGGAAATTGTTGGTGGGGCTAGAGAGAGGGGAGAGTTAATTGTTTTGTTTACCTTGTTCTTTATTTTTCTTCGAACTCTCTTGAGAGCTTTCTCCTCTGCTTTTGTGAGAGGCAGCTTGGTAGGGATAGGGTAGCCCTCAGCAATCAGCGTCCGCTTTTCCTCTTCAGTGAGCAGCAAGGGGCCTGACGTCCCCTGGAGCTTCTATCAAGGGCAACAAAAAAAAAGACAAATTGGGTTCACAAATCTTTTGGTATCGCATTCTGAAAATTGCAGTCATTGAATCATACAACTTGGAACAGTCTCTTTGGCCCACCAATTCCACGCTGACCATTAAGCACCCACTTAACAAAATCTAGCACTAGGTTCATTTTATTTTTCCCATTGTGGTCAACAGCCACCTCCAGATTTACCCCTCATCTACACACTCGGAGCAGTTTACAGTGGCCAGGTCACCAATCTACCCATACGTCTATGGCACATGGGAAGAAACGGAAATAACTGAAGAAAACCCGAACAGTCACTGTGCATTCTCCACACGAACAACATTGAAGGTGAGTATTAAACCTGGGTTGCTGGGACAGTGAAGTACAGCTCTGCAAGCTGCAGGACAGTATTAAACACAAATAAAAGCCCTGCAAATGATGCACTGAAGGCAGCTTTGCTCTATCGTTTTGCCACAGTTCCTTCCGGTTTGAGTGGTTACTCATTTTGTTTGGAGGTCGTTACATATTTGAGTATTAAGGACTTGCGGGGTTAGTGCAAAAATGAGTTGAGGTAAAAGAATTCTGGAGCCACAGCATCAAGTATTTTCAGGACAGAGATAGCTGGAGTCCATCTTAGCAGAAGTACGTACACGGTGTGGAGAATTTGGTGATCATGGAATTAGGCCAAACTCATGGTTGAAGGGCCTACCAGCTGCTTATTGTTAAACTTTACATTCAAGTGGCAGTGATGTGGCTAAGCTACTGAAGGGCGAGTTCTATCCATGGTGGGCCCCTCAGTGAGATGCTCACTCCTGCCATGGAAGTGATTAAACCTGCCTGGAACCACACAAAAAAAATCTGCATCCAAGACTTCGGCCCAAAATACTGACATTTTCTTTCCAATTCCAGGCGCTGCTCATCCCTCCTGAATTCCTCTAGCAGATTGTTTGTTGCTGCAGATTCTGGCATCTGCAGTCTCCTGTGTCTCTTCTAACCCTATCAAGATTTGGACTGAAAATGTGACTTGGATATGGTTAAAGTAAAAGCAAAGGTTGTGAGAAATAAATTTTTCCCTCCCATACACAGCATTTAGACAATTGCCTGTTTGTTTTTATTGAAGGACACTGCTGAAAAACCCCATCAATATCGTATCATTACACACACACACACACACACACATCAGTTCATGGGCTGAAGTACTCAAATACCAAGTGAAACACTTCTTGTAAAATGGGCTTCAGATGCGTCCAAATTATCTCCCTCTTTGCGGATAACTTTGTCTGCTATTTCAAAGGCTTCTGTTGCTATGCTTTTCTTTTATAAAAAAAAGCTCCATTCTTTTCTCCTCTCTGACATCCACAAGTTCCAACCGCTGCTAAAACCCTTCAGTTATGTTTTCATTGGCTCCTTCTCCCTTCTTTCAGCCGGCAAGAAGCATTAGAATCTCCCTGGAGCTTAATACATTATACAAATAATATCCCCCATTTATAAGGCCTTTTTCCTAACCTCGCAATTTATCAAAGTACCAAAATAGTACCTTTGAAGTGTACTCACTGTAAGGAACGCGGCAAACAAGATATGCAAAGCAACCTTCGACAAACACAAATGCTATAATGATCAGAAAATAATTTAGTGATGTGTTGAGCCATAAATACATGGGATGTACTGAGGAGAACTCCCAACAGTTCTCTCCAGTTGTGCCAAGACCCCTTTTACCCCTCATCTGAGAGGAGGGCTGGACTTCAGTTTATCTTATCTGAAGGGCCTCTTAGAGTGGATCACCCTTGCAGTACTCCCCTGGTGTCACCGGATGAAAGGTGCTTGGGAGTCTCAGGTAGAACCCCCAGCTAACTCTGAGGGGGGAGCGAAACAAACCACAAAAGGGTTGTGAGTGGCTCTCAGGCATGTCCAGTGATCAGACAGAGAAAGCCCAGATGGAAATAGAACCAAACTGAAGTTCTGTTGCTGAATGTAAATATTCTTAAGTGTTCTCCTGTATGCTGAAGACTTTGAGATTCTTTCTGCAATGGCTTCTTTTTTTTTTGCTAACTTGTGCCTCAGTTGACATACGTGAGGAGCTGTGAGAAGAGGAGATGTTGAGATGGCGCTGGATGACCGAGCCTGTGGCCGGACGGGACTAGACGGTGGGAGGGACCGTGGACTCTGCGATCCATCGCTGTCACTGCTGTGGCTGCTTGGTGGTGTAGGAGGCAGCTGCATATCTGGGAGAAGACAGCAAAGAAAAGTCAAGTCACAGCACCTAGTCACAAAGGTAGTGGTTGGGGGTCAAAGGGCGAGGATGGAACACAGACAGGCCAGGACGATAAGTCTAAAATCAGTTCACATAATTTGGATGATTTACTTATTTGAGATGTTTCTCCTATTGCCTTGTAGCAGAATGTGTGGGAAGTATACACAACAGAAATCATTTGATCAAACACGACAGCAATAACTGATTTCAAAATCAAATCCAGTCAACAGGCATACCAGAGGAAATCCTTTGCCCCAGCCCCTCGACTGATGCTGCTCTATTGCCATTCGTCAGGGGACTGGTAGGAAGGGTCAGGTGAGAAGAGGTGGTTAGGCCTATGCCATATGACAGTTTGGTTGAAATATCCAACTAGCAAAGTACACGTATTGGAATCAAACAATTTTCCGGGACCATTGGCACAGTGCAACAGAGCTCCCATCTTTTCCCCATGCACATGGCAAAGCCCCATCGATGTTGGGAGAGCCACAGCAAGACCCAGGCATTGAGGCTCCTGCATCTTGTCACTTCAACCCACTCAGTACAAGTAGGACCTGAGAAAGGCCGTTCAAACGTTCAGAGCCAGGGTCAACATTATAAATTTAGGCCAGGGAGGATAGAACCTGCCCTGTGTAAAACAAAACAGAAAAGCTTCACTTTGCCAAGCTGTGGGTGGTACAGACTTTATGTGCGACTGCTTCAATTTCAGCCCACAAGATGTTTTTTTTAATTCTGTTGCAGAATTTAAAGCTGCTTCACACTCTAAAAGGAGCTGGCTAGAAACAGCGCCGTCAAAAAAAACACACGGACCAAAGAAACGTCCATGAGTTTCCCATGCTGCTTTGCGTGAGCAGACCAAGTGACCATAGAACTGCTGGTGCTGCAGCCCAGCAACATGTGTAGCCCATATGGGAGCTGAGCACCCATATCAGTGGTGCCCAGCCAGTGGTCATTTCTTCTGACCACATATCTCACACCCAGTGAGACATGACTGACTCTAAACTGGTCACTCACAAAGTTGAAGGGACTGAGGCCAACGGTCATTGAATATTGGCCTGACATACAGCCGATTCCCTCACTCACTGATTAACCAGGGACCTGAATGAGGGTAAAGGCCCGGGGAGAGAAAGAGAGAAGAATGAAGGGACAAGGCAAATGGGGGGCAAGTGGTTAAAATCAAACAACACACACAAAATGCTGGTGGAACACAGCAGGCCAGGCAGCATCTATAGGGAGAAGCGCTGTCGACATTTCGGGCTGAGACCCTTCGTCAGGACTTAAGATCAAATGTGTGGTGCAATATCTAGTTTCTCAGTACTAAAGATTAATCACCATCACCATCGCAAGCAATTTAGGGAAGTTTCACTTTAATTTCTTTGAATTCTTATAAATATCTTGGCAATAAGACAGTAAGTTTCCAGTAATCATAGAAACATAGAAAATAGGTGCAGGAGTGGGCCTTTCGGCCCTTCGAGCCTGCACCGCTATTCAGTATGATCATGGCTGATCATCCAACTCAAAACCCTGTACCTGCTTTCTCTCCATACCCCCTGATCCCCTTAGCCACAAGGGCCATATCTAACTTCCCCTTAAATATAGCCAATGAACCGGCCTCAACTGTTTCCTGTGGCAGAGAATTCCACAGATTCACCACTCTGTGTGTGAAGAAGTTTTTCCTCATCTCGGTCCTAAAAGGCTTCCCCTTTATCCTTAAACTGTGACCCCTCATTCTGGACTTCCCCAACATCGGAAACAATCTTCCTGCATCTAGCCTGTCCAATCCCTTTAGAATTTTATACGTTTCAATAAGATCCCCCCTCAATCTTCTAAATTCCAGTGAGTATAAGCCTAGTCGATCCAATCTTTCTTCATATGAAAGTCCTGCCATCCCAGGAATCAATCTGGTGAACCTTCTTTGTATTCCCTCTATGGCAAGAATGTCTTTCCTCAGATTAGGGGACCAAAACTGCACACGATATTCTAGGTACGGTCTCACCAAGGTCTTGTACAACTGCAGTAGAACCTCCCTGCTCCTGTACTCAAATCCTTTTGCTATGAATGCCAACATACCATTTGCCTTTTTCACCGCCTGCTATACCTGCATGCTCACCTTCAATGACTGGTGTACAATGACACTCAGGTCTTGTTGCACCTCCCCTTTTCCTAATCGGCCACCGTTTAGATAATAATCTGTTTTCCTGTTCTTGCAACCAAAGTGGATAACCTCACATTTATCCACATTAATTTGCATCTGCCATGAATTTGCCCACTCACCTAACCTACCCAAGTCACCCTGCATCCTCTTAGCATCTCCCTCACAGTTAACACCGCCGCCCAGCTTCATGTCATCTGCAAACTTGGAGATGCTGCATTTAATTCACTCGTCTAACTCATTAATATATATTGTAAACAACTGGGGTCCCAGCACTGAGTCTTGCAGTACCCCACTAGTCACTGCCTGCCATTCTGAAAAGGTCCCGTTTACTCCCACTCTTTGCTTCCTGTCTGTCAACCAATTCTCTATCCGCATCAATACCATACCCCCAATACCGTGTGCTTTAAGTTTGCACACTAATCTCCTGTGTGGGACCTTGTCAAAAGCCTTTTGAAAATCTAAATATACCACATCCACTGGCTCTCCCCTATCCACTCTACTAGTTACATTTTCAAAAAATTCTATAAGATTCGTCAGACATGATTTTCCTTTCACAAATCCATGCTGACTTTGTCCGATGACTTTGTCGCAGCTCATGTGATTAAAACCACTAGGAGGATCACCACACCAGAGTTCAATGCAGCAGCCTCTTTCTGAAATTAACCAAACGGGGAACTCACATGCTAAACAATGTACTCACTCCTACACAGTGGGAGATCTCCAAAATGTCCTGGCTTTCCTTTGAAACAATATGATTGCATTTTTCATAAATGTGTAAAGTCTGAGTTTTGCGGCTCTTCTCAGAGATTGTACCTCCAGTAGTGCAACAATCCTTCAGCACCGCACTGATGCGCCTGTTCTTCCAGGCTGGGCCTTCAACAACTTCTCTTGGCTAGGAACAAGTTAATTGAGCTTCAGCAGATCTTAAACTTGTTCAATAGGCGCAGTAAATGTATCTTTTTGCCCAGTACTAATGGAAACCCAAATTCATTCACTGGAGAGCACCCTGTGAGAAACTGCAGTCCTTGTTCAATTTCCTACCTGTGTGGACACTGAGGAACTGATTGGGTTCTTTGGGTTCCACTTTGATCTGAGGCACTGTGCTTGGTTCTGTCTGAATCTGTGATGAAGCAGAAATATAGAAGTGAGGATGACAACAGAGCATGATGCACCGACAGGTGAAACTCCATGATGGAGTCAAGTCTCCAAATCTGTTTTCTGTTGTAGTCATAGAGCACAGAAACAGGTTCTTTGGCCCATCTAGTCCATGCCAAACTGTTACTCTGCTTATTCCCATTGACCTGAACTTAGACCATAGCCTTCCGTACACCACCCATCCATATGCCTATCCAAACTTCTCTTGAATGTGTAATTGAACCTGCATCCACCACTTCCATTGGCAGCTTGTTCCACTATCCGAGTGAAGAAGTTCTCCCTCAGGTTCCCCTTAAATAATTCAGCTTTCATCCTTAACCTTCTTCCTCCTATCCAAGATCTGCCTGCTCCTGCTCCACTGAACTTGTGTTCTCATTTCTCGATTCCCATTCCTCCCCCCTTGATTCAGTCCCTTCCCACCCACATCAGCGACGCCTCTCATGTCTCAATCTTCTCGGTAGCTTTCAATTCCCTGGCCCGGACCGCCTGCCTCATCTTCACCATGGATGTTCAGTCCCTTTGCACTTCCATCCCCCAGCAAGTAGGCTTCAAAACTCTCAACTTCTTTCTTGACAAATGAACCAATCAACCCCGCTCCACACCACCCTCCTCCATCCAGCAGAACTGGTCCTCACCCTGAACATTTTTCCCTTTGGCATCTCCCACTTTCTCCAAACTCGTGGATAGCCATGGACACTTGCATGGGCCCAGCTATGCCTGACCCTTCAGTGGCTATGTAGAACAGACCATTTTAAAAGCCTTCCCTGGTTATACTCCCCAGCTCTTCCTCCAGCATATTGACGACTGCATTGGCACTGTTTCATGCACCCATACCGAGCTTGTCAATTTTGTGAATTTTGCCTCTAACTTCCATCCTGCCCTTAAATTCACTTGGTCCATCTCTAACACCTCCCTCCCCTTTCTCGATCTCTCTGTCTCCATCTCTGGAGACAAACTATCTACCAACATCTTTCATAAACCTACTGATTCCCATGGTCATCTCAACTGTACCTCTTCCCTCTCTATCTCCTGTAAAAATGTGATACCCTTTTCTCAGTTTCTTTGCCTCTGTTGCATCTGTTCTCATTCCAGGACTCCCAAGATGTCCTCCTTCATTAAAAATCGGGGGTTCCCTCCCTCCACAATCGATGCTGCATCTGATCCATCTCCCGTACATCTGTGCTCACGACATCTTCCTGCCGCTGCATCCAGCACATAATCCTCTCCAACTTCTGTCTTCTCCAAAGGGATCCTATCACGAACCATGTTCTTACCTCAGCCCACACCCCACTGTGTAATTCTGGAATTTTACTGTGTCCTTAGACTCACCGGTGCTTCTGTTGAGTTTGTCAGCTGTCCAGAGGCCATGCGCTCTCCAGAAGGGGCTGATGTCTGAGTTGATGAAGAAGCACAACAGGACTCCGTCAGCAGATTCGGTTCCTGCTTTATCATGATGTGGGTCAGGTCGGGGCCGAGAGCCCAAAGTCCACCATCAGCTTCTGTCCAGACACGGAGCAAAAGGTCAGAAATGATCACTAATATGTCCAGTGACAACATGCTTGTTCAGGCTCAGCATCTGAACAAACACTTATGTTAACATGCAAGAGAGGATCTAAACTATTTTCTGACTGAAGTAACTACAACAAGGTGGCAAACAGTCAAGGTCAGTTGAGGATCATCAGAAAATGATGGTAACTTTGAAAGGACAATCCAGTGTAGGACGTACAGAGTGGATGGCAGGAGAGCAGTAGAACAAAGGCATCTGGCAATACAGATCCATAATTCCTTGAAAGTGCCTTACAGGTAAAGAGAGCTCGTGGCACATTGGCTTTCATAAATCAGAGTACTGAGTGCAGGAGTTGGGATGTTATATTGAAGTTGTATAAGACGTTAGTGGTGCATAACTTGGAGTATTGAGTGTAATTCTGTTCACCTACAAAAAGAAAATACATCAATAAAATTGAAAGCGTACAAATAAAATTTACTAGGATGTTCCTAGGACTTGAAGACCTGAGTTACAGGAAAAGGTTGAATAGGTTAGGACTTTTTTTCCAAAGGATGAGATACATAGAGGCATATAAAATTAAGAGGGCTGTAGATAGGGTAAATGCACTGAGGTTGGGTGAGATTAGAGGTCATGGGTTAAGGGTGAAAGGTGAAATATTTAAGAACTCCTTCACTCAGAGGGTGGTGGAGTGTGGAATAACTGAAGTGGTGGATGTGGGTTTGATTGCAGCATTTAGGAGAAGATGGGATTAGTGCATGGATCGGAAGAGTGTGGTGAGCGACAGTGCAGGTGTGGGTGGATGGGACTAGGCCGAATAACAGCTTGGCGTAGACTAGATGGGCTGAAGGTCCTGTTTCTGTGCTGTACTGCTCCATGACTCATGACTCGATAACAAACCTGACTTTGCAGACACATAATGCCTGATACCATCACAATACTTGTAAAACTCAATGGATTAAAAAAGGAAAAGTGGCCAGTGTTATCAATTAGACAAAGAATGCCACAGCACAACATTGTTTACGCCTACGCTTTTTTAACTTTGATCCCCTCTTTACTCTATTTATGTTGTAAAAACCAAATAAAAAACTTAAAAGGGAAGGTATTAACCATTAAACCAAGAACCTTCACCATGGCAAAAGCGTGTCTGAACAACCTCTGGAGGCCGGTGAATAAGCTGCCTTATTTTGCTGGTTTGGGGATTGTTTTTCGAGGGTTCTCTTACTGGCACCGAAATGCCACCGATAATATTAGTGCTGGAAGAACCTCAATCTTTGCATTTGGGCTTGTTTGAAAAGACAATGGATCATGCCAGGAGGTCCTCAAACTGAATACCCAGTCCCACACAGCACATAGATGAATCTTCCCAGGAACAAGAGTGATCTTTTCTTTCCAGTTGTCACTTGGCAGGTCCAAATGAAAGTGGTTATTTTATTTTTAATTTTGCTCTCTGGATCTAATTTAATGTTGTCAGTGCCTACACATACAAATCTCCTTCCGTGAACTTCTGTTACCACTGTACAAGCCTTGATCTCAACTGTGAACAAGCAGGGACTTTTTAAACTGAGCTATAAAAGGTACAGGGAGTGGTATGGTATTTAAAAGGGGCCCTGTCTTTACTGAACAAACTGTAGCGATCTGACTATGCAATGGTAAACCTCAGCCTAAATTACATATTGTCTTAAAAAAAGCGTTAGGTTCAGTTGCTCAGCTGATTAAAGTCTTGAGCTGCTAATTCTGGTAGCTGTAATATTATGGTGTACAAACAGAAAACCTGTCTGCTACCTTAGTGAAATCTGAGAGCAACTTCCCAACATTTTTAAAATATTATCTATATTTCAAGTCCAGGCATTACTATCGAGGCTAGTATTCAGTGTCTATCACTAATTATTCTTAAGAAGGTAGGAACCTTCCTGAACTTCTGCAAATCTTGTGCATGTAATGTTTATTGAAAAAACTCCAGGAGAGTAGACTTGAAGACAATGAAAACCAGCTATGCATTTCAAAATCATAGTACACAGCTCATCTCAAAATAAGGTTGTAATACCATTAAATGACAGGTGGAAAGTATAAAATGATAGCGAAATATTCCAGACAATAGTTATGGAGACAATGAGATAACTTTATGTAATGATACACTATGCTGCTTTGCCAATTCCAGACATGCTGCTGGATTCATCACATCATACGTACAACTGGTCCACCTTCTTTGCTGCTTGGAACCCATAGGTTAATGAGAAATCATAAAGTTTATACACAAGAGATCTTGCAGATGCTGGAAATCCAGAGAAACATACACCCAACAGTGGAGAAACTCAACAGGTCAGGTAGCATTTATGGACAGGAATAAACAGTCAACATTTCAGGCCAAGTCCCTTCATCAGAAAGCATGAAATCTCTGTTATCCAAGAGGAAAATTCTCAATTCATAGACATTCCTTAGTTTTTATCTCCAATATTGTTACAACTATTAAGCAATTGATTTGCAAAAACTAAAAACAGTTAACATTTATTTAAATATCTGGATGATTTTATCTCTAACTTCCTAAGAGATATATGTTGAAGCTTAAAGTAAAAATAAATCCAAACTCTTCTCAATTGCCTGATCCTTGCCAGTCCTGCAGAGCCAAATTGTGATTTGCATTTATTCATTCAAATGTTGGGGCTCATTGAGGCAATTTAGATGAAATTAAGGAGAATGGGGTTGAGTGGAAAATGGATCAGCTACGATGAAATGGCAGGCATATGTGATGGGCCAAATGGCCTAATTTTGCTCTTGTGTCTTATAGTCTTATGGTCTTAAAAATTAGGAGGTCAGGCAGCATCAATGAAAAAAGAAACAGTCAATATTCTATGGAAATCCAGATGATGACTGACTGCATTGTGAATTCAGCTATAGAAAGATTTGGTTTACAAAACCATTACGTTCTTGCCAAATTCAGATGGTCACAACATTCCTGATGCCAATTGTGCTCTTTGGGAGGAAATCATGCTGAGCAAACTGTGCACACTATTACTCCAAATTCTTCTGAATTGCTTGGTCCTTGCCAATCTGGAATTTGCATTCACTCATTGAGGGCTCATGGGGATTCATTGAGGCAATTAAGGTCAAATCTGAAATATCAGCTAATCTGAATTAGCTGCTTTGAATAAAGAGAACAGCTTTGCAGCACACATAAAGAATGCCCAAGGACTTTTTCATCTCCTGCTCTAAAAATATGCTATCATTAATAAGGATCTTTCAAGAATCACTAGATTCTGGAATCATTCCAGAGCAGTGGAAAATTGCAAATGCCATTTCAGTCTTCAAGAAGGGAGAGTGGAAAGCACAGGACATTACAGGCCAGTGAGCCTGACTTCAGTGAATGAGAGGATGTTGGAGTCCATTATTAGGGATGGGGTTTCAAAGTACTTTAGAGGTGCATGATAAATTAGGCTGATGTCAGTTTGAGTTCCTTAAGGGGAAATCTTGCCTGACAAATCTGTTGGAATTTAATGAGGAAATAATCAGAGGATGTTGCTTACTTGAATTTTCAGAAGGCCTTTGATAAGGTGCCGCATGAGGCTGCTAAACAAATTAAAAGCCCATCGTATTACAGGAAAAATACTAGTATGGATAGAAGATTGGCTGACTGGCAGGAGGCAAGGAGTGTTGTTCTACAGGGGTCCCTGCTGGGACTGCTTCTTTTCACATCATACGTGACTGACTTGGATGAAAGGCCTTATAGTCAGGTTTGCAGATGATATGAAAGTAGGTGGAGAGGCAGGTAGTGTTGATGAAGCAGTAAAGAAAAGACAGTTTGGGGGAATGGGCAAAGTGGTAGGTGGAAGTGTATGGTCATGCATTTTGGTAAAGGAATAAAGGTGTAAACTATTTTCTAAATGGGCAGAATATTTAGAAGACAGGGGTGCAAAGAGACCTGGAAGTCCTGATGCAGGATTCCCTAAGGCTAACTTGCAGGTTGAGTAAATGCAAACGCAATGTTAGAATTCATTTCGGGAGGACTTGAATATAAAAGCAAGGAAGAATTGTTGAGGCTTTATAATGCATTTGTCAGATCGCACTTGGGAGTATTGTGAGCAGTTTTGAGCCCCTTATCTGAGAATGGATGTGCTAGCATTGGTCCAGAGGAGGTTCACAAGAATGATCCTGGGAATGGAAGGTGTAACGTTCTCCTTCGGGTGTAACGAAACGCCGAATTTAACGTCCGGATAAACCACAGCCAATGCAAACCAGATCGCAGTAAGATTAACCATTTACTGTTCACTCTTCACATTAACATATGGTGAAAACTGTTGATAAAACAATACAAGATTGATACAGTATTTGTTCCTTCCTTAATATCACATTTCAAGTGTAAATACTTGCAAAGGTGACTATAACTACATTACACTAAGGTGCAGTATACAGGGAGAGTTTACCTGCTCCATTGACTACTTTAAATACACTTCCATGCAAACTATCCGCGACTCTTTAACTAACGAAAGCATAAACATTATCTACCGTCGTTACCTCTAACAGGATCAGCATTAACATCTTAGTTCAATATATCGATTATCTATTAACTTACAGCGTTGCTCTCACTGTGATTTCTCATGCCTGCAAAACTGCTTGTGCTCAGGTGAGCCTCGTGGAAAGCCCCCACCCTCGCGCTAATTTCAAACCGGTGTTTTCCCACAAGACGCGGCGAAACCGGATGTGACGTCATCGCATGCCGATATATTTTACATGCAATGAATATACTTTAAACACTTCTAATTCTAACTAGAAAATACTATTGAATGAATCACTAAGCGAAAATATTATAAACTAAATAACTGTCGTAAAGACAGCACACTCCCCGCTTGACCTTCGTAAGGTCACAATGAGCAGAGTACAAAACTTAGTCTCTTAATCAGTCATTGGGTAGAAGTAGAATAACTTCTGTAACTGGCCCTTGGTAAATTTTCACATCGCCTTGGTCGGTAGTCTTCAATTCAATCTTCCTGACATGTCCATCCCCGATAGGGAATGTAGCAGTGATTCTGGCCGTTGGCCAGCTGTTGCGAGCGACTTGCTTGTCCCTGAGCAGGACTAAGTCTCCAACTTGAAGATTCCTGCGGGGTTCTGTCCACTTTCGTCTCTGTTGCAACGAGGGTAGATATTTCTGTCTCCAGCGGGACCAGAACTGATTTGCCAGAGCCTGGACTTGTCTCCATTGCTTTGTGTACAAATCCTTGTCTGAGAAGTCTCCTGGTGGAGGAGGTGCTCCTGCCTTCTGCGTAAGGAGCGTTGATGGCGAAAGTATAAAGGGGTTTTCTGGGTCAGAAGACACAGGTAGGAATGATTGTGCGTTTATAATGGCTGTGACCTCTGCCATTAGGGTGCACAGTATCTCGTGGGCCAATCGGGTGCGTTGCTGTATCTCAGGTTTCCTTTTCCAGGTTTTCCGTAAGGACGTGAACCGTTTGACTGCCTGCTCTTTGTTATCTGGTGAGCGCTGGCGTGGTTCTCTGATTGGCAATGGGGCAACCCCATTATTTGCTTCATCTCTGAAGACCTTGGTGTCTTTGATTTTTAAAGAAATGGTATCTTGAGCTGATTGTGCAAGTTTGTTGTCATACTTCGTTAGAGCGAAGACTGACTGGCCCAGCGACTCGTCGCTTGCCTCGCGCTTGTTAACGCCTTGTTGTGCTTCCTTGATGCACGGGACACTCGGGCAGGGTTGAAAGATTGAATGGCGGCCACTCTCTAGCACATTGGTCTTGAGTGTGTTAACCATCGGTTTGTGTACGTCACCGAGACACACCTCTCCTATCACCACCCAGCCCAGATCCAGACGTTGCGCAAAGGGGGCGTTGAGTGGTCCATTGATCTGCTGCCTAACCTTGTGTACCTGGATAACATCTCTTCCTAATAGCAGGAGTATTTCCGCTTTCGGATCCAGTTCTGGGATGTGTTTGGCGATGTGGTGGAGATGCGGCTGGTGTAGCACCGCACTTGGTGTCGGGATCCCAGCACGGTTATTCATGATTTCATTGCACTCTAAGAGCGGAGGGAGACAGATGACGACTTTACCATCCAGGGACTCGATCTGGATGCCTTCTGCCTTCCTTCCTTGGGTTTCCATGTTGCCTGAGCAAGTTTTGAGGTAGTATGGGAACCGCTCACTCTCAATGTTGAACAATTTAAAGAACTCTGGACTGACTAGTGAACGATTGCTCTGATCATCCAGAATCACATAGGCTTTGATGGCCTTGTCTTTGGCTCCTTTAGGGTACACCTTAGTGAGGCAGATCTTGGAACAAGAACGACTTGACTGAGCTTGACCGCAAACTTCTGTACAGTTCGTGCTGACAGCTATTGACCTAGAGTGAGCCTCTCCCTCCCCGCCGTCCTGTTGTGGGGGTGAAGGAGCGCTCTCGGTTTGTGGTGACAGGTCGGGATGCATGGCCTCGACGTGATCTGGGCTGCCACATTCCGGACACTTCACGGCGATCGTACACTCTCTGGCGAGGTGAGAGGTTGAGGAACAGCATCTAAAACATATTCTTTTCTCCTTGAGAAGAGCCGTCCTCTCTTCAAGGGGTTTTTCCCTAAACATTCTGCATGCTTTCAGGGGGTGAGGTTTGTTATGCAATGGACAATTCTTGCCAGGGTCGTTGTTAGTTGTAAGGGCTTCGGTCTTGAGCACTGACACGGGTTTATCAATGTTGAAAACATTCGAAACGGATCTGCCTGGCTTGGTGTAAATCGAACTGCTTCCTGGACCTACAAGGCTAGGGTCGTTTCGCCTCTTCGCCTCCTTGCACACAAACCTAGTGAGGTGCTTAAAGGGAGGAAATCGACCATCGTGGTCTTCCTTGTACTCTGAGGCAACAGTCAGCCACTTGTCCTGCAGCCCAAATGGAAGTTTGTCCACAATTGGTCTAATCCCGGATGGAGTATCTAGGAATACTAGACCAGCTGAATAGCCATCTTCTTTGGCGCCTTGGATCTCCATGAGTAAATCTCCGAATTCTCTTAACTTAAAGTGATCTTTGGCTGACACCTTAGGAAAGTTTTCCAGACGTCGATATAGCGCCGCTTCAATAATGTCGGGGGCCCCATATCTCTCCCAAAGTCTCTCCCACGCTTCGCTTAAGGCTAGCTCAGGTTTGTTGATGTACACTGAACGCATGCGTCTCACCTGGTCGCGTGATTCTTTCCCCAGCCATTTCGCCATAAGGTCCAACCTTTGGGTTGCACTGAGCTGGATCCCGTCAATCATGTTGGTGAATGTGGAGAGCCAAGCTCGGTAATTTTCGGGTTTATCGTCAAACTGGTACAGTCCCGAAGTGACGAGATCCCGTCGTGCTAAATACTGCAGCGTGGGATCGGCTGCAAGCGGCATGCGGGCTGGAGAAGTACGTTGACGCCTATATGATTGAGAACGCACGTTTCTCATGGAATTTGCCATCCTGGATTCAACCTCCGCGTCTCTTCGCATCGAACTTTGTAACTTTGGTGTCAAAGTATATCGGTTGTCAGCTCTTTCATTCTTGACTTCATCGCGGGGCCGCGAGGGTAAATTCTCTTCCTCGTAGCTGGGGAAGTTATCGAATAGGTATGGAGAGGGGAGACGGGCCTGCCTGTCTGCTTGATATTGTACATAGTCGCTCGTGCGTTCCAGTCTGGTCCTTTCTAAAGCAGAACTTGTTTCGGTCAGATCACGCGACCCTTCAGCTTCTTCTATGTACTCTGCTTCCACCATGGCAGCTTCTCCTTCTCTTTCTAGCTGCAGCACATGCAACTCTGTCGATATTTTTGTCATTTCCAACTGGGTTTCGGCTTCTCTGGCAGCCTCTTCTCTTTGTCTGGCAGCCTCTTCGGCTTCTCTGGCGGCCCTTTCTTTCTGGATTTCGGCTTCTCTGGCAGCCTCTTCTCTTTGTCTGGCGGCCCTTTCTTTCTGGATTTCGGCTTCTCTGGCAGCCTCTTCTCTTTGTCTGGCGGCCCTTTCGGCTTCTCTGGCGGCCTTTTCTTTCCGGATTTCGACTTCTCTGGTGGCCTGTTTCATTTTCAAAACTGCTTCTTGTTTGGCGTAATGCAGTCGCATCTTGGCGGCTTCTGCCTTGGCTCTTGCCTGTGTGGACTTACTTGATGTTGTTCTACTGCCCTTGTCGCTGGGCGCCATCGACTTGATCCCGGATCGAGCTGACATTGCAGCACTTGGAACACCTGATAACGCCCGGGTGGGCTTACTTGATGTCGGTTTACTGCCCCTGTCGCTGGGCGGCGTCGACTTGATGCTGGATTGAGCTGACATTGCAGCACTTGAAACACCTGATAATGCCGCTTTTTCACTGTAACGTTCTCCTTCGGGTGTAACGAAACGCCGAATTTAACGTCCGGATAAACCACAGCCAATGCAAACCAGATCGCAGTAAGATTAACCATTTACTGTTCACTCTTCACATTAACATATGGTGAAAACTGTTGATAAAACAATACAAGATTGATACAGTATTTGTTCCTTCCTTAATATCACATTTCAAGTGTAAATACTTGCAAAGGTGACTATAACTACATTACACTAAGGTGCAGTATACAGGGAGAGTTTACCTGCTCCATTGACTACTTTAAATACACTTCCATGCAAACTATCCGCGACTCTTTAACTAACGAAAGCATAAACATTATCTACCGTCGTTACCTCTAACAGGATCAGCATTAACATCTTAGTTCAATATATCGATTATCTATTAACTTACAGCATTGCTCTCACTGTGATTTCTCATGCCTGCAAAACTGCTTGTGCTCAGGTGAGCCTCGTGGAAAGCCCCCACCCTCGCGCTAATTTCAAACCGGTGTTTTCCCACAAGACGCGCCGAAACCGGATGTGACGTCATCGCATGCCGATATATTTTACATGCAATGAATATACTTTAAACACTTCTAATTCTAACTAGAAAATACTATTGAATGAATCACTAAGCGAAAATATTATAAACTAAATAACTGTCGTAAAGACAGCACAGAAGGGTTAATGTATGAAGAGCATTTGATTGCTCTGAACCTGTACTCACTGGAGCTTAGAAGAATGGGGGAGGGGTGGAATCGCATTGAAAACTATTGAATATTGAAGGATATTGATAGAATAGACATGTATAGACATGTATTTCCTATAGTGTGGGAGTCTAGAACCAGAAGGCACAACCTCAGAATAGAAGGACATACCTTTAGCACAGAAATGAGGAGGAATTTCTTTAGCTAGAGGATGATGAACCTATGGAATTCTTTTCCACAGACAGTTGTGGAGGCCAAGTCATTGTATATACTTAATATGGACGTTGATAGTTTCCTGGTTAGTAAGGGTGTCAAAGGTTTTAGGGAAAGGCAGGAGAATGAATTTGAGAGGGATAATAGATCAGCCACAATAGAACGATGTAACAGACCTGATGGGCCAAATGGCCTAATTCTGCTCCTATGTCTTCTGGTCTCATGATTTTCCCAAACTGCATGTCGTGGGCAGAGAGCTGGTGCATAGAATTGTGACAATTTGATATCTGGAAGGAGTGGAGCTAGTGTGAAGCAGTGCTCCACAAAGAGATATGGAGAGCTTGGGAGAGCCCACACTAACCCTGAGAAACCACCAAAAGCCTGCCCTTGGGAACACTCTCTGTTTTCCCATTGATTTCTGTTTCTAATGTGTTCAATTTAGTTAGCCTCATGGAATAATACTGTTTTTCTGAGAAATGTTCCAACTGAACCAAGTATTTTAATAGACAAGACTAGTGCATGGACATTGTAGAATTTGCTCAAAAATAATCTTATTTGCAAAATCCTGTTACAAAGTGAAACATTATTTCTGTCATTCCTCATTACAGAGAAAAGTTAGAAAAATATTTTGAAGTAGGAAATAATGTCTCGCAAAAATGTACGTGCTCGACAGAGTAAACTAGATGGTGTATTAGAGATGCCATTGGAATACATAGGACACCAAATAGTGAAGGTGTGGATAGAGTGGACATGGAGAGGATGTTTTATTTTTAGGAGAGTCTAGAATCTAAGAGCAGAGCCTAGGAAACAAGGAATATCTCTTTAAGATAAGGAGAAATTTCTTCAGCTAGAGGCCGTTGAATCTAGAATTTGTTAATACAGAGGGGTGTGAAGACCAAGTCATCGTGTGTATTTAAGGCAGAAATTAACAGATTCTTGATTGGTGAAGAGGGTAAGGGTTACAGGAAGAAGGTAGGAGGATGAGGTTTAAAAAAAAGTCATGATTCAACAGCAGAACAGAGTCTGCAGGCTGAATGGTCTAATGCTGCTCTTATATCTTATGCTCTCACTGGCACTCAGATACTGTCCTTCGTCCAATTCTAGCCCACAGGGGTAAATAAATCATATTAGCACATGAGATAATGCACATCAAGAAGACCAACGGCAATCTTTGGGGAAACACTGCAACAAAAGTTCTGACACTTGTTCTTTTTCCACTGAATTTACAAAGACTCGAACAAATCTGGTACTCATTATTTTAACTAATTAACCAACAACAAAGAAAACAAGAGGTGGATTGGCAGGAACCTTTCACACTGCTCTGCTATTTTTGAGATGAAATAGTTTAAGATTGTTGAATGTCATTTTTTAGTACACAAGTGTCAAGGAAAACAAAATAATTGTTACTCCAGATCTGATGCAGCACATAAAATCACACTAAGATAAGGAACACAATAATAAAAAATACAGTAAATATAAATATATAAGATAACTTAAATCCACAGATTGTATGTACATAAGGCGGCGCTAAATACAGGATGTTCTGTACATAAGGTGACTCTGACCAGAAGTGATAAGGTAGCTGTGGTGGGTTTGTGGGTGGAGGCATTAATTTTACCTTATTGTTAGGGACAGTAACTGTTTTTCAGTCTATTGGTCATGGTATGTATGCTACGTAGTCTCCTCCCTGATGGGAGTGGGACAGTCCATGAGGAGGATGGATGGGATATTTAATGATGTTGCTGGTCTTTTTCCCAGCACCTTTCTGTACATACGTCTCTCTCAGTGCCAGTGATGCAACGGCAATTTTGGCTACCTGTTGTAAAGCCTTCCTGTCGTGCCACAGAGCAGTTTCCGTCCCATGCATATTAGGAGGGTCTGAGCAGGGTCTTGAGTATACATGTGCCTAGTCCATCTCTCTTCAGCCTCCTCAGAAAGTAGAGGCATTGGTGAGCTTTCTTGACTATGTAGGGCGTGTTCTAGGACCACGAGAGTTTGTGTGAGACTGCTCACGGTCTCCACTGATGTGTCACTGATGTAAAAGAGAGTCTGAGTGGTGCAAGTTCTCCTGAAGTTGATAACCATCTCATTTATCTTGTTGACTTTGAGGAAGAGGTTAGTTGCCTGCCACCAGGCCTCAAGCTCTTCCATTTCCTCTCTGTACGCTGTCTAGTCATAGTTGGTGATAAGCCCCATCACTGTCCTGTCATCTGCAAATTTCACAACATGATTACTTGGGTGTTTGGCAGTGCAGTCATGTGTGAGCAGAGTGTACAGCAGTGGGCTCAGCACGCAGCCCTGGGGGCTCCCGCGTTGATGGGGAGGTAGGAGTGGTGTTGTCGAGTGTGAGCAGAGAGTGAAGCAGTGGGCTCAGCACACAGCCCTGGGGGCTCCCGCGTTGATGGGGAGGTAGGAGTGGTGTTGTCGAGTGTGAGCAGAGAGTGAAGCAGTGGGCTCAGCACACAGCCCTGGGGGCTCCCGCGTTGATGGGGAGGTAGGAGTGGTGTTGTGCATCATGACTAACTAAGGCTTGTTGCTTAGGAAGTCCGGAGTAGGTGTAATTAGGCCAACGAATAGGAGTTTGTTCACCAATGTCTGTGTTGAATACTGAAATGAAATCCAAAACAGCATTCCGACACAAGTGTCCTTGTTTTCTAGGTGTTTCAGGGCCAGGTGCATGACTGATGTTATGGCATCTGTCATAAAGCATATTGGTGAGTATCCAATGTGAACATGATGGTTTCACTTAACAATTGAAACATCATTTATGCTTCATATCACTCCCTTGAACAGCTGTGCACATTGGACAATCTCTTTTTTCCCTTTGTTGCTTCCAGATGTGGTAAATTCATTTCCAATTATAGTACCAAAAAACATCAACAAAAGAGATTCTGCAGATGCTTAACATCCAGAGCAACACAAACAAAGAGAAGGGTCTCGGCCTGAAACATTGACTGTTCATTCATTTCCATTGATGCTGCCCAACCTGCTGAGCCTCTCCAGCATTTTATGTGTGTCCCCATAAAATGTGACCCCTGAGACAAGGCACAGCATCACAGGTACCAGAATCATTATAGTATATCCTTCATAAACTGTACATAAGATATAGGAGCAGAACTAGGGCATTTCGTCATTGAGTCTGTTCCGCCATTTTATCATGGCTGATCTAATTTTCCTCTCAGCACCAATCACTTGCCTTCTCCCTGTATCCCTTCATGCCCTGACCGATCAAGAATCCATCAACCTCTGCCTTCAATATGCATAAATACTTGGCCTCCACAGCTGCCTGTGGCAAAGAATTCCACAGATTCACCACCTCTGGCTAAAGAAATTCCTCCTCATCTCCATTCTAAAAGGATGTCCCTGTATCCTGAGGCTGTGTCCTCTGGTCTTAGACTCTCCCACCAGAGGAAACGTCCTCTCCACATCCAGTCTATCAAAGACCATTTGATAAGATGATAGAGGGATTCTTGCTGGGTCAGTAACATATTTGCAAATTAGCAAGATGCAAAACAGCACGTACAAAATGCCAGAGGAACTCAGCATGCCAGGCAGCATCTATGGAAAAGAGTAACGAGTTGACATTTCGGGATGACACCCTTCTCTAGGACTGGGAAAAAAGATGAGAAGACAGAGTAAGAAGGTGGGGGAGGGGAGGAAGGAGTACAAGGTGGTGGGTGATAGCTGAAACTGGGAGGGGGGAGAGATAAATTAAAGAGCTGAGAAGTTGATAAGTGAAAGAGGTAAAGGGCTGGAGAAGGGGGAGTCTGATAGGAGGGGGTAGAAGACCATGGAAGAAAGGAAAGGGGAGTGAGCACCAGAGGGAGGTGAGGAGATAGGGTGAGAGAGGAAAACAAGAATGGGGTGGGGGGGGGGGGTTACATTACCAGAAGTTCGGAAAATCAATATTCATGCCTTCAGGTTGGAGGCTATCCAGACAGAATGTAAGGTGTTGCTCCTTCAACCTGAGCGTAGACTGTCATGTCGGACTCAGAATGGGAAGTGGAATTAAATTGGGTGGCCACTGGGAGACCCCCGTTTTTTCTAGCAGGTGGAGCATGCAGAGAAGCCGTCTCCCAGTCTACGTCGAGTCTCACCGATATACAGGAAGCCACACTGGGAGCCACAGATTCAGCAGATGAACCCAACAGGCTCACAGGTGAAGATATAGCAGCCTCATCAATAGCCCCTCTGAAACACACTTCCTTCACCACCAATGGGGACAAGGGCAAAAGGAAAATGGAACAAAAACCACCTGCAGATTCTCCTCCAAACCTTGTCAATGACTCCCGTATCCTGCAAGGTTAAGTTTTAAAGAGTTAAAGCTGGTACCCACTAATATCCATGGTGAAGAGACTGATGGCAGATGCTGGAATTTTGTACAAGCAATCTGCTGGAGGAACTCATCCAGTTGAGCAGCATTTGTGAGAGCAAAGGGATTTGTCGATGTTTTGAGTTGCAGGGTTTCAACCCAAAATATTGACTGTTCCTTTCCTCCCACAGATGCTGTACGTTCCACTGTGCTCCTCCAGCAAATTTTTTTTTTGCTCTCTAACATCAACCAGTTACATCTTGTGTTCATTGTCATTAATCCAGTTACACCACGTTTGCATTACGTTCTTCCTGGTGAAAGTCGCATCTGCGCTCACTATCCACAAATGGATTACAACAGGGGTTTTTACGCCATGGAGCCCTATCAATAATCTATCCTTAACTGAGGGATCCATGGACCCCACATTGGGGACCCCCATATTAAAAAGACTTGCCACATGTCATTAAAACCTACAGTGAAATGTGTTGTATGCGCCAACGACCAACACGGTCTGAGGATGTGCTGGGGGCAGCCTGCAAGTGTCAGCATGCTTTCAGCACCAGCTTACTGACCCTGAGCCGTATGTCCTTGGAATGTGGGAGGAAACTGGAGCACAAGGAAGAAACCCATGCAGTGACAAGAAGAACATGCAAACTTGTTGTAGACAGCTACAGGATGCTATCGAGCCTTTGCCATAGGACCATAAGATATAACAGCGGAATTATACTAATCATCGGGCAGGAAGGGCTCGTCAGCCTTGGACGGCAGCCCGCCTAGGAGAAGGAAAACTCTGATTATAAACCTCCGCTGCCTTGCAGCCATACACGCCCACGGGAAAGGCTTCGGGAGTAAACCCGAGGAAGAAATCCCTAAGGGAGTTTGATGTTGTTTACAACTTCACTCTGACAACCTCTGCGATGACACTGGTGCCAAGCTGTATCGGCGCTTGCCCTTCCCTTGCATCAGTGACGTGGAGAGGGGGAACCCACTGCATGGGCAACAGCCGGTTCTTCAAATCTTCCCGCCCAGGATGCACCCTGGAGAGGACAGAGACCACCAGAGGTGCAAAGCCCTGATCCCCTGGGATCAACGGCTGCCTACTGATCAGTCCATTGAGTCAAACGCGGGTCACTTCTCCCCTTCTGCTTCTCTCCATAGTCATCATTGTGTTCATAATCATCTGTGAGCCTGTGTTCACTAAGACCAGCACAGTTACAGCTTGTGCTTATTCTCTGTCCAATTACAGCCTACATTTGCTAAAATGAGTCTAATATTATGGTTAATGTTCATCATCATCAGACAAGTTATAGACTATGCTCATCAATCATCTAATTACAAGTTTTTGGTCATGTTAATCAGCCTGTATGAACTGATTACCACAACCTTTTGCTTCATCAACTTAGTTACACACTGTATTCATTTTCAGAAGAATTAAACCCTTTGCACTCTATTCAGGTCAGATTATAACCTGTGTTGATGTTGATGTTTTTCCCTTTAAAAGGGTTCTTTGGCTTTCTTTGTGTTGTGGCTGACCGTGAGGAAGACAGATCTCAGGGTTGAACATCTTATACATACTTTAATAATAAATGTACTATGAACCTTTGCTCATTATAATCAGAGAAGTTGACTTTTATCAGTCCATTTATATACTGTGCTCACTGTCCACAATCAGATTGCGACCTCTGGTCACTATTTTCTCAGACTAAATCTTTGATTACTAAAATTAGAGGAGTTGCAATTCGGTTTCATCACCTTACAAGACTGTATACATTGTCCTCAATCTAATTCCACCTTAGACTCAAAATAATCAGACTAGTTACAGTTTGTGCTCACTATCAAAGCCTCATAACAAACAGCACTCACTCTCTTCAATCGAGTTATAGTCTTTGCTCACCGTCCTCAGTCAGATTATCACCCATACTGAGCACAGGAGATTCTGCAGATGCTGGAAATATAGAGAAACACACACAAAACGGTGGGGGATCTCAGCAAGACAGTCAGCATCTACAGACAGTTGACGTTTCAGGCCAAGATCTTGTATCAGGACTAGAAAGGAAACAGACAGAAGCCAGAATTGGGTGGGGGGGAGGGGGTGGAAATTACCTGATGCTATTTCTCCATTTTCTAGTATACAGAGATGCCATCAGATTGGAGGCTACCCAAATGGAATATGAGACGTTACTGCTCCAACCTGAGTTTGGCCTCATCATGGCAATGAAGGTGACCATGGACAGATGTACCAGAATGGGAAGTCAAATTGAAATGCATAGCCACCAGGAGATCCTGCCTTTTGCGGCAGACAGAGAGAAGGTACTCATAAAAGTAGTCCCTCAATCTGCTTTGGTCTCAGCGAGGTAGAGGAGGCTAGCGAGGTAGAGGAGGCTGCCAAGGTAGAGGGGCACCAGATATAACATGATGTTATAGACTTGTGACAGGATGTGACAAACTTGTAGGCTAAGTGTCACTTCACCCAGAAGGACTGTTTAGGATCCTGGATGATTGGTGATGGAGTAGGTATAGGGGAAGGTGTAGCAGTTGTCATGCTGGCAGTTATAATTACCATGAGGGAGATCAGTAGGGAGGGTTAAGTAGACAATGGAGTCATATAGAGAAAAGGGGAAGGGAAAGATGTGCTTAGTGGTGGAATTCTGTTGGAGAAAATACAAGTTGTGGAGAATAATGTGGTTGATATGGAAACTAATGGGGTGCTAGATAAGGACAAAGGGAGACCTCTCCCTGTTATAATAGCGGGAGCTTGGATGTGGGTAGATGTGTGGGAGATGGAGATGTGGGTGAGGACAGCATCAGTGGTGGTGGAAGGGAAATCTCACCTGACACCAGTTGGTGGTGTCTCCTAACATGCTTATCAAATTGTTTCCATGAATAACATGCTTAATAGGGATGCATAACTTCTAATCTAACAGAAAGATGTAGAATCAATATCATGAGCATTTCCAATAATCACAATATTGTTGGCCATTGTTACAAAATGTGGAACTAGTTTCATAAGTTTCTGGGAACAAATAAATAAAAAATAAATTGAGTGTAATCAAGAATTTACATTGAATACTTTATGGTGTAAAGAGAGGTGTGGCAAAGAGGCATGAATTACAAATCAATTATTCATCGATGATGATTGATAGTCAATGATGAAGATAAGCCAAGATGGAAAATGAGGATGAGTGCTGTTGAGTGGTAAACAGAGATGACAGTAAATAATATAGGAAGGTAATGTTGAATAATGGTGAAATGAATGATTGATGAGTGAATGACTGGAAGGTAATAATAATTGTCAAATCCTACAGCATAACAGAGAGAGGATATTTGGCCTAATGAACTCTTCGATTCTTTCCTAATTAAAATTACATCACAGCTTCTTTTCATGAAGCCCTTGTGAAAGTTCAAATTCAGTCTGAACCCTCAACCTGCTAGATTGAGATACGTTTCTCCACATCCTCACAACCTTCTGAGTGAAGAAATTTCTTTAATTCCCCATTTTTAAAAAAACCTGTGTCCTTTGGTTTTGGCATCTTTGTGAGCTTATTTTGATCAGTGAGACCTACTCACTCTACTGTAACTCTTGCGATGTAGAATACAGCGTACAAGTACAATTTAAATAAAATGCTGGAAGGGGTGGCAGATCAGGCAGCATCACTGGAAAGAGGAACAATTAACATTTCAGGTCTGGGGTCCTTCATCAAAATAAGGAGTGTTAACAGCATTTTCTGTCTTATTTCATTTTTCCAGTGTCTGGAGTTTCTTACAAACGCTACATTTTGTTATTCCTAGATTAAGGAGAGATTAGAAACATAGAAAACCTACAGCACATACAGACCCTTTGGCCCACAATGCTGTGGCGAACACGTACTTTAGAAATTACCTCGGGTTACCCACAGCCCTCTATTTTTCTAAGCTCCATGTACCTATCCAGCAGTCTCTTAAAAGACCCTACTGTATTCACCTCCACCACAGCCACCAGCAGCCCATTCCACACACTCACCACTCTCTGCTTAAAAAAACTTACCCCTGACATCCCTTCCAAGTACCTTAAAACTATGCCCTCATGCTAGCCATTTCAGCCCTGGGAAAAAGCCTCTGACTATCCACACAATCAATGCCTCTCATCATCTTATACACCTCTATCAGGTCACCTCCCATCCTCCGTCGCTCCCAGGAGAAAAGGCCGAGTTCACTCAACCTATTCTTGTAGGGCATGCTCCCCAATCCAGGCAACATCCTTGTAAATCTCCTCTGCACCCTTTCTATAGTCTCCACATCCTATTAGTAGAAGTATCTGCTGAAGGAGTTAGAAGAAGAAAGAATGGTTGGGTTGGGAGGAAGAACCAACAGATAATGTGTAGAACTAAGTAGACATGGATAATTTGATGAAGTCGGTTGCTTCTGAATTGTAATTGCCTTATTATACTTCTACATTATTTTATAAGTGAATAATAAGTGCTGCAGGTGATAGAGAGTTGTGCAAGAAAGATGAATGTGCGAGGAGTGATGGTTATTACTTGGCAAAGCACAGCCATTTTGCAAGTGAGCAATGAGGACAATTGGTACCATGTCCTCTGGTGTGTGTAGGAGATTTTAAACGGCATTTTTGCAACTCCAGCCAGCAGTCTTTAAGTAATTACAATGGCCAAAAAACACACTAATAATCTAAATTATTCCCAATTTGGCAACACAAAGACTTATAGCAATTCATTCTCTCAGAAATGTCTCAAAACCTATGTTAAATGGTTAATAATTAGCCACCCATCATACTGCAAATCCTCGCAGTATCATGGACCCAAATGACCAGTAAAATTTATTTTGTTAAGGAAGGAATGTTAGTCAGAAGAGTGAGAGGGCCCTTACTCACGAAAGAGGAATGTTTGCTCTTCCTTTGAGGAACCCCGAGTTTACAGAACATCCAAAGAACAAGTTTATTATAAAATAAGGCCATTACTATGTACAGTCTCATAACTCCAATGATGCATCACTTAAACTTTATGATGTGCAGAAATATACTTTCAATGAGTCCCTCAGAACTCGAGGGAGGAGTACTGAAAGCCAACTCACCCTCTTGTGAGGAGTAGATCAACAACACAAGTTCCTCCTTATTGCGAAGTTTAAACTAATTCATAGGGGTTACTAAATTCAGCAAAGTCTAACAATGTTATCATTACTTGAAAACACTTACTTAAACCAAAATGATAAAGCATTTTAAAATCAATGCAATCGCATGGTTAATTACGGTAGCATAAACATCTGTCTATTGAATTCCAATCCACAGTCATAGGCCAAATTTAAACAAATGAGCTCAAAATAAGGTCATAGTTATTATTTTTAACCCAAGATCTTTCATGAGACATGTCTGTCAACAATCTCTCTCTCAGAATAAGTTTAAAAACACAAAATAAGTTAACTGGTGGCATTTTAAGTCCATGTCACCCAAGAATCAGACATTTCCTCAGGAACAGATTTAGTGAAGCAAAGCTTATTAGAGAGTTGAATTATATGTTGTGAAATATTATATTACTGTGAGCTATTTTAAAGACCACAACACTGACTGTGCCTATCAAATGGCAGACTTAATGGCACATCCCCAAAGCCAATAAACCTGTTTAGAAGACACTCAGCTTCCTGTATATGACAGTGAGAAGGCACCATCAGAACAAGCCCAGGGGTCATTTCTGAACTCAGGGTGATAATTAGAGAACGCAGATGATTCTTGTTGCTGCTACAGCATCAGCCGATCAACACTGAGCAACGTTTTCAGTGTTTGGCTCTTGAGAATTAATACCATTTTCCAGAAAGGAATGTACAGTAATTATGATATCTTGATTCGAACTTGATCAAGTGCCTGGTTGACAAGTCGTATTTTTCAGCACTGATGAACCTCGTGTAAGAGCTTTGCAGAGAAATTATTTCATATAGCACTGAAGTACATGGCAGATTCTCTGAACAACCAAGTTTGAATAGTGCAGCCTCAATGTAAGTAACTCCCCTGAGCTGACTCCAGCTTGACCTGGGAATCCACCTCTAGTAAGTTCCCCTTAATTTAGATATTTACTCCCATTGCTATCTAATCACAATCCTCAAACAACGCTTACCAGCCCTCTCACAATCCATTACCCCCAAACTGATTGTTAACCAAATTGTTAATCAATCGGTCAATATCTCCCAAACCCCAGATCCTAGTTTGTAACCCCACTTGACCTCTGAGGAGCTTTTGTAGCCCCTTAGACTCTGCCGCCGCCACCACCACCTCAATTGACTCAATCTGACACCCAACAGTCAGGCCTGTCTTTCATAAAACTTACCTGCCTGAATCAGGATACAACACATTTCAAGCAACACACACAAAATGCTGGTGGAACACAGCAGGCCAGGCTGCATGTATAAGGAGAAGCACTGTCGACGTTTCGGGCCGAGACCCTTCGTCAGGACTAACACATTTCCTTTGGATTGTGCAAAGGGAAGTGTGCAATCCGATGATCTGTGTCAGAATCAGAATCAGGTTTATTAGCACCGGCGTATGTTGAGAAATTTGTTATCTTTGCAGCAGCAGTTCAATGCAACAATGCAATACATAATAATAGAAAAACTGTGAATTACAATAAGATACATATATTAGTTAAGTTAAATAAGCAGTGCAAAAACAGAAATGAAGAAGTGGTGAGGTAGTGTCACAGGTCCAATATCCATTCAGAATTCAGATGGCAGAGCAGCAGAAGCTGTTCATGAATTGTTGAGTGTGTGCCTTCAGGCTTCTGTACCTCCTTAATCTGATCATTCAGTAAAGTGGAGCAGGCACAAGATCTCATTGCTTCAGACATCAAAAGTGGCAGACTGTATATTAGCATTTGCCAAGTTAAATAGAGCCTTAGGATGTGTAAGTGGATCCACAGAACACCAGTCTCTGGAGGAAGTAATACTGGCACTCTATAAAGCTGAAATGAGATCACACTTGGATCACTGTGTTCTGCATTGGTCAATATAATCCAGAGACAGGTATAGTGATATTGGTTGAATGTTTCATAGCCCAGAGTTAAAGCAGCAAAGCCAGTGGAACGGCCCAGCTCCTCATATAAAAAATCATGCACCATTGTTTTATGAACAGTTTCCTCTGGACAATTGAATTCTGGTTCATGAAAGCAGACATGAATCTTAAGGACACAAAGACATAACTTTCATTTTTTAAATGACTCTGACAGAAGTCTCTGCCTCAAAGATCAGTTTTGCACCAGTACTGCCTTTCAGGTTAGGTATTAATTTGTCCTAAATGGATGTAAAAGATCCCATAATACTATATTGTAGAAGGGCAAAGATTATTTTTCACTACCGTGGCCACTGCTTATTTTGCAACTTATAGCAATGAAGTTCTTCCAGATCTGGAGTTTCTTACTATGATAATGAGGCTCCTTGCAGTATGAAGCTTGGTTGTCAAGCTTCCTTTAAATCAGCAGTCACAGTTAAATTATGGTTCAGTTAAAGTAATAGAGCACTCCCAGACATTAACAAAATTAAAATTTCCAAAAATATTTGTAAGGCTGGAAACATATTCAAAAGCACAGGACTGAAGTAATTCCTTAGAGGGTGATAGTGCACTTGAACCTCAAAGATTAGCAACTATGTGGCAATCTGTCTTTCAGAAAGGGGAAAAGATTTAGGTTGAGAATTACAGATTACATCTGAAATCTTGATTGCCAAAGTTAACCACTGAAATCAGAGGAGGGATAGAAGAAAGAACTGGAGGTTCACTAACCTCTATGACTAATGAGTTTCAATAGGTACACTTAATGTCAGAGAAATGTATACAATATACATCCTGAAATGCTTTTTCTTCATAAACATCCACAAAAAAAGGAGTTCCACAAAGAATGAATGTCAGTAAAACGTTAGACCCCGAAGTGTGTCCACCCCCCAGCTTTCTCTCTCCCTCTCCCTCTCTCTCTCTCTCTCTCTCTCACACACACACACACACACACACACACACACACGATTTGTTTGGCGACAGGATGTTACAGAAATAGAGACAGGCAAGGTCATGAGGGGATTTGGAAGAAAAAAAGAGACTAAGAAATTTGCATTAGGGCCCAGTCATTATAGTGCACATGGCTGCCTGTTACCCGTACACTGAGCTACCTTTCCCAGGTTGTTAGTCTACAAACCTGTAACCTTTATTCCAATTGCTGAATTTTATTCACCAGGATTCTCAACAGGATATTGTCAGGATGAATGGAAAGTGGGGATAATGTCCAGATTTAAGAGAACGTTAGGCTTTAAACCTCCCAAGAGGACCACAACCGTGTTGTTGGGTTGGGAAGCTCAGAGAGCCATGTCGACTGAAGTCAGGGCTTTGTGCTTTGGCTCTTGGTAGGTTCACCCATTCCAAACAGGTCAAAGGGTAGACACCAGACTAAGAGTGGTCCACTGGTCTTCTGGGTTCAGCTCAGGGCTAACAACAAAATTGTAACAGAAACAGCAATGAAGAACCTTCTACATCTGAGTGGCCAAGGACAGATGGAGGACTTTCATTGATGCCCTAAATACCAGCAGGAGTAATGGGCAGTAAATAGGTAAGCAGGCGTAAAGGGGAGGTTGGGTAGGATTATGGTTAAGTTTTAAGGTGTAGGTTAGGGTTAAAGGTGAGAGGTAGGAATGGACAGATGATTGGGGATGTGATGGGGAGTTTAGGATGAGAGGTGGGCTGGAATTGGGTTTAAGATTGTGAATAGGATTTAGTCGAGAGTTAAGAGTGGGAGGTGGCATAAGAATTACAGTTAAGGATGAGAGTTAGGAATGGGCTAAAGGTTAAATGTAATGTGAGTATAGTAGAGTAAGGGTTTAGGGCAAGAGGTGATGTGGAGATAAATGCAAGTGTGGGAGTTAGGAATGGCCCAAGGGTCAGGCAGTGCACTGTTGAAGGGTTAAGATTATGAATAAGGTGGGACTGGAGTTTATCAGTGGAATCAAGGTGAGAGATTGGAATACACCATGGGTTGGGGTGGTGTGGGAATTGGGGTGCTGAGCAACAGGAGAATGACAATTTCTGCTGATGGAACAGCGTAAAAGCACTTTAGATTTATTACAGTCCTACTCACTCGAACATCGTCTGCTGAGAGCAGAAATGTTCTGCTGCTGCTGCAATGCATTTTCACACGTCCATTCTTCACACCAACTACAAGCCCTCGTGCTGGGTGAATAGGCTCATTACCGACTATCAATTAATGTCCTTGGCAGAAGGTAACCTCATTAGTGCCTGTCTAACTGTTTTACAGAATCTTTGATCTGCACCTTTATCCTCTCAAAGCAGCCAGCACAGATGCCTAGGGCTGACCTTTTCATTCCAAAAGTAGTATCTGAATCTGGCCCATGGGTTGGCAGAAATCACACAGCTCCCTGCCAGCTTCCTGGATGAAAGAGGCTGAATTTCCACCTGAGTGAGCACTTTTCCACATACAGCATTGTAGAAAATGCCCCAATAAGGCTACGTATGCCAGGTCATTCATGTTACAATAGAATATCAAATGACTAGTAAGCAGAGTTGAGGAACAGGTTGCCCATGATTTAATTGGATGCAGAAACAGGCTCATGGGGTGAATGGCCCATTCTGATTGATGTTCCTAACATACAATCCATCACCCGTTTGAAAAGCCCATCATCGTATCCAGAGACTCCAAGCATCCTCATATAGATCTCCTCATCCCTCCTGCAGAGGTCAGCAAATCAACTCAGAATATGGGGATTTCACCAAAAGCTGATAAGTTCCTGTCACCCTGATGTTTGTGCATTAAAGTTGCCTTAGGAGTTCTGATACGCAGGCAGCTTTATTGGAACGATGACCCACCTAAGCGTGTGACCCAAACACTTTTAAAGATATTACTGCACAGCTCACAACATAATCTAATTTGATATACTTCGATCAATATTTTCCCATTTTGATGGATCAAAGGGACTTACCAATCTTTGGCGTTATAATATCAAAAGGCCTAAATATATTTCACAGCAGCACTGCCCCAAAAAAATCAGCAGATCAAAGAGTGGGCCCACCTGTTAAATTTAACATCAATGTATTTATGTAGCATCTTCACATCTTCCAAGATATTTTACTGGAGTATTATCAATAAAACTTTCACTGAGCTCCAGGAAGAGATAGTACAACAAATCATTCAAATCTTTGATCAAAGCAATAACTTCAAAGGAGAATATTAAAGTAGACTGGGGATATAGAGAGACAGATTTGGTTTGGACAATCAAATGCATCCTTGCTATCATCACCCATAACAGGGGGATTTTCTTTTGCTTGAGAGAGAGTGAGAATTTTCTTTTATTTGAGAGCTCTCTGAACCATGTCAAAGGCTTGGAGAGGGGCATGTTTCTTTCATTACATTTACTGTTGGTCTGCTGGAAATCTGAGGCTGAGAAATTGCCTTAACACAAGCTCAGGATGGAGAAACATATACTAAAAACATTCATGAACATGCAGCTGATTTGTACATATTGATGAGTAACAGAATGCAAAAAGAACATTCTGTCCCTCGAATGTGTTCTACCATTTCTGAGCATTATGACTGATCCACTTCTGGAACTATTCCCATAATCACTGGTGTTCAAAAGGTCCAGAAATCTATGGAATCTATGAATGAACACAATATCTGAGGGTGTTGGGTGCTGGTCTTTTTCTTTTGTGATTTATTTTTTTATTGAAGTTCATCTAACAAACATTTCCATAAGATGTATTTCAGACATTGAACATATATATCATATAATCATATATATCACAAAATCTCCACAAAATATTTATCTGGGGTATACACTTAATAGAAAAAAGTGGAAAGAAAAAACAAGCAAAAGGAAAGAACTATGTACAAGTAGGGAGTGATCTTTTTTTTACAACAGATTCATTGATTTGTGAGAATAAAATCAGGCCTATGAGGCACTATGCAGTTAAACCATTTTTCCCAGTATGAATCAAATTGTTCCAGCTTATGATTAACAGATGCTATTATCTTCTCCATTTTGTAAACGTCCATTGTAATTTCCATCCATGTATTTAAAGTTGGGCTCTTCTGTGATAACCATTTCCTAGTAAAAGTCTTTTTACCAGCCACCAACAGTATATTCATTAAATATTTATCTCTTTTCAACCATTCTTGAGGTATATATCTTACTCTCTGAGGGTATTTCACATTTAAAGATGTCTTGTAGGGCATTGTGTATCCCCCTCCAATAGTTTTTGATAACAGGGCAGTCCCAAAAAATATGATAATGATTTGCATTTTGATTTCCACAATTTCTCCAGCAAACAGGGTTACAATCATAATGAGATTTCTGAGAGGGTGTAATAAAATACCATATCAAGTTTTTCCATCCAAACTCCCTCCATTTCTGTGAACTGGTACACTTCCATTGATATCTCCATATTGTTGTCCATTCTTCCTCAGATATAATTATCCCTCCCTCCTTCTCCCATTTTGTTTTAAGGTATGAAGTCGAATGTATTTTAAGATTTGACAACCCCTTATACATGCATGGGGTGCTGGTCTTTTTCTAATTTTTTTGGGGTTCCCTGTTTTGTGGCTGCCTGTAAGGAGACAAATCTCAAGGTTGCATAATTTATACAGTCTTTTATAGTAAATGTACTTTCAACTTTTGCACCACAACTCCACACATAAGAAAGGATATGGTGGTATTGGAGAGGGTCCAGAAGAAGTTCACAGGAATCATTCTGGGAACAAAAGGGTGGATGCGTTTAATGGCTCTGGGCCTGTATTCACTGGAGTTTATAGTGAAGAGAAATCTCATTGAAACTTACTGAACATTGAAAGGCCTAGACAGAGTAGATAAGGAAGGGACATTTACCACAAATGGAGACAAATAACTCTCGGAGACGGGAGGCGAACGGTAGGCTTTTATTAGCAGCAAGAGACCACCACACAACATCTTGTTGCCTGCAACCGCCTTTATACAGGGGTCTGTGGGAGGAGCCACAGGAGCAGTCAGCAGAGGGGCGTATCCAGACAGGTATATGTAGTTTACCACATTGTGGAGACTAAGTCATTGGGTATAGTTAAAGCAGGTGTAGCATCTGTGCCCCCAATTTACTCCCATTTGCCTAGGGTAAACTGCCATCACCTCGCCAGTGGTGCAATCGCTTCAGTGTGCAGCACATAGGGCAAACGGGGGTCCGCAAAAGCCATTTCATTATAACAATACAGAGAAGCCATTTTGTTAGCCTTAACAGTTAACATCACAGTACTGAGAGGCCTGCACGGGTATATCAGAGGTTGCTGATTAGAAGGAGCATCACAGGTGACAGCGAAAAGGCAGGAGAATGTGGTAAAGAGGAAAAAGATGATGTGGTGGCCATTACAGAGACTGGAATGGCTCAGGGACAGGAATGGTTACTTCAAGTGCCGGGTTTTAGATGCTTCAGAAAGGACAGGGAGGGAGGTAAAAATGGCGGGGGGGGGGGGGGGGTTGGCACTGTTGATCAGAGATAGTGTCACGGCTGAAGAAAAGATGGATGCCATAGAGGGATTGTCTACGGAATCTCTGTGGATGGAAGTTAGGAACAAGAAGGGGTCAATAACTTTACTGGGTTTTTTTAATAGGCCGCCCAATAGTAACAGGTATATCGAGGAGCAGATAGGGAAACAGATCCTGGAAATGTGTAATAATAACAGTTGTTGTGATGGGATTATTTAAATTTCCCAAATATCGACCGGCATCTCCCTAGAGCGACTGGTTTAGATGGGGTGGAGTTTGTTAGGTGTGTACTGGAAGGTTTCTTGACACAATATGTAGACAAGCCTACAAAAGGAGAGACTGTACTTGATCTGGTATTGGGAAATGAACCTGGTCAGGTGTCAGATCTCTCAGTGGGAGAGCATTTTGGAGATAGTGATCATAATTCTATTTCCTTTACAATAGCATTGGAGAGAGATAGGAACAGACAAGTTAGAAAAGTGTTTAATTGGAGTAAGGAGAATTACAAGGCTATCAGGCAGGAAATTGGAAGCATAGATTGGGAACAGATGTTCTCAAGGAAAAGTACAGAAGAAATGTGGCAAATGTTCAGGGGATATTTGTGTGGAGTTCTGCATAGGTACGTTCCAATGAGACAGGGAAGTTATGGTAGGGTACAGGAACCGTGGTGTACAAAGGCTGTAATAAATCTAACCAAGAATAAAAGAAAAGCTTACAAAACGTTCAGAGAGCTAGGTAATGTTAGAGATCTAGAAGATTATAAGGCTAATAGGAAGGAGCTTAAGAAGGAAATTAGGAGAGCCAGAAGGGGCAATGAGAAGGCCTTGGCGGGCAGGATTAAGGAAAACCCCAAGGCATTCTACAAGTATGTGAAGAGCAAGAGGATAAGATGTGAAAGAATAGGACCTGTTCCAAAGTGTATATGGAACCACAGGAAATAGCAGAGGTACTTTGCTTCAGTGTTCACTATGGAAAAGTATCTTAGTGATTGTAGTGATGACTTGCATCAGCCTGTAAAGCTTGAGCATGTAGATATTAAGAAAGAGGTTGGGCTGGAGCTTTTGGAAAGTATCAAGTTGGATAAGTCGCCGGGACCAGATGAGATGTACCCCAGGCTACCGTGGGAGGCGAGGGAGGAGATTGCTGAGACTCTGACGATGATCTTTGTATCATGAATGAGGATGGGAGAGGTTCCAGAGGACTGGAGGGTTGTGGATGTTGTTCCTTTATTCAAGAAAGGGAGTAGAGATAGCCCAGGAAATTGTAGACCAGTGAGTCTTACCTCAGTGTTTGGTAAGTTGATGGAGAAGATCCTGAGAGGCAGGATTTATGAACATATGGAGAGGTATAATATGATTAGGAATAGTCAGCATGGATTTGTCAAGGGCAGGTCGTGCCTTACAAGCCTGACTGAATTTTTTGAGGATGTGACTGAACACATTGATGAAGGAGGAGCAGTAGATGTAGTGTATATGGATATCAGCAAAACATTTGATAAGGTACCATATGCAAGGTTTATTGGGAGGGTAAGGAGGCATGGGATCCAAGGAAGAGGACTTTGCTTTGTGGATTCAGAACTGGCTTGCTCACAGAAGGCAAAGAGTAGTTGCAGACGGGTCATGTTCTACACATAGGTCGGTCACCAGTAGTGTGCCTCAGGGATCTGTTCTGGGACCCTTACTCTTTGTGATTTTTATAAATGACCTGGATGAGGAAGTGGAGGGATGATTTAGTAAGTTTGTTGATGACACAAAGGTTGGATAGTGTGGAGGGCTGTCAGAGGTTACAGTGGAACATTGATAGGATGCAAAACTAGGCTGAGAAGTGGCAGATGGAGTTCAAACCAGATAAGTGTGAAGTGGTTCATTTTGGTTGGTCAAATATGATGGCAGAATATAGTATTAATGGTAAGACTCTTGGCTGTATGGAGGATCAGCAGGATCTTGGGGTCCGAGTCCATAGGACGTTCAAAGCAGCTGCACAGATTGACTCTGTGGTTAAGAAGGCGTATGGTGTATTGGCCTTCATCAATCATGGGATTGAATTTAGGAGCCAAGAGGTAATGTTGCAGCTATATAGGGCCTTGGTCAGACCCCACTTGGAGTACTGTGCTCAGTTCTGGTCGCCTCACTTCATGAGGGATGTGGAAGCCATAGAAAGGGTGCAGAGGAGATTTACAAGGATGTTGCCTGGATTGGGGAGCATGCCTTATGGGAATAGATTGAGTGAACTCAGTCTTTTCCCCTTGGAGTGACGGAGGATAAGAGGTGACCTGATAGAGGTGTATAAGATGATGAGAGGCATTGATTGTGTGGATAGTCAGAGGCTTTTTCCCAGGGCTGAAATGGCTGCCACAAGAAGACACAGGTTTAAGGTGCTGGGGAAAAGTTACAGAGGAGATATCAGGGGTAAGTGTTTTACTCAGAGAGTGGTGAGTACGTGGAATGGGCTGCCAGCAATGGTGGTGAAGGCAGATACTATAGGGTCTTTTAAGAGACTTTTGGATGGGTACATGGAGCTTAGAAAAATAGAGGGCTATGAGTAAACCTAGTAATTTTTAAGGTAGGGGCATGTTCAGCACAACTTTGTGGGCTGAAGGGCCTGTATTGTGCTGTAGGTTTTCTATGTTTCTATAAATCAACCATGATCCAAAGATGGAGCAAAGTCAAAGGGTCAAATGGCCTAATTCTGTTCCTGGTCTTATTGTTCTTAATCCTTTAGGGCAGCTCACGTCTGTCCGTGAGCTCCTTTACTAAAACAATGAGGCCAAACTCAGATTGGAGGAGTAACACCTTATATTCCATCCGGGTAGCCTCCAACCTGATGGCATGAAAATAGTTTTCTCTGACTTCTGGTAACTTCTCACCTCTCCCTTCTTACTCCACCTTCTTACTGTGGCTTCTGCCCCTTGCTTTTCAGCCCGAAACATTGACTGTGTATTTCCCTCTATAGATCCTGCCTGACTCGCCAACCTTCTCCAGCATTTTGTATGTGTTGCAATATATCAGCCAACTTCTGACTGTTTAACCTTGTTAAGAAACCTCCGATGGAGGACCTTACTGAACACTTCCCAAAAATCCAATTACTCCACATTCATTGTATTCTCCTTGTCCATATCCAACTAACTGCATCTGAGTTTCAGCAGAATAGTTAAACATTATTTTTCTTTCATAAGTTAATGTTGGCTTTGCTCAATACTATAATCATATTTAAAGGTGTTAGTAGATCTTTCATTATTGATTCCAATACTTTAGGTTACTAAATTACAATGACTAATAAAACAATAAATAAGAGGCTGGTAGTGCTCTGTTGTCATCCTTTCTTCAATAGTGGCGCCACATTTGCTATTCTTCAGTCCATAGCATCTACAGAAGCTTGGAGGATAATAATCATAGCATTTGTTATCTCTAATGCTACCTCTTTTAGAACTTTCAAGAGTGCTTTTTCCCTTCCTAGATTATTACTCAGGTACATTATGCACTATCCATGACTGCTCGTAGAGCAGTGTCATGTTGCAATGTTGGATTTGGCACAACGTTCACTGTTAATATACTGCTGATTCTTACTGATCTTGGTTTATACACAGCACTGGCATGTTGTAAATGGAAAATACCACAATTCAGGCAGCGATCTTTCAGCTACAGGGGCGAGTGACCGGGGAAGCTTCCAACACAGGCAATGTGCCTGCTTCTAACAACTGAACATGTAGTTTGGGTGACATCCTGCATCCCGCAGTAAGCAACAGATTGTGAGGTGTTGTCAAGATTAACCGAAACACTCTGGAATAATCCTGACACTAGGAAGTTAGAGCTGACCATGACCCTGATCTCCATGGACACAACAGTCAAGGCACAAGTATTGAGTTGTATTGAGGATGTAGAAGGCCAGAGCCCTTGCTGGGGACAATTAATTCATTTGGACAATTGGCTATTTAAACAGTACAATTTCAGGGGAAACTGAGTTTGTGATATGTGGTTCTGGATAAATACGAACTGTTTGTCAAATGTAACGTAGATGAACTTTGCATGTTGCGTAATTATTGTTTGGGAGAGTTTTACACTAAATTAAAAATGCTGATTAGAAATCAAATCCTGTCTAGAAATTAGATTAATTTGTTGACATGCGATAAGGCACCCATAAATGTGCATAGAGATATCCTACTCTAGTTAAGTCTATTTTTTTTAAAACAGGACAGCACTGCTATTTGGGATTGAGCAAAGGAATTTCTAATGCATTGCTCCTAGCAGATTACTTTCAGGAAAGCAGCCTAGACACATCTTTCTCTGGTTCTTCCTAGTATTTCTGTAGAAATTAGTTCTCTTTATTCAGTTGAGTGCCATTTATCAGATAGATGCCAGAATCATAACTGTCCTTTAGCAGCTAGTTTACAAGTACTCGCCTGGAGCTCCAGTTTTATACACTGCAGCTGGGGATATTGTCAGTTTCCATCTATTTTCATAGCCATTGCTATGTCCATCATGTTCTGTAATAACAGCATGTGGAGTTAATTGAATTTGATAGTCTGTCTTTAGTGCGGACCCAAGCAGAAAGCTGAAATGAAATATGTAATTGGAGCTTTCGATGAAGGATGTTTGCAAACACTTTCCCCAGTCTGTTGCCGCACAATAACATACGAAATGTGTGAGGTCCTTGGCCTGTTGCTGGAACATGATGCTATTATTATGCCAACACTGTTACAACACGGTGCTGATTACTACTGTAATAGAATCAGGTATCACCGGCGTGTGATGTGAAATTTGTTAACTTAGCAGCAGCAGTTCAATGCAATACATGATATAGAAAAAAATGATAAATTAAATTTAAAAATAATAAATAAATCGATTACAGTATACATATATTGAATAGATTAAAAATGTGCAAAAACAGATATACTGTATATTTTTAAAAAGTGAGCTAGTGTCCAAGGGTTCAATGTCCATTTAGGAATCAGATGTCAAAGGGGAAGAAGCTGTTCCTGAATCGCTGAGTGTGTGCCTTCAGGCTTCTGTACCTCCTACCTGATGGTAGAAAGCAAAGGGTAGCAGTGAATGGGTGTTTCTCAGACTGGCTGGAGGTGACTAGTGGGGTACCACAGGGCTCTGTATTGGGACCACAGCTCTTTACGATTTATGTCAATGATTTAGATGAGGGCATTGAAAACTATATCAGCAAGTTTGCTGACAATACTAAACTGGGTGGCAGTGTGACATGCGAAGAGGACGTTAGGAGAATACAGGGAGACTTGGATAGGCTGAGTGAGTGGGCAGATACTTGGCAGATGTCATTCAATGTGAATAAATGTGAAGTTATCCACTTTGGAAGCAGGAACAAGAGGGCAGAGTATTGTCTGAACGGTGTCGAGTTAGGTAAGGGAGAAATGCAAAGAGACCTAGGAGTCCTAGTTCACCAGTCAATGAAGGTGAATGAGCAAGTGCAACAGGCAGTGAAGAGGGCAAATGGAATGTTGGCCTTTGTTACAAGGGGAATTGAATACAAGAGCAAGGATGTTCTTTTGCATTTGTACAGGGCCCTGGTGAGACCACACCTGGAATATTGTGTACAGTTTTGGTCTCCAGGTTTAAGGAAGGACATTCTGGCAATTGAGGAAGTGCAGCGTAGATTCACTAGGTTGATTCCTGAGATGGCAGGGCTGTCTTATGCAGAGAGATTGGAGAGATTGGGCTTGTACACTCTGGAATTGAGGAGATTGAGAGGGGATCTGATTGAAACGTTTAAGATAATTAAAGGATTTGATAGGATTGAGGCAGGAAATATGTTCCAGATGTTGGGAGAGTCCAGTACCAGAGGGCATGGATTGAGAATAAGAGGTCAGTTATTTAAAACAGAGTTGAGGAAGAGCTTCTTCTCCCAGAGAGTTGTGGAGGTGTGGAATGTACTGCCTCGGAAGACGGTGGAGGCCAATTCTCTGGATGCTTTCAAGAAGAAGCTGGATAGATATCTGATGGATAGGGGAATCAAGGGATATGGGGACAAGGCAGGGACTGGGTATTGATAGTGAATGATCAGCCATGATCTCAGAATGGCGGTGCAGACTCGAGGGGCCGAATGGTCTGCTTCTGTACCTATTGTCTATTGATGGTAACAGTGAGAAAAGGGCATGCCCTGGGTGCTGGAGGTCCTTAATAATGGATGCTACCTTTATGAGACACTGCTCCCTGAGGATGTCCTGGGTACTTTGTAGGCTAGTACCCAAGATGGAGCTGACTAGATTTACAACCTTCTGCCGCTTCTTTCAGTCCTGTGCAGCAGCCTCTCCATACCAGACAGTGATGCAGCCTGTCAGAATGCTCTCCACGGTACATCTATAGAAGTTTTTGAGAATATGTAATATATTGCTTGTATTCAAAGCAATAGACTGAATACCAGAGCCTCACAATGCTCATGGTTAAAGCAAAGATATACCACTGCTTGATAACAAGAACATACAACACAGTCTGGAAGAGCCTTCACACAGCCTCAGGTCAAAGCCCCTTTATGGTCAATGAGGTACTTTTAAGTTACAGCCACTGTTGGAGTGCAAGACACTTAGTTTGTGCATAACCACAAACAAAAGGTGTTTTAGTGATATTAATCAAGAACACCTCTGGTCTCTTCAGAACAGTGTTGAAAAATTTATAAAGAAAATGGAAGTTCTGCTGTTATGTAGAAGGTTTCATTTTTACCATGAAGAGTCATGGGGGTCCCTGCTCTATGCAGAGGAACAGGAATCTGTATTAAGGCAGTAACTGGTGTCAAATGAGCCACTCTCAACACAGTACCAGATATTTGTCACTGCCGTAGCCAGCAGTTTGCCATCACCACAGCAGTACTTTGCTCACAGCTACCATAATAAATTGTTCACTGTCGCTCTTGCAGTGCCCGGACCACTAACACAATGGCAACATCCTGTTCACAGATACTACAACACCCCCCTGGAATATTGCCTATTAATGATAGTACCTCAAACACACTGATCAACTATGTCCTTTGGAACTATAACACTTTGTCCACCACACAATAAACATTGAGACTAATATCACAGTCTGTTATTATATATTGACTCTTGATGCTGCATTAATGTACTGCCCAATGACATTGCAACAATATCAGCAGACTAAATGACGGTAACACCTCACAGATGGCGGTGCGACGCAGCTTGCAGCGGCCACTCCGGAGCTGATTATCTGTTATTTGTGAAGCGGGGTGCCGTGCACAATCATAATCGATTGAAAACGGACGTGGGAGCACAGAGGAACATCAGGAAATCTCCAGGAAGACCTTCTTTGTTGCTGCTGCTGCTGTGAGGTCCGGGACTCTGCTGGGAAGAACAGGCCCCCAGTTCTCGGGGTCGCGTTGCCGATGGCCGTTGGCGGGCCCGTCTTAATATGCTTGGCAGAGGATGGTGCTCGAAGCTGTGCCGGAGGGGATGGTCAGAGGTTCAACGGACTCAGAATCCGCTGCGGTCAGGTCGCTTTCACTGTGTGCTGCGTCTGCAAGGCTGGGTTCGACAGAGCTTTCATTGTGTGCTGCGTCTGCGAGGCTGGGTACAACGGAGCTTTCATTGTGTGCTGCATCTGTGAGGCTGAGTCGGGTGGCGCCATGGAAGTCCATAGTGGGGGTATTCCCTTCTGCTGCCGGCGTGGAATGACGAGTCAGTTGGGACTCTGAGGACTTGTGAAAACTGTGTGCTGGTTTCTTTCGAACTTATAGTCTTTTCACATCTTTGGACTATTTTTACTGTGCCCATGGTCTGTTTTTTATCAATTATGCTATTGTTTGCACTGTTGTAACTGTGTGGTTTTGTGCAGGTCTTGTAGCTTTAGTTTTTGGTCTTGTTTTGTCTGGTGGTTTTGGAACTCCTTTCCAGGGAACGCGCTAAGCTGGTAGTGCGATATTAACACACAGCAGGCTCTCTGGACTCTGGATTGGGGATTGCCAAATGTTATGTGGATTTTCTGGTGTAATCAGTTTTGACATATACTTTTGTGATATCATTCTGGAGGAACGTTGTCTCATTTTTTAACTGCATTGCATTTGTGGTTTCTAAATGACAATAAACTGAATCTGAATCTGAATGTAAATACAGTACACCAGTCTCTGACACATTACTCACTACAAAAGGCACATTGCCACATTCACCACCATTACACGCTGCTTCTTGACAATACCTTAATATACTGCCCAATAAGCTGCTATTATGAAGAGCATCAACACTAATGTAAAACAACAGAGCAGTAACACACTGCCTGCCCACACTACTATAAAATGGACATAAACACTGATGCTAAATGTCCTGTCCACCATTGCTAAATGTATTTATTTGTTTAATGAGATACAATGCGGAATAGGAATAGAAATGAGTCATGCTGCCCAGCAACCCCCAAATTCTAATCACTGGACAATTTACAATAACCAATTAACCTACCAACCGGTACATATTTGAACTATGGGAGGAAACCCACCTGGTCACAGGGAAAACATACAAACTCCTTACAGGCAGGAGTGGGAATGGAACCTGGATCACTGGTACTGTAAAGTGTTGTGCTAACGCACTACTCATTAACCCTACTATGATGCACAGCCCAGCAAATCAACTGTAACATACTAATCATAACACGAGTAAGACAATACCCACAACTCTGCCTGATTTCAAATGATTATCAATAATTAGTGGCAGAAGTTGATGACTCAGAGTGGCAACCCAAATTAATGTGGCGCTTAACATTTTTGTGGTCAGAGTTATATTAACAGATATGGAATTTTTCTCCACTGTCCCTTTGTGTTTATTATGTTATGATTGTGCAGACCTTCCTACCAATGCATGTCCAAAGTTCAAAGTAAATCTATTATCAAAATATACGTATGTCACTATACACAACCCTGAGATTCATTTTCTTGCGAGCATGCTCATTAAACCCAAGAATCATAATAGAATCAATGAAAGACCACACCAACTGGGCAGATAACCAGTGTGCCAAAGACAACAAACTGTGCAAATACAAAAAGAAAGAAGAAATAGTAAGTAATTAGATAGGGAAGCAAGCAAGCAATAAATAGTGAGAATTTGAGTTGAAGAGTCCTTGAAAGTGAATCCATATGTTGTGGGAACATCTTAGTGATGGGGCAGGTGCAGCTGAGTGAAAATCTCCCCTCTGGTTCAAGAGCCTATGGTTGAAGGGTAGTAACTGTTCCTGAAACTGATGGTGTGAGTCCTGAAGCTCCTGTACCTTCTTCCTGATGGTAGCAGTGAAAAGAGAGCATGGCCTGGGTGGTGGGGGTCCCCGATGGTGGATGCTGCTTTCCTGCAACAGTCATCCATGTAGATGAGCTCAGTGGTGGGGAGGGCTTTACCAGTGATGGACTGGGCCATCCATATCTACTATTTTTTGTAGAACTTTCTGTTCAAGGGTATTAGTGTTTCCGTAGAAGGCCGTGATGCAGCCAGTTAATATACTCTCAACTGCACATCTATAAAAGTTTGTCAAAGTTTCAGATCTCATGCCAAATATTTGCAAACTTCTAGCTTCCTTTAATTTCAAAAATAAACTGCTCTTTTTGCACTTTTGAAATCGTGCAATCCAAACCTAAGTCTCTAACATATGTAGCAAAGAATTCAAGAGAAACCTCAACACCCAGTCACTGGAATGCAGGACTCGTGATCACAAAGAGTAGTTAAAGAGATTGGCCACATGAATACATGGACACAGGATGAATACAAGAATACGGAGAGAAGGTTAAACAGAGTAGGGTTACAATGGGCTGAATCTCTTGGTTTTGAACTGAGAGTCCCATGTAATTTTAGGTAATTATTTTGAATGCAAATTCACTGTACGCAAAGCAGCAGTACGCCGCATTAGGACGTCAAAAATAAAATCCAGACAACATCTTAAAACAGGACTATTTTTTTTGTCTCTGTAGGAGGGAAACCTAGACAGTTAGGGCTAAGCAGAATGGATGGCTCTAAGAGCCTGCTTTCTAGTCTGATCTCTTACATGCCCTGGTGCTGCAGGTTAAGGTTAACTGCAGTGCAGCTGTTATATATTGTTAACTGTTTCCTGGAGTGGATAATGAAAGGAGGAACTTCACTGCGTTAATAGCTCTGTACCATCACCAGAACTGGCTCCTGGGTAGTGAGACGGCTCATGTGACTGGATCCAATTTACGTGACTAATGCAAACACTCCACGGAAAAATATATCAAACTCCAAGCTTTCCATCGGAGGCTCTGCGCATGATGTTCTTGGCACCGCCTGAACTTCCCTTTGATGATGCTGAGTCTTGGCGCACCGCCTGAACTTCCCTTTGATGATGTTCTTGGCGCACCGCCTGAACTTCCCTTTGATGATGCTGAGTCTTGGCAAGAAAAAGGTTGCGCTTCATTTGCCCTGTCTGGTTGCTTCATAGCCTGTCACTTGAGGTGGCCAATGCACTTTTAAAGCAGGTAATTCTTGGACTGACCAGGTTGTTTATTTGACCCCCCAGAGTTGTGCTGGAAATAAATTCCTTGGACTCTTTTTCTCAACACTGAGTGAAAAAAACTAAAACTTTTTTTTGCCATTTATTAGTTTAAAATACAGCTATTTGGCTCAGTTAAGCATCTCCAGTCAGCTGAAGGGAAATCTGTCCGATTCTGAATAGGCTGGAGATGTCTGTGTCAGGCAACTAATGGTGGATGTTTTGGGAAGAATAGTTTAAGTTTGGAAGTTTTGATGATACCTCCAGAAATAGCCTCAGTCAGAGTTCTTGATCAAGCTTAGGGCTGCTGAAGAACACCACTACAAACTAAAGGCTGGCAGGGGAAAAAGTTAAATAGAAAATATACAGAGGGTTAATGTTTAAATAACTTTCTATTATACATGTTTCTCTGGTCTGAAGAGATCACTGGTGTCTGACACAGCAAACAATTTGCAAGAGGTCAGCGTGACCCTGGCCTACATTGCTCATATCTGAAAATCCCTTGAAGATCAGAGTCAGACATGGGGTTCGATTCATTGTAATCTGTAGCTCCTCTCCCTCGTGTGTGGGTGGGTTTGCCAATTCAAGACTCACTTACTGTGGAAAATAAAACAACAGACATAGCATTTGAAAATGTTTATCCACTGTCTGGGAGTGATAGAATTTGAATCAGTGGACAGGCCTGAGTTACACAAAAGGCAAGAGAATGAGATGGTGCAGTGGAGCTGGGCAGAAAAGGCCGTTACTCTGAGGGCTAAAATGATTGGCTGAACTTCCTGGATCTGTCAACAAGTTTCTGAGGAAGTTACCAGGAAAGATGATGAAGGCGAGTATGGATATTGCTCCAAAGCTGTTTCATGGGGATAGAGGTGAAATGTGTTACTGTAACCATCAAAGGAAGGGACTAGACTTGGGTAACAGTGCGTGTAATGCCAATACCACTAGTCACCCTCCGAATCATGTCAATGAAACTTACTGGGTGTGTAGCCACCGTGCTTATCACTGGCTGCCAGGAGTACCTCTTTAAAAATGTGGTATCTTTGGCCTAAATCGAATCCATGGAGGGGTTGTTGCTATCTGGCCTACATTGCACAATAGATTTACCACCCGCCTACAATCTCTCTACATCCTACTCTGTGGGGCTGCCATTGAAGACAGCGTTTCTGGATTATAGTGCTCCTGTTCTGGGGATCCGCCAGACTGGCTTGTGAAAGCATCAACATGGGCTCCACACTACTGGAGAAACCAGCTACTAACACAGTCTTAGCACTGCACGGTACACACCAGACTGTGGATGGCATTATGGGTTTCCCCCACTATCCGAAGGTAGTGCGTTCCTATGAAAGCGTTTGTAAGCCAAAATGTTGTCAAGCGAAGAAGCAATTACTATTAATTTATATTGGAAAAATTTTTGAGCGTTCCCAGACCCAAAAAATAACCTACCAAATCGTATCAAATAACACCTAAAACCTAAAATAACATGAACATATAGTAAAAGCAGGAATGATATGATAAATAATATACAGCCTATATAAAGTAGAAATATTGTATGTACGGTGTAGTTTCACTTATCAGAATAGGGAAGACAGCGAGCCAAAATCAATTTGGAGAGAAAAAAAATCAGCACAGACACACATGCGCGCACAACTGCCCGCACAAGGCTTCACGGTCATTGTAGTCTTTCTCGAGGTAAACACATGTATAAAGCGGGCATCTTTTTTTCATAAAAGTGAAAATCCTCTTTGGTTAGTGAAAACAGGTACTGATGTAGGTCTTTCGTAACTGCGAGCTGTCGTAAAGCGAACGTTGAAAAACAGGGGCCACCTGTACCATCGAAAGGCTGGCACCCATTGTGTGGCCCTTCAAAATCAACCAGCACTAGACTTTCTGTTGCCTGAGAGGTAGTACTTGTGCCATTATTTGTCAGGACTGTTGCACGCACCTAAGAACATCACTGACTTAGCTGTGTGTACCCAGCTAAAAACACACAAGGTTATGAAGACTCGGCAGGAATTACATGTGATTCCATCATCACCATGGGGACTCTAGGTGCTTTCACTCTTTACTAGTGGTTGTGATATTCCCTGCTATTTGTAATAATCATTTTAATCTTTTGCCCAAGAACACTCTGTGGAGCCGTGGCCCACAAAGCAGCTGCCTCCATTTTGAACAAACAGCCAAATGGGCCCTGTTGAAACTGTCATGGAATATCAGAGACTCTGTGCTACAGAAATTCAGTAAGATTTGTGCTGTCCTCAACAGGACTAAACGGTGGGACTATGGAAGCTGCAGTAAGGCAAGGGAGATCATAATACCCAGACAAGGGTAGACTGCAGATAGAGGGCAGTCAGTGCAGGCAAGAAAGGTCTTTGAAGAGCACTGCTTCCCTTAGCACAGTATGAGTCTGGAGATGAGGTAAGTGATCCAGGGCACACACAACAACCAGGGGAAAATTGTTTTACTGACTTCAAGTATCGTCGGTTGGCAGCTTGTAGTGTCAATTTACATTTGGTACCTCATTGTGAATGGTGATCGTTCTTGCAAGGAATTCAAACATACAGTTGGGTACAGTTACTGATTATAACCAATGTTTCAATTACAAACTCTGCCATCGTCTTCAGGGATGATGCCTGGGTATGACTAGTCCAGTGGTATTTATATCCTCGCAGTCTGTCCCTCCCAATTGGCTCGTCCTCATCCAATCAGGTCTCTGCTCTCCCACCTTGTTTACAATCAAATTCCAGTTCTTGTAAACCAAGAGTTGAAACCTGATTGGACACCAGACTAGACACACCCAGGCATCATCCCTGATGAAGATGGCAGAGTTTGTCATCGAAACATCGGTTATAATCGTTGGAAACATAAGAGTTTATTCATCATATATGCCAGGAAAGCACTAGATCCTTTTCCAAACATACTGTATATAGTTTACCAAGTGGTCAATTTCTGTAAGTGCTGGACAATTCTGTATGAAAATGACATTTCTCTGTTCAAGTTTCAGAACAGTGTGGGTGACAGGGACTATGCTATTCTCCTTGTGCACGAGTAAAATAATGTTTGAAGCATAACCAAATGTAAGTGTTCTGATTCCAGTTATTGGTGATGACACAAGGCAGTGGATGTTGTCCACATGGACTTTAGTGAGGCCCACAACAAGGTCCCGCTTGGGAGATTGGACATGAAGGTGCAGTTGCATTCAAGATAGGGTAGTAAATTGGATTAGACATTTTCCAGAGAGTGGTAGTAGATGGTTGCCTCTCTGACTAGAGGCTTGTAATTAGTAGTTTGCCATGGGGATCAGTGCTGGTTCCATTGCAGCTTATCATCTGTATCAATGATCTGGATGATAATGTGTTAAAATAATCTGCAAATTTGCAAGGGAACCCAAGATTGGGGGTGTAGTGGGCAGCGAGGAAGACTATCAAAGCATGCAGCAGGATCTGGACCAGCTGGAAAAGTGGCAGGTGATATTTAGTGCAGACAAGTATGAGATGTCGCACTTTGGGTGAACCACCTAGAGTAGGGCTTACACGGTGAGTGGTGGGGCACTGGGGAGTGCAGTAGAACAGAGAGATCTGGAATACAAGTCTATAAGTCAATGAAAATGGCATCACAGCTAGATAGAGTCATAAAGAAAGTATTTGACACATTGGCCTAAGCTAAGTATTTAGTACAGGAGTTGGGATGTTATACTCAGTGACCACCTGATTAGGTACACCTGGACACCAACTCATCAATGCAAATATCTAATCAGCCAATTACGTGGTAGCAACTCAATGCATAAAAGCATGCAGACGTGGTCAAGAGGTTCAGTTGTTATCCAGACCAAACATTAGAACGGGGAAGAAATGTAATCTAAGCAACTTTGACCATTGGTGCCAGATGGGGTGGTTTGAGTATCTCAGAAGCTGCTGATCTCCTGGGACTTACATGCACAGCAGTCTAAAGTTTACAGAGAATGGTGTGAAAAACAAAAAAAATATCCAGTGAATGGCAGTTGTCCTTGTTAATGGGAGATATCAGCGAAAATTGGCCAGGCTGGTGGTTCAAGCTGACGGGAAGGAACACCATTACATACATAGCAATTCCACTACAAGCACTTAAGTATAAATAAGGAGCAGCACATCTTTCTATCACAGCATAGACTTGCATAACGACATTGGGGATCCTCCTACAAAATAGCGGGGTGATAGGTGATAGCCTTCAAGTTAAAAAAAAATAAAAATAATGTTCATAGATCCAGCAGAACAGTGAGGGTTAATAGAGAAATCCAACAGAATGAATAATCTCTGAAAACAAGCCTGAAAGCTTCATCTGTTTTCACTTAGTAAAAACAGTGAATCAGAAGGTGCAAAAACCACAAAACAAGCTAAGTTTACAGTTACTTCCAAAGCTAATTCTCCTCTGCAATCTACAAAGCTGCAAGTTTCAGCAGGAAAACTTGTCTGTTAAAATGCCATCCATATCAGTTTAACACAAGCAAGGGCAGTGTGAGCAACATACATGTCAGCTGCTAAAGTGGAAAAAAAAAGCACGATATACATCACAGCATTGTAGTGTAGTGGTTGCTCTGAAAATAATCCTATGGGGTGGCAGCTTCAGAAAGGAAACATTACTGGACTAAAGGCAAGTTTTAAAGGTGTGCTCTACATGAATGAAACTGTTAACTTGCACTTCCGATGTATAGGCCACAGACCCTCATAAATCGGCCCATGCAAGGCAGAAATAAGCTCCATATGCTTCAAAGTGGACAACTAATTTACAGTGGCTTGGCTCCAAGTGGTTCCTGCTGGATATAATACAGCAAGGAAGGGAATTAATATCACAGCGACTACAGCAGGAAAGACAAGAGAATGGGTACTGCGTGTGCTACAGAGAAAGAGTTATAACATACAAGACAGAGAGAAGTATAACAGACTCTGAGGAAATAGTTCAGGAGAAAGGGAGAATGCACATACAGTACAGAGGAAAAATCATAGACAATGAAGGGGCAAAGGGAATTGAAGCACCATCAATAACTCTCGGAGATGGGAGGCAAACGATAGGCTTTTATTAGCTGCATGAAACCACCACACAACATCCTGGAGACTGAGGGGGGAGCAGAGCCTCCAGCCGCCTTTATACAGGGGTCTGTGGGAGGAGCCACAGCAGCAGTCAGCAGAGGGGCGTGTCCAGACAGGTATATGTAGTTCACCACAGGAATATCTCATATATTTCACACATTATACATCACAATATTATTTATATCTCTCCTGGTTCTCATTCTCTTTCCTGTATAGTGTTTGATACTGACCGTCTCTCCTATATTGCACGTGATTCTGAGCCTTTCGGAACACATAGTGTACGAGGATGTAAAATCATTCCTGTGTAGTATAACATTAACTCTCTCTCCTATACATTTTGTTTGGTATTAACTTTCACTCCTGTACAGTGTGTGTAATATTAGCTCTCTCTCCAGTTCAGTGTGTGTGATATTGGCTCTCGCTTCTATATTGTGAATGCGATACTAATTTTCATTCCCTGATTTTATTCCCAAATAGAAATCCATCACAGCAAAGCATTTCACTCTCTGATCTGTTCCATTGCTTTCCACTCACCCATATCCCACAAGCAGCCTTCCTACCTTCATCCATTTTGATTGGCATGAGTGGACTCTGAGGAGCCGAGTCTCCACTTAAGGAGTAGCTGTGCTCTGCCTGGATGGCTGGTGTGGCTGGGTCAAGCTCCATGTCCAGTAGAGGGTTCTTCTCAACCAGCAGCTGGTCATCAAAGAAACTACTGAACAGCTCATTGGAGAAATCATCCAAGTTTTCCGAAAAATGCTGCAAGTGAATGGAAAAGAAATGTGTAACTGCACAGAGCCCAATTAAATAATGTCAGCACGTACAACCCGACAAAACTATACCTTGCACAACAAGACCCTGATTGATATTATCACTGACTCTCCCTCACTTGGACGTGTTAGGTCATATGTCCCCTAACTTAAACAGTAGTGTTGAACAGTCATCCCAATTACAAGACCCAATTAAACATCGTTACTGCATGGAGGTTCCTGATTAAGCATTGTTACTGCATCCGGTAAGTTAAACAGTTACGGCATCCGGTAAGTTAAACAGTTACGGCAGAGAATCTCCTGAGTAAGCAATATTGCAGCACATGTCCTCTTACTTGCTACACATGGCCTTATTGGTGTCCTGATTCAGAGTCTCAATCCAAAATTTCAGCCAGCTTTTTGCCTCCACGGATGCTGCTTCACCTGCAGGGTTCTTCTAGCAGTTTACTTTTTTGCCCCAGATTTCAAATACAGTGGATTCCAGTTCATTGGGACACATCGGGACCAGTCCATTTTGGCCCAATTAAATGGCTGCCCCAAGTAGCCAAAGTTTCATGGAAATAGTTTAAAAGGTATAAAAAAAGACAAACTGTGGTTTATCTGAGTATCAAATTATGTTTTAAGTAAATTACTGAACACATTTGAACACTACCACAGCACTATATAACTATGTATTAGTTTCTAATAGTTATCGATGGAGAATTCATCCGATGTACGTTTCTGTGCCCTTTTGACTGAAGGTATATGATTAAAATCAGCTGTACACCTAGTACAGATGATGGACTGCCTTCATACACTGCTTTTAACCATTGCATCCTTCAAATCTTCATTTTCATTGTAACATTCAAGACAATCGTCACTATCTTCAAACTCTTCATAGTTCCTAATTTGATGAAGTAGTGAAATAGTTTAATTTTCCTCTCCCAGTCATGTCTGGCATCTCCAAGCCTGAATGCTTAGAACCGCAGTGAGCAAAACAGTTCTGAATTATCTTACTGCTTATCCCTTGCCAACTATCAGTGAAAAGAAAATCAGTGCTTCTCAGAACTGTTCACTTGAAGCACGATGTAGTCTCTAATGGCCACACAAGTGCACATGACTGACACTAGTTAGAGCCACACACACACACAATGCTGGAGGAACTCAGCAGATCAGGCAGCATCTATGGAAAAGAGAGAACAGTCAACGTGTCGGGCTGAGACCCTTCTTCAGGGCGGAGAAGGAAGGGGAAGATGCCAGTGAAGGGAGGGGAAAGGTTGGCTGGAAGGTGTTAGGTGAAGCCAGGTGGGTGGAAAGATCCAGGGCTGGAGAAGAAAGAATCTGATAGTAGAGAAGAATGGACAATAGGAGAAAGAGAATGAGGAAGGGACCCAGGGAAAAGAAGTGAAAGGCCAGAGTAGGGAATGGGGTGGGGAGGGGGTACAGTTGGAAGCTGTTCAGCAACAGTCTTTTGTCCCAATCAAGCGGCATAGTGTCCCAAATAAATGAAGGGAATCCTGTTAGGAGTTCTTTAGGAATTGTCCCAAATAAGCACCTGTCCATATTACCCAATGGGTCCATTAACAGAAATCCACTGCACTCAATGAAATAGTGTTACTGAACAGAAACCCCTGATCAAAGTGTTACTGCATACAGACTGATTGGTGTTACTACTTGCACCCTGATTAAACAGCATTACTGCATATCACCCCCACCCGATTCAATCGATTTATTGAATATGGCTGATTAAACTGTGCTGTTCAACAGAGAACACCGACTAGCGTTACTACAAATGGCCCAGTTAGACAATGTTACTCCCCAAGGCCTTGATTATAGTGTCGCTACAGTCTTATGAGCGTTACTGCATATGGTCCGATTAAACAGTGTTGCTGGACAGACACTCAATTAAAGAGCATTACTGCAAATGGCGTTATTAAACAATCTGACTGCATACTGCCTTATTAAATGATGTAACTGTCTACAACCTAAATAAATTAGAAATTAAGAAAGTGTAAATCCCAAGAGTTCAATAAGCTGCATCTATGGTGCAGTGTCAATTAGATTTCATGGACTGAAGGATTGTGCTGAATTAAAAGTCCTGCTCAGGTTGGGATATTAAACAAAGCCCCTTCTTTACTCTCTTTGGTAAAGATAAAGCAGCACCAAAGCATTACTTGTAGAACAGTTTGCAAACTCCCTCTATTGCAAGTGACAATATTAATCCCTCAGCTATTATCTCCATGGGAAAATATTTATGATTTGGGTAGTTATGTTCCTGAAAATGTGTGAAATTCCCCTCAACTCCTGGGAATCCCTGGTACTTAAATGCTTGCTGGCAAAGGATCATTCCATATGGTACTGAGAATCTTGACTTTGCATCAGGAGCACATAAAGCCCAGTGCCATCCTAGCTCATAAACTACACAACTTCTCTCCCACCAATTGGCCCTATATTGGCCTCAAAAGCTATGGTAAAGACACAGAACTGAAAAAGAAGCAAGTCATCCTAACCCCTAAGGCTGCATTTAAGAAGAACAATTCCTTGCTTTACCTCCAGTCAGTTAGCGTGCCCATTCAAGGACATCTGGGATCAAATTTATTCAACATATGCATTTCCCGTCAGGAAATGTAGAGGAGGCTTGACCCAAAAGTAAAGTAGCGGAGATGATTCAGTAATGAATAATTACAAGCTACAAGGAGCCACAAAACGAGAGAGAACAGATAACACCACAGGCAACAAGATAACTGAAGGCTATGAGCAACTAATTGAGGCTGTCTGGTTCATATGAATGAAAAAGAGTTGTGAAAATAAGAGCTGAGGTTTAAATAGGCTGCAGGTGATGAGTTGGAAATGAGTGGCAGGTGACTCCTGTTAGCTGGGTGGAGACTAGGAGGAGCCAGCCTATGCCTGACATTTCTACTCCACGAGTATAGGCAGGTACTGAAGATCAGAGCACCAGTAGAGAGGACCGAGAAAGTATGGACAAGGGAGGCACAGGAATGCTTACAGGACTGCTTTGATTCAGTGGACTGTATTCGGAGATTCATCTTTGAGTCTGAATATGCTACAGTTGTCACTGACTTCAATAAAACCTGTGTGGATGAATGTGTGCCTACGAGAATACACTATACATGCCCTAATCAAAAGCTGTGGAATGACCAGGAGATTCATAGTCTGCTGAGTGCTAGATCTATGGCATTCAAGTCTGGTGATCCAGGACTATACAGGAAGGCCAGGTATGACTTACAGAGTACTACCTCAAGAGCAAGAGCTCTGCAATTTGCATATCACCATGATAGGTCTACGACAGCTGAGACCTCATTGGCTCTTCATGCAGCCTTGGATCACCTGGACAACACATGGCAGACAGCTGCTTATTGACTATAGCTCAGTGTTTAACACAATCAGGCCAACGTGTGTGATCTAAAAGCTCCAAACCTGGATCGCTGTAACTCCATCTGCAACTGGATCCTCAACTTCCTCACCGGAAGAGCTCAGTCTGTGCGGATTGGAAATAGCATCTCCCCCTCGCTGAGGATAACTCTGCCACACCTCAGAGATGTGTGCTTAGCCCACTGCTCTGCTCTCTCTAGACACATGATTGTCTGGCTAGACACAGCTCAATGCCATCGATAAATTTTCTGATGACTCAACTATTGTTGGCAGTATTTCAGAAATGGTGATGAGAGGGCATACAGGAGTGAGATATACCAGCTAAATGAGTGGTGTTGCACTCAACGTCAGTAAGACCAAAGAAGTGATTGTGGACTTCAGAAAAGGTAAGATGAAGGAACACACACTGATCCTCATAAAGGGATCAAAAGTGGAAAGGATGATCAAGTTCAAGTTCCAGGGTGTCAACATCTCTGAGGATCTATCCTGGGCCCAACATATCAATGCAGTTACAAATGTAACCCTCAGTTTCGGTTAATGGCTTAATCTAGGGCGAGGCAGCCCCTGGCCCAGCAAAACTTGAGAAATCTTGTCTGGGTGGATGCTGCATGAAGTGTCCCCTGTTACAAATCAGTACCACAAAATAACAAACAGTACACCATATGCAATTAAATGATTGAGCTTTATAATTTTTAACTTGACTATATGGTTAGCAAAGAAACAAATAAAGGAAAAGGGCCCATTCTCATGGAACTGTATAAAGCGCAACGTTGGAACTCACGATTCTGTCCATTTGTTCCCCGTCAACCTCCTCCAAGCATCACCGACCCTCGGACCCTCGCTCCAAGTCCTCTCCATCCTGATGTCTACCAACTCTCCATTCACAACATCTCTCGCCGCCAAAAGACCGCGAATCCCTTCTCCCAGACCCACAAGAAAGAACAAAATGCCTCTCATTGGATAGCACTACATTCCAAAACTACCGTGATCTCTAGTCATAATCCAAACATTGCTACTACAGCAAAACCATTACATTAGCAGTGAAAACTTACAGCCAGTTACACAGAGAATGCATGACAGCGGCTATATTTCATTAGGAGTTTGAGGAGATTTGGTTTGTCACCTAAAGACACTTGCAAATTTCTACAGATGTACTGTGGAGAACACTCTACCTGGCAGTATCACCTCTGGGATGGGTGGGAGGGGGACTGCAGTGGATTGAAATAAGCTGCAGGAAGTTATAAACTCAGCCGGCTCCATCATGGGCATCAGCTTCTGTAGCATTCTGGACATCTTCAAGGAGCAATGCCTCAAAAAGTCAACATCCATCATTAAGGAGCCCTATCACCCAGGGCATGCCTCTTCTCATTGCTGCCATCAGAGAGGAGGTACAGAAGACAAAAGGCACATACTTAATGATTAAGGAACAGCTTCTTCCCCTTTGCCATTATAAGACCATATGATATAGGAGTAGAATTAGGCTATTTTGCTTCTCAAGTCTGCTCTACCATTTTATCATAGCTGATCCAATTTTTCTCTCAGCCCCAATCTCTTGCCTTCTCTCTGTATCCCTTCATGCCCTGGCCAATCAATAATCTATCAACCTCTGCCTTAAATATACATAAAAGCTTGGCCTCCACAGATGCCTGTGGCAAAGAATTCCACAGATTCATCACCCTCTGGCTAAAGAAATTCCTTCTCATCTCCATCGTAAAAGGACGCCCCTCTGTTCTGAATCTATGTCCTCTGGTTTTAGACTCTTTCACCATAGGAAACATCCTCTCCACATCCACTCTATCAAGGCCTTTCACCTTTCGACAGGTTTCAATGAAGTCATCCCTCATTCTTCTGTATTCCAGTGAATACACACCCAGAGCCATTAACGTCAACTGTACTTTTTTTCATAGATACTGCCTGGCCTGCTGAGTTCCTCCAACATTTTGTGTGTGTTGCTTGGATTTCCAGCATCTGCACATTTTCTCTTGTTCGTGATTAAACAACCCTTCAGCAATGCTCTCACCTAAGTCCCTTAACCAATTTTGTAAACCAAATTTCATCATTGACCCTCTCTATGTTTCTTATTGGTTCTTTTGGCTGAGAGCTTAATTAACACTGATCTCCATTACTGTCAGCCTGCCGCGGTGGGATTCTTCTGCCCTGGCACGGGATTCTTCCGTGCTGTTGAACTGAACTGTTGACATATCTTGAGTGCTATGAATTGGTTTGAGTTCTTACATGCTGAAATGTTCCACAGGTAGTCATTACCTTCCTTGAGAGTTATGAGGGAGAGGTTTCAGGAGGGTACTCAGGTTTCTGTGACAGGAGGGTAAGTGGGAGCTCCTTACAATGACAGGAAGGTAGTATGAGGTCCTGTTCATTCAGGTCCATGTAATAGGGGAATAAGGGCCCTCAGGATGCCGAACCAACACCATACGCTATAAGTTGCAGGAGGAGGAGAGCGTGTTAAGCTGTCTTTAAATGTCAGGAGCAGATGGTCTCAAGGTGTTAGGATTTTGGGGGTTTGTGGTGGGGTAGGAGTAAAGAGATGCATGACAGATCTTCCCCACCAGTAAGAGATTAGATTTGTTCTATATTGTGGGGGGGGGGGGTGAGTGTGGTTTCCTAGGCATGTTTTAGTTGTGGCAGAGTGGGTGTGAGCTGGTTAGTGCCCAGGGTTTAAAGAGATGGGTCATATGGTTAAGCTTCCCAACTTCAGAAATGTTAGTTGGTATGGTGGTGAAGGCAGATGGGGAGTGGATTCAGCTGAATGTAGGACTGAAGGTGCTGTATTTAAATGCACGTCACATTCAGAATAAGGTGGACAAACACGTGGCACAATTAGAGATGGTTTGACATTGTGGCTATCACTGAGTCATGGCAGAAAAGAGGTCATAGTTGAGAGCCTGATGTCAAAGGGTATTCTCTGAGTCAAAAGGACAAGCAGGAAGACGTAGGTGGTGGTGTGGCTCTGTTCGTAAAAGATGGAATTATATCTTTAGAAAGAGGTGACATAGGGTCAGAGAACGTTGAATCTTTGTGAGTGGAGTTAAGAAAGTGCAAGGGTGAAAAAACCATTATGGGAATCATATAGAGGCCTCCAAATAGCAGCCAATATGTGGGGTTGAGATTGCAAATGGAGCCAGAAAGGGTATGTAATGAGGGTAATGTCACAATTTTAATATGCAAGGGGATTGGAAAAATCAAGTTAGTGTCAGATCACAAGAGAGAGAACTCGTTGAATGCCTACGAGATGGCTTTTTAGAGCAGCTTGTGCTTAAGCCTACTTGGGGAAAGGCTATTTCAGATTTTGTATTGTCTAATAACACAGATCTTGGTAGGGAGCTTAACGTAAAGGAACCCTTAGGGGACAGTGATCATAAGATGATTAAATTCATATTGCAATTTGAGAAAGAGAAGCATTAGTCATATGTATCAGTATCACAATGGAATAAAGGGAAATACAGAGGCATGAGAGAGGACCTTGCCTGGTGGATTGGAGGAGGATACTGGCAGGGTTGAAGGTAGAGCAGAGGCAGCTGAAGTTTCTGGGAAAAGTTCACAAGGTGCAGGATAAATATAGCAGAATTTCAGTGTAAAGGAAATTACAGTGGTATGAGAGAAGAGTTGGCCGAAGTAAATTGGAAGGAGATGCTGACAGGGATGCAGCAGAGCAGCAATGGCATGAGTTTCTTGGAAAACTGAGGCAGGTGCAGAACAGATGTGTTCCAGAAAACAAAGCAATACTCAAATAGCAAAACAGTACAACCGTGGCTGACAAGGAAAGACAAAGCCAATATAAAAGCCAAACAGAAGGCATACAACAAAGCAAATATTAGTGGGAAGACAAAGAATTGGGAAGCTCTTAAAACCTTACAGAATGCATTAGAGGGAAAAGAAGAAATATGAAAACAAATTAGCAAACAATATCAAAGTGGATAATAAAAGCTTTTTCAAATATGTAAAAAATAACAGAGAAATGAGAGTGGATATAGGACCTCTAGAAACTGAGCCCAGAGAAGTAATAATGGGTGCCAAGGAGATGGCAGATGAACTAAGTGGGTATTTTGCATCAGTCTTCGCTGTGGAGGACACTAGCAGTGTGCCAAGTATTCAACAGCGTGAGGGAAGAGAAGTGGGTGCAGTTACTATTACAAGGGAGAAGATGCTCAAAAAGCTGAAAGACCTAAGGCTACATAAGTCACCTGGACCAGATGAACTGCACCCTACGGTTTTGATAGAGATTGTGGAGATTGATTAGAGATTGTGGAGGCATTAGCAATGATCTTTCAAAAACCATTGGACTCTGGCATAGTGCCAGAGGACTGGAAAATTACAAATGTCACTCCAGTCCTTAAGAAAGGAGGAAGGCATGAGAAAGGAAATTACAGACCAGTTAGCCTGACCTCAGTGTTGGGAAGCTGTTAGAATCAATTGTTAATGATAAGGTGATGGAGTACTTGGTGTCACAGGACAAGATAGTACAAAGTCAGCATGGTTTCCTTCAGAGAAAATCCTGCCTGATGATCCTGTTGGAATTCTTTGAGCAGATTACAAGTAGGATAGATAAAGGAGATGCTATGCATGTTGTATATTTGGATTTTCAGAAGGCCCTTGACAAGGTGCCACACATGAGGCTGCTTACCAAGTTAAGAACCAGTGGTATTACAGGAAAGATATTAACAAGGTTAGAGCATTGGCTGATTGGTAGGAGGCAACAAGTAGGAGAAAAAGGATTCTTTCCTAATTGGCTGCCAGTGACTAGTGGTGTTCCGCAGGGATCGGTGTTGGGACCGCTTTTTTCTATGCTGTATATAAATGATTTAAATCATGGAATAGATGGCTTTGTTGCCAAGTTTGCAGATAATATGAAGGGTGGTGGAGGGGCAGGTAGTGTTGAGGAAACAGGTAGGATGCAGAAGGACTTAGACAGATTAGCAGAATAGCAAGAAAGTGGCAAATGAAATACAATGTTAGAAAATGCATGGTCATCCACTTTGGTAGTATACATAAATGTGCAGACTAATTTCTAAACAGGGAGAAAATCAAAAAATCTGAGATGCAAAGGGACTTGTGAGTCCTTGTACAGAACACCCTAAAGGTTAACTTGCAGGTGGAGTCTGTGGTGAGGAAGGCAAATGCCATGTTAGCATTCATTTCATGAGGTCTCGAATACAAGAGCAAGGATGTGATGCTGAGGCTTCATAAGGCACTGGTGAGGCCTCACCTTGAGTATTGTGAACAGTTTTGGACCCTCATCTTAGAAAAGATGTGCTGACATTGGAGAAGGTTCAGAGGAGGTTCACAAAGATGATTCCAGGAATGAAAGGGTTATCATACGAGGAATGTTTGATAGCTCTGGATCTGTACTTACTGAAATTTAGAAGGATGAGGGGGGATTTCAGTGAGACCTTTTGAATGTTGAAAGACCTAGACAGCATAGATGTGGAAAGCATGTTTCCCATGGTGGGGGAGTTTAGGACAAGAGGGTACAGCCTTAGGAGAGAAGGGGCGAACATTTAAAACAGAGATGCGGAGAAATTTCTCTAGCCAGAGGATGATGAATTTGTGGAATTTATTACAATAGGCAGTTGTGGAGGCCAAGTCGTTCAGTGTATTTAAGGCAGAGCTTGATTGGTTCTTGATTGGACACGGCATCAAAGATCAAAGGGAGAAGGCTGGGGAGTGGGGCTGAGGAGGGGAAAAAAGGATCAGCCATGATTGAATGGCAGAGCAGACTCGATGGGCCAAGTGGCCCAATTCTGCTCCTATGTCTTATAGTCTTGTATATGCCGTATATATTTTATGCACACTTTGGAAAGGGAAAATGAAACACCTGGGTGATTCCCTACAGGATCTGGTGACTATGATCTGTCTCGAAAGCTGATGCCAGAACAACCTTCAAGAGGAGGTTTCCACCTGCTTCAAAAGGGCAACTATCACATGAGGCAGGAAGAGCTGCCTGAATCACAATCGCCTAGTTGCACTCATGTCTACCGTGATGAAGTACTTTGAGAGACTGGTCATGGCTAGAATCAATTCCTGCCAGCGCAAGAACCTAGACCCACTGCAATTTGCTTATCACCACAATAGATCTAGAGTGGATGCAATCTCACTGGCTCTCCACTCAGCCTTGGATCACCTTGAGGATAGTAACACCTACATCAGACTGCTGTTTACTGATTACAACTCAGCATTCAATGCAATCATACCAATAAGCTCTCAAACCTGGGCCTCTGTACTTCACTCTACAGCTGGATCCCTGACTTCCTCTCTGGGAGACCACAATGAGTGCAGATCATAAATAACACCTCCACCTCGCTGACAATTGACACCGCCGCACTTCATGGAAGCGTGCTTAGCCCACTGCTCTACTCTCTCTCTAAACACATGGCCGTGTGGCTGGGCACAACTCAAACGGCATCTGTAAATCTGCTGACGGCACAAATAGAATTCCAGATGGTGTACTGGAGCAAGATAGACCAGCTGTTTGAGTGCTGTCACAATAAGTGTCAGAAAGAACAAGGAATTGATTGTGGACTTTAGGAAGGGAAGTCAAGGGAATGCACACCAGTCCTCATTGAGGGATTAGTAGTGGAAAAGGTGAGAAGTTTCAAGTTCCTGGGTGTAAACCTCTCTGAAGATCTATCCCGGGCCCAACATGTTGATGCAATTCCAAAGAAGGAACATCAGAGGCTATATTTGAACAAATTTACATATAATAATATGTAAATAAAATAAAGGTAGCACTTAAAGGACAGAAATAAAATGAAAGATGCTTAAATAAATAAATACCAGCAAGTATTTACAATGCAAACTGCTAGCATTACAAGAAGTTGTTTTAAGTGTCTACAGTGCAGTGACAAGGGTTCTCAATAGAGCGGGGTGGGCTGGGCGGAATGATTGATTGGATTAGCTGCCTAGGGAAATACACTTTTAAAATAACATGAAGTTTTAGTTTTAATAGCTGTATAGCATTTACCAGAAGGGAGCTTTTGGAAAGGGCAGTTTGCAGGGTGGGCAGTGAATGCAGTGAATTTTCCTGCCCACTTCTCTGTCCTGGACACATACAAGTCCTACAGTGGTGGTATACTGCAGCCAGAGGGCAATTCTGCTGACCTGCAAAGGTTTACGTATATTGTCGAAGGATGCTGCACCAAACGAGACAGCGAAGGCTGATGTGATGATGCTCCCTATGATGACAGCGTTGAACTGCACCAGTGCATTCTGGGGAAGATGAAACTTCACAAACAAAAATGCATCCTCTGCTGAGCATGGGTTAGAGAGGTGGGACTGACTGATTTGAAACCCACTGTTCTGCCTGATATCACCATTCCAAGTGCATTTTCAGCAATGCCCTTCCCAGCCCAGCTTTCTTTTCATTGTAATTAAGTTCTGGTATGAAAGTTAAACATTCTTAGCCCTGCCCTGGGGAACTCAAAGGGAGTGAGCAGGATCTTTCAAAAGCACCAGATCCGTCTTAGCAAGGGAAATGATTACCTCTGTGTCCTCCGGTTGAGTACCTTGGGAGACAACTGCAGAGGGTGTGCTCGAATTATCCTGCACTGACTCACACCAGGATGTGCAAAGCAGCTGAACAAGCTCTGCCAGTAGGTTTTAATTTATTCACAGCCATAAATGAAATGCAGCCTCTTACCTAAGTCATTGCACCTGTACAGGGTTATCTCAAAACCAATAATATGTTTGCAAATATGTTCTGCAATGTAAACCAGGATATCCTATATGGCTTTCTTTGAAAAGCCTTTCAAACAAAATACAACATCATTATCTAAGTTAGTCTTAGGCGAGGAGGATATCACCTCTGATTCAAGGAAACACACCAAGAATGAAAATTACTTTTTCTCTGGCCCTTCTACTTCTTGTCTTTTTTTGTCTTTTAAGTACCCATGCGTCATTCTGAGGGTGAAACCTTAGCGCAATGAATTAAGCACCCATGCGTCATTCTGTGGGTGAAAGAAACTCATGAAACACAATGCTTCATCTTTTAAATACTGAAGGTGAGTGAATTACACCCACATTTCAAGCAGTGCGCAGACCACACCTGACAAAGGCTGACATTTGGCAAATTATGAATGACTAAAGGTCACTTCTGTGTGGAGTGCACAGTGCTTATTGCTATCTCAACTGCTATTAACTTATATTAAATGATAGAGGCGACCAACAAGGCTGTAAGGCAGTAGCAGGAGTGCAAAGTGAAGAGCATGGACTTTAAAAGCCATTACAAAGGGTGAGGGGAATGGCAGTAGCAAGAAGGGTGTAGCCAATGTAAATTGAACCAGCTGCATACCTGGTGGAAGAGGGCTGAGCAGCTAATGTGGAAACAGGCAAAGAAAGATTTTAACTTGCATTTGCCCTAGCTGTTCTACAATCAAGTTTCCTCAAGCAGCAATTCCCTTTGCAAATTCTCTACTGTTACGATCCCAGGGGAAATTATTGACTAGAATCTTAACTGAACCTTGGCGGTCTGCTGGTTGCATATCAGCCATGATCTTTAACACAGTGCTGTAAGACCAAGTCAGAAGCTGGATATTCCACACCTACTGATTGCCCAAAGCATGTTCACTGGCTACAAGACCAAGTCAGAAGTGTAGTGGTACATTCTACATCTGCGTGGATGAATATAGCTGCAAACACTTCTGAAGGAGCTTTCATGCTTTAACCTCTCATTGCCATCAGTACAATCTATACAAAGCACCCGTATAATTTGAGAAAGTCTCTTCAGTACATCACACAAATCCTAATTTTACCATAAGGCAACAAGATAATGGTTGCATCGCCAATTTTCTCTCCAAGCCATTCAGCTTCTTTGAGTAAAAAAAATATAGGACTGTACAAAAGTCTTAGGCACATGTATATAGCTAGAGTGCCTGAGACTTTTGCACAGTACTGTATTTGTCAATGTGGAACGGAGAGTGAGTTTGTAAATCTGGTGAGAATAAAGGATGTTGGGAATGGTGCCACGGGAGGGATGTATGACAGGTGGCAGAGAAGGAGTACCAGGGGTAGGAGTGGCACAGGCAGCCCTGATTCAACAGGCAAAGTAACTTCTTTCCAAACAATCGGTTTATTGATCATTACACATTGTCTCTCTAGTGCTTCTTGGTCCCCTGCCTCTCGCTTTGCCTTTTTCCAACCATGATCCCCCTCTCCCTGCCCCCCTTCCCACTCTCAGTCCACAACAGAGACCCAGATCAGCATCAGATTTATCATCACTCACACATATCATGAGCTTTTTTTTGCAGCAGTACAGTACAATACATAAAATTACTACAGTACTGTGCAAAAGTCTTCTGCACCCTAATTATAAAAACAAGAAACTGCTGGAGAAACTCAGTGGGTCAGACAGCATCTGTGAAGAGAAATGGACAACTGAAGTTTTGGGTTAAGACCTCTCATTGGGCATATGGTTTTGCTTTAGGTACCACAATTTTCATGGAACTCCAGGAAGAACTCCCCTGCTTCAGTGTGAAGTGGTCCGATGGGATCTTTTATTTCTGGTTGAGAGGACAGAAGGGCCCTGGGCTTATTTTCTCATCTTCAAGACAGCACATCTGATGACAGCTGCACTGTTTGAGAGTATTAGCCTGGCGCTGTCTGCTGTGGAATTTGAACTCGCAAATGGTAAGTTCAAGGGCTGCAGCTGACACCTGCAAAAGCCTGTTGGGAAAAGGAAATGAGAAGATCATGGCTGAGCTGCAAACTGCAGCCTGCCAAATGAGTGGTTATAACAAGATCCTATGATTCTTCTAATCTATCCAGCATCTCAGAAGCCATGTAAATAATTCACATCGTCCATACATAGAGTGAAGACAAATCTATCAAAATGGACACCAGTGATTAGTCTTGTGTTTGAGCAAACATGACAAAGCCTAGCAGAGGTTCAAGCAATCAACAGAATCATGCCACAACTTCCCAGACCTCATAAAGTTGTCCTGGATGAAGGCGATCTTCCACCCATATAATCTGAGTAAGTCTTCATACAATTCTCAGACTCTTATAAGGGCTCTAGGTTATTAATTCTTCCTTTTGGTCTTTAATAACAGCACAATTTTGTATTCACAATTCAGCTCCCTCACACACTTGCAATGCAAAACAGGCTGAGTTCACTCACACTGCCCAATTGGTACAATAATGCATAGTCACTGCATTATGCACGTTTAGAACCATAGAACTACAGAACATTACAGCACGGAAACAGGCCTTTCGGTCCTTCTTGGCTGTGCCAAATCATTTTTCTGCCTAGTCCCATTGACATGCACCTGGACCATATCCCTCCATACATTTCTCATCCATGTACCTGTCCAAGTTTTTCTTAAATGTTAAAAGTGAGCCCGCATTTACCACTTCCATGATATGTATCTTGATATGTATCAAGACAGCACAATTCACATTCATACCTATGCATTTCAGAGAAATAAATGCGCAGTTAATGAAAACTTAAGAAATGGGGAAAAAAATCAGCATATCTAAAAATCAGAAATCTAAAGTCCAAAAAAAACCCAGAAAATGATGGAAACCTGTCGGGTCAGGCCACATCTGCGGGAAGAGAAATAAAATCAAATATTTAGGTCAGAAACCCTTCTTAAAGACATAAAGAGGACACAAGAGAAGCTTGTTAAAGGGTGTGTGTGTGTGTGTGTGTGTGTGTGTGTGTGTGTGTGTGTGTGTGTGTGTGTGTGTGTGTTGAAATTCTAAGCTGGGTCAAGGCAAATTTTGATGGTATGAGACAGGAGCCTGCAAAGGTTGACTGTGGGCAAAAAGACCACAAGCTAGTGGGAGGTGTTTAAAGGTCAGACAGTGAGAGCTCATGGTCTCCACATTTTGCAGGGGTTCCCAACCTGGAGTCCAAGGATCCCTTGCTTAATGGTTTTGGTCCATGGCATAAAAAAAAGTTAGGAACCCCTGTATTCGAGTGAGGTGTAAAGCTGGTAGTAGTAAGGATCCCTACATGGTGAGGTACATTTAAACTCTAGTCAGGAAAACAAAAGAAGCATGATGGGTCAGGTACAGGTAGCTGGCAACAAGTGAATTCATGGAGAAATATAAGGAATGCAGTAGTGAACTCATGAGGAAAATCAAGGAGGGCAAAAAATGGACTTGAGATAACTTTGGCAAAGGTTAAGGAAAGTCTGAAACAAAAATTGCCAATATATTAAGGTGAAAAGAGTAACTAAAAGCAAACAGTATCCCTCAAAGATCAAAGACCAAAGGGGACACCTTTATGTGGGGCCACAGGACATGGACAAGATACCTTACGAATATTTTTCCTCAGCCTTTTTTTACCATGAAGAAGACATGAAGACTTCAGTAGAGGTGCTGGATGTTTTAGGAGGTATGAAGGTAGACTAAGCTCCAGGACCTGACCAGGTATATCCAAGAACATGTGGGAGGCTAGAGAAGAACCCGTGGAAGCCTTGGCTGAGATATTAGCCATGGAAGGGGTGCCGGTAAACTGGAGGGTAACGAATGTAGTGCCTTTATGTAAGAAGGGCAGCAAAGAAATACATAGGAACTGTAAGTAATAAGTCTAACATCTGTGGTCAGTAAACTACTGGAGAAGGTACTAAGGCATAAGATAAATGCACATTTACAAAGAAAGGGTTTGATCAAAGTTAGTCAGCACAGCTTTGTGCATGGGAGCTCATGTCTTAAGAATGTGATTGAGTTTTTTGATGAGGTGACCAAGAAATCTGGTGAAGGTAGGGCGGTAGATGTGGATTATATTGTCTTCGGCAAGGACCCGCTGTTAAGGCTGAACATGGTAGACAGCTCGGGAGGGTTAGATCACTGAGAATTTAGCAAAGGCTGGCTAAGCGATTTTTCAACTGGCTTGGTGGTAGAAAGGAGGGGGTGATGGTGGAAGGTTATTTCTCATATTGGAGCCCCATGACTAGAGGTATGCCTCAAGGCTTGGTGCCGGGCCCATTGTTGGACATCTATATCAATGATTTAGATAACAATGTACAAGGCATGGTTAGTAAATCTGCACATGACACTTACATAGGTGGTATAGTAGACATTGAAGAAGGTTGTCAAAAGTTACAAGGTGATCTTGATCAGCTGAATAAGTGGCTGAGGACAGGCAAATGGACCTTAATTATGATAAGTGAAAGATGTTGCATTTTGGAAAGTCAAATCCAGGTAGAACTTTTACAGTGAACAGCAGAGTGTTGTAAAACAGGGGAACCTCGGACTATAAGATAGTTCACTAAAAGTGGAGTCACAGATAGAGAGGGCGGTGAAGAAGGCTTTTAGCACACTGGCCAACATAAATTGGGGTATTTAGTATAGAAGTTGGAAGATCATGGTGTGACACTAATGGAGTATTGTGTTCAGTTTTGGTCGCAGAAAAGATATAATGAAACTGGAAAGACCACTGAAAAGATTTAATAGGATGCTGTCAGTAGTTGAGGGACAATGTTACAGGCAAAGATTGGACAGGCCAGGACTTGATTTCTTAGAGCATAGGAGACTGATTGGTACCATTATAGAGATGTACTGAGAGGGGCGCAGATAGAGTGAATACACACCGTCATTTTCCCCAGAGTTGGAGAATCAACTACTAGAGGGCATAGATTTAAGGTGAGGGAAAAGATTTAAGAAGAATTTGAGGGCAACTTTTTTTTTATATATACACAGGAGGTGGTATCTATGTGGAATGAGCTGCCAGAGGAAGTAGTTAAGGCAAATACAATAACAACTTTTAAAAGACATTTGGACAGATACATGGATCGGAAAGAGTTAAATGGTTATGAGCCAAAAGCTCAAAAATGGGATTATCCTGAATAGATCATCTCCTTCGATAAGGACCAGTTGGGCCGAAGAGCATGGTTCCAAGCCATAAACTCTATAAAAATGTATGTTTATAAAAAGCAATTACAAGAATATGAACTTGATGGCATTTTCATTGCCTCAGAATGTTCTAGAACACTTTAATGCCAATGCTCATTGCAGCCAAACTTCAGTGTCCGAAGTTTGCAAAGGAACATCTAAACAAGCCTGATGCATTTTGGAAACAAGTCCCGTGGCCTGATGAAGTTAAAATAGAACTTTTTGGCCGCAATGAGCAAAGGTATGTTTGGAGAAAAAAAGGGGGCAGAACACCTCTCCAACTGTTAAACACAGGGGTGGATCAATCATGTTTTGGGCTTGTATTGCAGCCAGTGGCACAGGGAACATTTCACTGGTAGAGGGAAGAATGAATTCAATTAAATACCAGCAAATTCTGGAAGCAAACATCACACCATCTGTAAAAAAGCTGACAATGAAAAGAGAATGGCTTCTACAACAGGATAATGATCCTAAACGCACCTCAAAATCCACAATGGACTACCTCAAGAGGCGCAAGCTGAAGGTTTTGCCATGGCCCTCTCAGTCCCCCGACCTAAACATCATTGAAAATCTGTGGATAGACCTCAACAGAGCAGTGCATGCAAGGCACCCCAGGAATCTCACAGCACTAAAAGCCTTTTGCAAGGAAGAATGGGCAAAAATCCCCCAAACAAGAGTTGAAAGACTCTTAGCTGGCTACAAAAAGTGTTTACAAGCTGTGATACTTGCCAAAGTGGGTGTTACTAAGTACTAACCATGCGGGGTGCCCAAACTTTGCTTTGGGCATTTTTCCCTTTTTGTTATTTTGAAACAGTAAAAGATGGAAACAAAAAAGTAATCTTGCTTAAAACATTAAAGAAATGTGTCATCTTTAACTTTATGCCTTTTGGAAATCAGGTCATCTTTTACTCGCTTAGCTATTCACAGTAACAGGAATTTTGACTGGGGCGCCCAAACTTTTGCATGCCACTGTAAGTTCAGTGGCCTCTTAATGGCTGATGGTGTAGAAGGAAGTATTCTAACTAGACTGGAATAAAATATGTGTGCGTCCCCGCTCCTGATATATTTCCAAAAATACACATCCTGGAATTATAACCTTCTTCCATAGTGCACGACAAAAATAAACAAAGACATTTAGCAACATGTGAATGCAGGTGATGACAGCTTCCATAATTGCATCCAAAATCTGATAACTGTTTGAAGATACTGACGTCAAGGCTCATAAAACATAGATGAAACCTCAAGCAAAAAGCTTAAATTAACAAGATGCCATTCAGGAAGGAAATAGTTTACTTAATAAGAGAGGGAAGAAAATGAAGGAGGAATTTAATAAAAGTAATAAAAGGAGACCCACTTTCTGACTGAAAATGACTATTTCTTTTCAAAAACAGAACAAATATCTATAATCTCTAATGAATGAAAGGTAGAAGTGAGATCAGACACAGTAACATCAATAGATTATTTGTCTACTGGGTCATAATAGCCTGAATTTTACTATCAGGGGTGAATGTTTTGGAATTCCCCTCTTATAATAATCATTACTTTCTGCTGACACCTTAAGTGATTTCTAGTGTCCAGGAACAATCATGTTGTAATGAAAGTGGAAACAGTTTGCTGAAAACAATTATCCCAGAGGCAACAAATCAGGGAGTAAGTAATTTTGAACAAGTTTTTCAAATAACTTGCATAAATCCACATAAAAAAGTGGTATACAAAAAAAGAGTAAGCTATTGTTGCAATTTTTTAAATAACAAAAACAAAACAGAAACTCATGGATAATATAATTTGTTCCAGAGGTGATCAGAAGTAATTTCTACTTGGGACACCAGTAAAGACTGCCACATCTCGCTCAACTCTTTTGAAGGGTTTAATAATGCGTTCAGTGTGTTTTAAAAAAAATGAAGGGTTTCATCAACTCAGTGCAAAAAGATCCCAATTAGCAATGATTTCAGCATCTTTTTTCCAAGAAAGAGCTGGATGTCACTATCAAGACTTCTGGATGTACTTTTATCTGTAGGAGTAGGCATCGATTTCAGAGAAATGGTGATAAACGTTGACATTCGTTTCAATGTTGTAGTTGCCTAGTGCAAGCCACGGTGTTTGGGCAGAGGGAGACCATTTGGGCCATCTGCTTAGTCATAATCACAGCTCTCAAATTCTTTTAGCATTTCAAGTATATTGTACATATTGAATCTCTTTTCACAACTACCACCCTTTCAGCCAGTGAATGCCAGATATTTTAACGTGCTTATTTTGTTGTTTCCTTTTCTGGCATTACACCCTGCTGACTTCAACACATGCAGTTGAAGTGGTATTGTCATGGTAATAATTTATTCTTTGGTATCTTAGAAGTCTTGCATTATTAAATTCATCGCTGAGGACCAAGTGGGCTGTACAACTGTGCCAGACTGAGTCATTGTTTCTAAAATTGCAAAATTGTCAAGTTAAAGTGGCCTCTGGAAAGCCCAACAGGACAAAATTTCAGCCATTTTTGCAAATCAATGAAAACCATATCTGAGTAATTCATACAGTGCCCAATAGTACAAATTTCCTTTGTGTAATGAGTGATACAAAGTTGGTCATAAAATAACAAAATATATTTGCAAGGCAAATGCTTCCGATCAGGTGATCCATACATACATACCTCCCCGGTCCTTTTCATCTCATGTTTCTACTCCCGTTACCTGCTTCTTTAGCTTCTTGAAAATGTATATGCTTCATAGCTTTACCAGTTGTATTCATGGTGACTTTCAAACTCTAATACTTTCAAAGTGGATTTACTGGTAACAGTCTTAGCTTAGATCTGGATTTCCATACCACTGGAAATATTTTCACTGCATCAATAATGAACTGCCTAATGAATTTGTTGCTCACTGAGGAATTTCTACCTAATCCCTCTGTGTTTTCTCAGAGAGAACATTTGTTTATCTTTGGATATTTAACCTCAGCGCCTCAAGATCATTAAGCTACCTGGAGAATTTGGCTTCAATTAATTCAATAATGGGCATGTATATTAAAAAAAACAAAAGACATTGCCAAGGCAGACACAAAGATTACAGTGAATCAGTATTCAAGTGATGACTGGATGAAAGATAATTTACTGATGAGACTAATATTTGGGAGCAATGGCAGTTTAAACTGTGACAACATTTTAATTGAAAACTCCAGTAAATAAACGTGGTTAATTTTAAGATTAGTTGTTAATTTTTGAGAGTTTTGAAAGGTATAACTACTTTTTAAATTGCAAATAATATTCAGTGTTAACATTAAGCAGAATTTAAAAATAAGACAAGTTAAGTCAAAGTTCGAAGTACATTTATTATCAAGTATGTATACATTATACAACCTTGAGATTCGTCTCCTAACAGGCAGCCACAAAACAAAAAAAAACCCAAAAAACATAAAAAGACTGTCAAATACCCCAGTGTGCAGAGAGAAAAGAATGCATAGTTTCAAGAGTTCAGGGAGATAGATCTCAGATCCAGTCCCTTCACTTCTTACAAAGGACAATAAATGTGCGTCAGTTACAAAAGATATGGTGACTGTACGGGACATCCTCCTTAAGAAAGAAAGCATGTTAATGTACTGGAGATAGCCCAGACTCCAGAGAGTTCATACTGTAAGGAAAGATCAGGTAGTCTCCTAGACTGTAGTAGAGAGGGAATGGTTGAAACAAGTAAGATCCCAAGGGGATATCAAGATGCTTTCCTCTTGTGGGAGAATCTATAATTAGGAGTCAATATTAAAAACAAATTATCACCCATCTAAAACAGATGAAATGATGTTTTTTCATCTCATAGGGTTCTGAGTTTTTGAAACTCTCTTCCTGAAACAGAAGCAAAACAGAGTCCTTGAATATGTTTAAAGCAGAGGTAGACACACTCTTGGTGGTGAGAGGTTACAAGGGTTGACGAGAAAGTGACTGAAGTTACAGTCAGATGAGCCAAGATCTTACTGAATGGCAGCACGGGGTTGAGTGAGCTAGGTGGCATATCCCAGCTCCTAATTTTAATGGTCAAATGTTCCCAATTCTTTTCGTGATAAGGCCCTTAACAGTGTTCATAAGCAGAGGGATCTTGGGGTGTACAGCTCCCTGAAAGTGGCATGCTTGTCTTGATTAGTTGAGAACTGAGTTCAACTGTCAGGAAGTTATTTTGTAGCTTTATATTATTCTAGTTAGACCAAACCTGGAGTATTACATTCAATTCTGGTCACCTCATTATAGGAAGGACGAGAAGGCTCTGGAGTGGATGCAGAAGAGGCTCGCCAGGATACGGCCTGGATTACGGGCCATGTGCTACAAGGAGCAGTTGGACAAATGTGGGTTGTTTTCTCCAGAGCAGTGGAGACTTTGTAGAAGTTTGTGATTATGAGGGGCATAGATGGAGTAGGCAACCAATATCATTTCCCCAGGGTTGAACTGTCTAAGACCAGACAGTGTGTATTTAAGGTCAGGACAGGTAAGTTTAAAGGAAAAGGTTTGGGGGATTTTTTTTTACAACAGTGATGGAAGCCTGTCAAGCACTACCTAGGGTTGTGATGGAAGTTAATGTGACAGAGGCTTTCAAAAGGCTCTTAAATTGGCACATGAAAATGCAGGAAAGGATTTTGAGGCATAGATTGTGTGGATAGTCAGAGCCTTCTTTCCAGGGCTGAAATGGTTGCCACAAGAGGACACAGGTTTAAGGTGCTGGGGAGTAGGTACAGAGGAGAAGTCAGGGGTAAGTTTTTTACTCAGAGAGTGGTGAGTGCGTGGAATGGGCTGCCAGCGATGGTGGTGGAGGCGGATACATTATGGTCTTTTAAGAGGCTTTTAGATAGGTACGTGGAGCTTAGTAAAATAGAGGGTTATAGGTAAGTCTAGTAATTTCTAAGGTAGGGACGTGTTCTGCACAACTTTGTGGGCCAAAGGGCCTGTATTGCGCTGTAGGTTTTCTATGTTTGTATGATATGGACATTGTGCAGTCAGAAGAGATTAGGTTAGTTGAGTATTAGTTAGTTTGGCACAACATTGTGGGATGAAGGGTATGTTCCTGTACTGTTCAATGTTCTAAGTTCTGACGCTCAGCAACATGTGTAGTATTAGTCAGATATGAGGTAACACCAGGACTGATACTCCATGGATGATATACGGAGACAAATACCTTTCAGATTGTCCTGGGTGTCTCTCCAATTGCACAAACATGAATCAGAATCAGAATCAGGTTTAATATCACGGCACATGTCATGAGATCTGTTAGCTTTGCGGCAGCAGTATTATGCAATACATAGTAATAGAGGAGAAACTGAATTATAATAAATATATATATAAATATATGGACTGGAGAGATTGCAGGGGAGATATGAGGATGTTGACAGGAGTGCAACATTTGAACCATGAGAAAAACTGTGATGAGCTAGGATTGCATTTTAGAAACATAGATGGTTGAAGGGAGAGTGGATCGAAGAGTACAACATTATAAAAGGTCAAAACAAATATGAAGAATCTATTTCTGTGGAGAAGATGGGTGAAAAAAGTCATGGTACCTATATTTAATCTTGTGGAAGGTTTAAGGAGATAAGTTTTCTTTTACTAAGGTGGTGTTGGGAGTCCGAAACACATTCTCTGAAACATTTGTAACGCAGATCACCCAGTTTGGCATTTCATGTTTCCTTCCAGTTTACAGCTGTGATTTCTATATTATACTTTAAGCATATATTTAATTGACTGTTCTGCCATTTCATCATCCATTTCCCTCTCAACCCCCAATCTCCTGCCTTCTCCCCATATTCCTTCAATGCTTGGCTACTCAAGAATCTATCAACCCATGTTAAATATACCCAATGACTTGCCCTCCACAGTTGCCTGTGGCAACAAATTACACAGATTCACCACTCTCTTGCTCATCTCTGTTCTAAATGGAGGTCCCTCTAAACTGAATCTGTGCCCTCTGGTCCTAGACTCTCCCACCATAGAAAACAACCTCTCTACATTCATTCTATCAAGGCCTTTCAAGATTCAATAGATTTCAATCAGATCCCCCTTCATTCTTCTGAATTCCAATGAGTACAGGCCCAGAGTCATCAATCAGTCCTCAGATAGTAACCCTTTCATTCCTGGAATCAATCTTGTGAACCTCCTCAAAACCATCCCCCATATCAGCACATCCTTCCCAAAACTGCTCACAATACTCTGTGAGGCCTTATCAGTGCCTTACAAAGACTCAGCATTATTACATCCTTGTTTTTGTATTCTACTATGAATGCTAATATTATATTTGCCTTCCTCACCACCAACTCTACCTGCAAATTAACCTCTAGAGAATACTGCACAAGGACTCCCAAGTCCCTTTGCTCCTCAGAATTTTGAATTTTCTCTCTACTTAAAAAATAGTCCATGCTTTTATTTCTGCTACTAAAGTGTATGACCATATGCTTCCTGGCACTGTATTCCATGTGGCTTTCTGCTGCTGTAGCCCATCCACTTCAAGGTTCACTGTGCTGTGTGCTCAGAGATGTACCTCTGCATGCCACTGTTATAACAGGTGGTTATTTGAGTAACTGCCGCCTTCCTGTCAGCTTGAAGCAGTCTGATTCACAAGGCGTTTTCACCCACAGAACTGCTGCTCACCCGATGTGTTTTGTTTTTCACATCATTCTCTGCAAACTCTAGAGACTGTTGTGTGTGAAAATCACTAGAGATCAGCAGTTTCTGAGATAATCATATCACCCCATATGGCACCAACAATCATTCCACGGTCAAAGTCACTGAGGTCACATTTGGTCTGAATGACAACTAAACCTCTTGACTGCTTTGAGTTGCTGCTACATGATTGGCTGAGTATGAATTTGCATTAACAAGTAACCATACAGGTGTACCTAATAAAGTGGCCACTGAGTGTAAATGAGAATCGTAGGTCCTAACACTAGCAAGTCAGCAGTTAAAAGTGTCTGGCCTTTGTTACATTGGCTGTTGCAGAGGTTCATACCAAACCTCTTGGCAACAGCAAATGAAATGGAGCAAAATGTCTGGATTATGCCCAGCTCTGAAAGCCTGGCCATTTGGCAGGCTGGACCATTCCCAGTACTAATAATGGCCAGTCTTACCACAAGATTGGCCTGATAACATCATAGTTGAAATCAGATGATGGATTAATAGCTGGACCTGTCTATAAGACTGAGTGGCACAATCATGCTGTTACAACAGCTCCCTTTCCAATTAAATCATCTCTGCATCGCCTGGCTGGCTGACTGGAGCAGTGTTCCGAGTTTGCATGCAGCCTTTCATAAACCCGGGCTCAGCATCAATGCATGTTTGTGTCATAATAAATAAATATAAAAATTCATGGCCCCCGAACCGTGACAGGGCTCAGCACAGAATCTACCTGAGGAAGCTATCACTGGGATTAGATTGGCATGCTTGCTTTACTTTGCCTCTTCTTCCACCCCTCTGAATATGAAATGCTTCCATGGACTAGCAATGACCCTTTACAGCTCTGGGAACACTCCTACCAATGCCAGCTAACTCAAGGGACCTTTAAAATTAAGTAGAGTATAAATAGTGGGTCAGAGCCAATGCAAACACACAAAACTACAAGCTAGCACATACTACCGAGCACATGGTGACACCAGGTGTCCCAGCTCTTGCTGTTACCCGTCCACAGCACATTGCAGGCAATACCTCACCCACCTCTCTGTGGACCAATCATTGCTCTCTGTCCACAACTAAATGGTCTGCTGATGAGGGGGAGTGTTGAGTTGAGGAAAAGGTTTACCACTGGTAGTAACTTAGAAAGGGTAGGAGTAACAACAGGAAATGCTGAAAGCAATCAGCATATCAGCCGGCATCTGTGCAAGGCTCAAAGACCCTCCTTAATAACTGGATAAGAGAGAAATCAGTGGGCAGACGTTGGGGGTCTCAGGTTCAAAACTGGGCACTCGTAACAAGTATCCAAGCAGAAAGTTTCACCCCAGGTGCAAACAGTGTATCAGAAGGTTACAGTTCCCATCTCATCTTGCCCAAAAGAAGACCTGAATTTCTGAAGCTCCTTCTACCTGTTGCCACAGGAAAACATGGAGATATTTTTATTTTAAAAGTCACAGTTTAGTGAACGTTGCAACCCACTTGTGTACAGCACACTTTCAGAAACAACAATCTGATAGGAATATCGGTCTGTGGCCTCCTCTTGTGCCAAGATTAGGCCACCCTTAGAGAAGAGGAACAACACCTTATATTCCATCTGGGTAGCCTCCAACCTGATGGCATGCATATCGATTTCTCCTTCCAGTAAATTTTTCTTTCCCTCCCCCTCCGCTCATCTTCTACTCCCCACTCTGGCCTCATATCGCTTTCCACCTCCCTATCACATCCACCTGGGTCCCCTCCTCCTTCCCTTTCTCCTGTGGTCCACAGTCATTTCCTATCAAATTCCTTCTTCTCCAGCCTTTGACCTTTCCCACCCACCTGGCCTCACCTGTCACCTAGCTAGCATCCCTCCCCTCCCTCCCACCTTTTATCTCAGGGTCTTCCCCTTTCTTTCTCAGTTCTGAGGAAGGATCTCAGTCCAAAATGTCAACTATTTCTCAACTTCCATAGATGCTGCCTAACCTGCTGAGTTTCTCTGGCATTTTGTGTGTGTTGCTTTGGACTGTCAGCATCTGCGAAGTTATGATGGCACTAAACGGCAACACTTTTGCTTGTATCTTCAGAAACAGCTCTCTTTCCATCTTTGATATCTCTTTTTGCCTTTTCAAGGTTCTTTTGAAGACCCTGACCTGGAGCTACACGCTGACTTTGGTTCTTTGCGGGAATGGGTCCCGCTCTCAGGGTCTCATGACCGGTCACTTCTTGATATCCCAAGGACTTGGCCTGGAAGATGAGCGTGCACTCAGGGTGCCGGGTTTTCGTGGCTCCGGAGACAGGCTGATTCTGGGCTGGTGCCCCTGACTGAAGCATCGTGGGAGAACACGGAACATCAGGAGCAGCGGGTTAGCTGCCAGGGCTGTGTGTCCGGAGATCTGTGGCTTTTTGGTGCCGACTCTCTGGGCACAGAGCTCAGAAAAAGCAACACAACAGGCTTTTAACAGTGTAAATCAGCGAGTTGCTTGCTATGTCTCCCCTCTCGCTGTGAAATGGGGACACCTTTTTCCCTTAAATAGGGACAGAGAGAGAGAGCCTGTGGTATGTCGAATACTGGGTGAACGAGTAGCTTTTGGGATACTGCAAGTCTGTGTCTTTATTGATGCATTACTGCCAGCTTGAGTGCTCAATGGGGGGTACTGATGCTTTCATTTTGCTGGTGGGGGTGAGGAGTCCTAGCTTTGCTGCTGCTTGTGCATGAGAGGGGAAGCTGGGGGGGGGGGCTTTGGGGTTCTAATGTTTAACTGTCATTCATTCATTCTTTCGGGCACTCCTCGGTTTTCATGGATGATTGCAAAGAAAAAGAATTTCAGGATGTATATTGTATACATTTCTCTTGACATTAAATGTACCTATTGAAACCTATTGCAAATTTTCTCATTATTATGGTAATAACATTGTTGGCCTGGGGTAAAGGTTGGTCAAGATACTTGGGAGATCAACACTGCTTATTCTCCAGGCATCTTCTGGAATGAGAGGAGAGGTGTGGATTTAGATTTACGTTCATTCAGAAAGACTATACCTTGAAGACTGCATTGGTTCATCAGCACTGAGTGAGGTTTCTTGTCTCTGAAAAGAGGACATAAAGCCAGAACATTCGAGAGTACCTCTAACTGGTGTGCCGGAAGGTAGATAAATGTGGATAAGGATGGGTTCGTGGATGAGGATGTGATCGTGGATGAGGATGGGATCGTGAATGAGGATGGGTTCGTGGATGAGGATGGGTTCGTGGATGAGGATGTGATCGAGCAGTGATGAGGATGGGATCGTGGATGAGGATGGGATCGTGGATGAGGATGGGATCGTGGATGAGGATGTGATCGAGCAGTGATGAGGATGGGATCATGGATGAGGATGGGATCGTGGATGAGGATGGGTTCGTGGATGAGGATGTGATCGAGCAGTGATGAGGATGGGTTCATGGATGAGGATGGGATCGTGGATGAGGATGGGTTCGTGGATGAGGATGGGTTCGTGGATGAGGATGGGATCGTGGATGAGGATGGGTTCGTGGATGAGGATGGGATCGTGGATGAGGATGGGATCGTGGATGAGGATGGGATCGAGCAGTGATGAGGATGGGATCGTGGATGAGGATGGGATCGTGGATGAGGATGGGATCGTGGATGAGGATGTGATCGAGCAGTGATGAGGATGGGATCGTGGATGAGGATGGGATCGTGGATGAGGATGGGTTCGTGGATGAGGATGGGATCGTGGATGAGGATGGGATCGTGGATGAGGATGGGATCGTGGATGAGGATGTGATCGAGCAGTGATGAGGATGGGATCGTGGATGAGGATGGGATCGTGGATGAGGATGGGTTCGTGGATGAGGATGGGATCGTGGATGAGGATGGGATCATGGATGAGGATGGGATCGTGGATGAGGATGTGATCGAGCAGTGATGAGGATGGGATCGTGGATGAGGATGGGATCGTGGATGAGGATGGGTTCGTGGATGAGGATGTGATCGTGGATGAGGATGTGATCGTGGATGAGGATGGGTTCGTGGATGAGGATGGGATCGTGAATGAGGATGGGTTCATGGATGAGGATGGGATCGTGGATGAGGATGGGATCGTGGATGAGGATGGGTTCGTGGATGAGGATGGGATCGTGGATGAGGATGGGATCGAGGATGAGGATGGGATCGTGGATGAGGATGGGTTCATGGATGAGGATGGGATCGTGGATGAGGATGGGATCGTGGATGAGGATGTGATTGAGCAGTGATGAGGATGGGATCGAGCAGTGATGAGGATGGGATCGTGGATGAGGATGGGATCGTGGATGAGGATGTGATCGAGCAGTGATGAGGATGGGATCGTGGATGAGGATGGGATCGAGCAGTGATGAGGATGGGATCATGGATGAGGATGTGATCATAGATGAGGATGGGTTTGTGGATGAGGATGGGTTCGTGGATGAGGATGGGATCATGGATGAGGATGGGATTGTGGATGAGGATGGGTTCGTGGATGAGGATGGGTTCGTGGATGAGGATGGGATCGTGGATGAGGATGGGATCATGGATGAGGATGTGATCGAGCAGTGATGAGGATGGGTTCGTGGATGAGGATGGGATCGTGGATGAGGATGGGATCATGGATGAGGATGGGATCGTGGATGAGGATGTGATCGAGCAGTGATGAGGATGGGATCGTGGATGAGGATGGGATCGTGGATGAGGATGGGTTCGTGGATGAGGATGTGATCGCGGATGAGGATGGGTTCATGGATGAGGATGGGATCGTGGATGAGGATGTGATCGAGCAGTGATGAGGATGGGATCGTGGATGAGGATGGGATCGAGCAGTGATGAGGATGGGATCATGGATGAGGATGTGATCATAGATGAGGATGGGTTTGTGGATGAGGATGGGTTCGTGGATGAGGATGGGATCATGGATGAGGATGGGATTGTGGATGAGGATGGGTTCGTGGATGAGGATGGGTTCGTGGATGAGGATGGGATCGTGGATGAGGATGGGATCGTGGATGAGGATGGGTTTGTGGATGAGGATGGTTCGTGGATGAGGATGGGATCGTGGATGAGGATGGGATCATGGATGAGGATGTGATCGAGCAGTGATGCTCCCAATGGTTAAACAGCTCAATGGAACAAAACACACAAAATGCTGGTGGAACACAGCAGGCTAGGCAGCATCTATAAGGAGAAGCACTGTCGACATTTCGGGCCAAGACTGACGAAGGGTTTTGGCCCGAAACGTCGACAGCGCTTCTTGCTATAGATGCTGTCTGGCCTGCTGTGTTCCACCAGCATTTTGTGTGTGTTGTTTGAATTTCCAGCATCTGCAGATTTCCTCATGTTCGCTCAATAGAACAAAATATTGAAGCAGTGCAGGCCCCCACCAAACAAAAGCCCAGTTTGACAGATCACTAAGAAACCCCTGCAAGGTGAGGAATGCCAACTGTTTCAGATGACATCCCATCTACCCTCATGCAGACAGAAGCAATGAAAACAGAAGGAGGCACAACTCTGTAAAAACAAAATAAAAATACGGAGTCTCCATATACAGACAAACATTTCTTGCTAAGAGAGATAAAAATGAAATGGGAAAAGTCTGTACAAAAACATTCTAATTTTTTTCCCAGCGTATTGATGTGCAATTTAACTCATCAAATACTCATCTTTGGTGACCTGTAGAATTCACTGGTGTGTTCACAGTCAATGTTCACAGTCCTAAATTGACCCACAGAGGTCACATTTACCTGTGTGTACTCTGACTAGAGTTTGCAGTATGGGCAAAGTAAACAGGGTACAAGAAATGGAGTTATCATCAAGCAATCAATCTCCTCAACTTCTTCTTGGTTCATCATTAACTATGCTGGGACTGTGTGACTTGCTCAGCCACTTTTGAAAAGGTGGCAGGTTAGTGACATTAGTGAATCAGATAGGCTTTTCCAGGAGTCTAGGAGTTCTGTAAAAATGTTATCTCATTGGTACTAAAAATTAGTTTGTTTGTCTGATTGAAATAGAGCTTAGAATAGACCCTTCCAACCACCCAGCAATCCCCCGATTTAATCTGAGCCTAATCACAGGACAGTTAACCTACAAACTGGTACACCTTTGGACTGCGGGAGGAAAGTGGAGCATCTGTAGGAAATCCACACGATCACAGGGAGAAGGGTACAGGCAGCAGCAGGAACTGAGCCCAGGTTGCTGGCACTGTAAAGTGCTGTACTAACCACTACACTACCATCCCACCCTTGTTTATGGTTAACAGCCTAATAACATAATGACTATGCTACTGTTATCCTTGGTAGTAATATAACAGCAGATTGTCATATGCTGCACCCACAAATATGATGGCAGCAGCAAGCTCTACAAATAATGAAATGAAACCAATTCCATACAACAGTGAGAAAAAGGGCATAAAACAGAAATGATTAACGGCACTTTTCTCCAGCCTGTTTTTTCTCCCATCATGTCCTGAAGGCAATGATTGCCCCTCACTGGGAAAACATTTCAAACATAAGAAATGTTAAAGTACCCACTCAGCAAGCTTTCCAACTGAGCTTATAAAGTCCATACAGTGTCCACTGACTGACCTTCAGCAGTCATTATACTGTTCTCACTCTGCCAAGCCTGTGTAGCAACTACTATGCAGTGAGTAACTCCTCAGAAATTAAGGAGAATTAACTAGGTCTTGTTCCTGGAAGACTGCCTTGGGAGAACATCACATTCAGGGCCTTTCTCGGCTTTCCCAAAATCAATGCCTCTGCATTTTCACTATGAATCACTAGGCAATGGTCAGACAATGGTTTATTTCATTGTCTTTTCCAGCTTTTGTAACAAATTTCTGCAGAAATCAGTAAACAACAGAGGGTAATCCAAGTGTGGACTTTGACTTAGGTTGAGCATCCTTTATTCAAAATTCCAAAATCTGAAAGCATCCAAAATCCGAAATGTTTTTGACATAACACCGCTAATGGAAAATCCTGCAAAGCGCTGGGAAGTTTCCCAGGTGATGCGCAGGAATCTGTACACCACAGACAGTTATGAGAAGTGACTTCACATATGTAATGAACAACAGACAATAGGTGCATGAGTAGGCCATTCGCCCCTACGAACCAGCATCGCCATTCACTGTGACCAGGGCTGATCATCCACAATCAGTACCCCGTTACTGCCTTCTCCCCATATCCCCTGACTCCGCTATCTTTAAGAGCTCTATCTAACTCTTTCTTGAAAGCATCCAGAGAATTGTCCTCCATTGCTTTCTGAGGCAGAGCATTCCATAGATCCACAACTCTCCGGGTGAAGAAGTTTTTCCTGAACTCTGTTCTAAATGGCCTACCCCTTATTCTTAAACTGTGGCCTTTGGTTTTGGACTCTCCCAACATAGGGAACATGTTTCCTGCCTCTAGCGTGTCCAATCCTTTAATAATCTTATACGTGTCAATCAGATCCCCTCTCATCCTTCTAAATTCCAGTGTATACAAGCCCAGTCGCTCCAACCTTTCAACATATGACAGTCCCGCCATCCCGGGAATCAACCTCATGAACCTAAGCTGCACTCCCTCAATAGCAAGAATGTCCTTCCTCAAATTTGGAGACCAAAACTGAACACAATACTCCAGGTGTGGTCTCTCCAGAGCCCTGTACAACTGCAGAAGGACCTCTTTGCTCCTATACTCAACTCCCCTTGTTATGAAGGCCAACATGCAATTAGCTTTCTTCACTGCCTGCTGTACCTGCATGCTTACTTTCAGTATCTGATGAACAAGGACACGTAGATCTCGTCGTACTTCCCCTTTTCCTAACTTAACACCATAGAGCCACTTGAACAGAAGTTAATGAGAAATAGAAATGTGAAATATCTGCAGATGTGGCCTTCTACAGCCTCTAAATGCCATGTGACCCCCACCCCCACAGTAAGAGAAGTGTGGCGTTACAATCCACATGTCAAAGCAATCATTTACAAACAAGAGAAAATCTGCAGATGCACACACAAGCAACACACACAAAATGCTGGAGTAACTCAGCAGGCCAGTCAGCATCTGTGGAAGAAAGCACAGTCGACGTTTCAGGCCGAAACTCTTTGGCAGGACTGGAGAAAAAAAGCTGAGGAGTGGATTAGAAAGGTGGGGTGCGGAGGGGAGAGAGAAAAACACCAGGCGACAGGTGAAATTTGGAGGGGGTGGGATGAAGCAAAGAGCTGGGAAGTTGATTGGTGAAAGAGACAGAAGGCCATGGAAGAAAGAAAAGGTGGGGAGGAACACCAGAGGGAGGGGAATTACCGGAAGTTTGAGAAATCGATGTTCGTGCCATCAGGTTGGAGGCTACACAAATGGAATACAAGGTGTTGCTCCTTCAACCCAAGTGTGGCCTCATCACAACAGTGGAGGAGACCATGGATGGACATACCAGAATAGGAATGGTAGTTGAATTAAAATGGGTGGCCACTGGGAGATCCTGCTTGTTCTGGTGGATGGAGCATAGATGCTCGGTGAAGCAGTCTCCCAATCTACGTCGTGTCTTAATTCTCCAAATCTTCTGCCACCTCCAACTGGATCCCACCACCAAACACATCTCCCACCCCCCCCCCCACTTTCTGCTTTCCACGGGGATCGCTCCCTACACAACTCCCTTGTCCATTCATCTTTCCCCACTGATCACCCTCCTGGCACTTATCCTTGCAAGTGAAACAAGTGCTACACCTCCTCCCCCACTATCATTCAGGGCCCAAAACAGTCCTTCCAGGTGAGGCAACACTTCACCTGTGAGTCTGTTGGGGTCATCTACTGTGTCTGGTGCTCCCGCTGTGGCTTCCTGTATATCAGTGAGACCTGACGCAGATTGGGAGACCGCTTCGCTGTGCACCTACGCTCTATCTGCCAGAAGAAGCAGTATCTCCCTGTGACCATCCATTTTAATTCCACTTCCCATTCCCATTCCGACATGTCCATCCATGGTCTCCTCCACTGCCGGGATCACACTTAGGTTGGAGGATCAATACCTTGTATTCCATTTGGCTAGCTTCTAACCTGATGGCATGAACTTCCAATAATGCCCCCACCCACTTTCACCATTTCCCATACCCTTTACCCTCCCTCATCTCCTTGCTCACCCACCGCCTCCCTCTGGTGCTCCTTCTCCCTCCCCCCTTTTTCCTTTCTTCCATTACCTTCTGCCTCTTTCACCAATCAACTTCCTAGCTCTTTGCTTCATCCCTCCCCCTTCAGGTTTCACCTGTCACCTTGAGTTTCTCTCTCCCCTCCCCCCACTTTCTAATCTACTCCTCACTTTTTTTTTCCCCAGTCCTGCCGAAAGGGTTTCGGCCCAAAACGTCGACTGTACTCTTTTCCATAGATGTTGCCTGGCCTGTGGATTTCCTCCATCGTTTTGTGTGTATTGCAGCCAATTTACATATAGCATTAGCCCACAGTTAGGAATATGAAACCAATTTGCAAAATATTGTCAATTAATATTGGCCTGAGAATAGGAGGAACAATTCAATATGATATACTTAGCACATAATTTAAATTTGTGTCATTTTACATTCACATCTAATTAACATGTTATTCATTAACAGTTACATTCAATTGACGTTTGCCAGTGCAAAAGCACCCAGAGGCACTTCTCAGGAATATTACCAGGCCGGGTGGGGTGAAAGCGCTGAACCTCAAAGAAAACCTTTAAGGTGGAGCGGAAGTTGCTGATTCTGAGTGAACAAATTCCAGATGTGAGACGGAAGACAAGGTCACTACAGTAGGGTGCAAAGAAGGGGATGTGCAAGATATATCTGAGTTCACCTTCCATGAACAGATACAAAGCATAAGAATTAGGAGCATGAGTTGACCTTCATCATTCAATGTGAAATTGGTTGATATGATCGTATAGAACAATATAACCATATAACAACTACAGCACGGAAACAGGCCATCTCGGCCCTTCTAGTCCGTGCCGAACGCTTACTCTCACCTAGTCCCACCGACCTGCACTCAGCCCATAATCCTCCATTCCTTTCCTGTCCATATACCTATCCAATTTTACTTTAAATGACAATACCGAACCTGCCTCTACCACTTCTACTGGAAGCTGGTTCCACACATAAGAAACCGTTAAGATCATAACGGACATATTCCCACTTTCTCCCCTGTGAACTTTTACTCCTATTGCCTATCAACTGTCTATCTATAACGAAAATATCTAAAGACCCTTTGAGGTAGAGAGTTCCAAAACAGTGGTCCTCAGAGGAAAAAAAAGCCCATCATAAATGGATGAGACCCCTTATTTAAACTGTGACCTCTAGTTCAAGATTCTTCGTGTTAAGACGCCTCAGGATCTTATCTGTTTCAATCAAGCTCTATCTCATTGTTCTAAGCTCCAATGGATACAAGCCTAACACTTTGTCAGTTGGGGTGGTGACACAGCAGCAAATGTAACACTGTTACAGCCCCAGAGAACTGGGTTCAATCCCCCCATTGTCCGAAAGGAGTTTGTTTGTTCTCCCCGTGACTGCGTGCACTTTTCTCTGGGTGCTCATGATTTCCTCTTGCATTCCAAAGGCGCATGGTACGGGTTAGCAGGCTAATTGGTCACACGGGTGTAACTGGGCTGGTTGGACTGGAAAAGCCTGTTGCCATGCTGTATCCCTAAATAAAAGCAAACAAAACAATTTGGCAATTCCAAGTGAACATTTCCTGAATGTTTCTTACTACATTAAGATTCTTCTATAAATAAGGCAAAAATACTGCACACGGTATTCCAGAACTGAAGCACAAACTATTGTGACAGTGAACAAAATCACTGGAGAGACACTGACGCTGGTGGGTACAGAAGTTTTTATTCAACATTTGAGACATCTATAGTTACAATGTATCTAGACTGATAGATACTTTGTTGATCCCAAAGGAAATTACAGTGACACAGTAGCATTACGAGTGCACAGATATATAAATGTTAGAAGAGAAGTAAGAAAGAATAAAAGTTACCCAAAACAGTCTAACAGAAGGGGGAGTCATCACTCCCCTGGCTATAGGTTGACTCATTATAGAGCCTAATGGCTGAGGGTAAGAATGACCTCATGTTGCACTCTTTGGAGCAGCACACTTGTCTTAGTCCATTACTAAAAGTGTTCCTGTGCTCAGCCAAGGTGGCATGCAGAGGGTGAGAAACATTGTCCAGAATTGCCAGGATTTTCCGTGGGGTGCTTTGTTCTACCAGAACCTCCGCTGTGTCCAGTCTGACTCCTATAACAGAGCCAGCCTTTCTAATCAGTTTATTGAGCCTGTGTTGACGCCATCACCCCAGCACATCACCACACAGAAGATGCTTCAATGCTTCTATTGAATTACGTATGATTTTCAAATACCTCCTTCTTCACACCCACACTTCAGAATCCCAAAATAAACGTCAAGTCAGCACTGCCTCTCACTAGCTGCATTCATGTATATGGAGGCATCGAGTGACTATGTGTTTCCTGGTTTGCAATCAACCCCAATCTGCTAGCTTTAGGAAGACTGTTGCTCAGAACTGTATTTTAAATTCAAACCACAACCCACATTCTGATCTGAAGTTTGGTTGCCGTTGAAATTATTGTTTGCTATGCACCCTAAATCCAGAATGTGCACTAACTCAAGCTGTACTGCTCTGTGACTGCAGCCTCCCTATCATGACACTCAGTTCTTCCAACAGCTGATAACATCGCCTGTTGTACCTGTATGAGAGTGGGAGAATGAAAATACCATTTCACTCAACAGAGCAGGCATGATCCAAGTGAGCAATAGAACATTACTGTGTGGCTGAAGGGTCGATGTTCTGCATTTCACTCTCAGTTGATGCACAAGAGCCAAATGCAGAAGCTGGTGTCCCACAAACTATCTAAGTTGTGTCCTGCAAAGCTATTGAATCATCTCTTCACAAGCATTCTAACTTTAAGAAGGATTTCCTAACTTGTTTGAAAATTAGATACATGGAACTTCGATAGTTCTGTATATTTTCAACCGATTTCGCCCATCTGATTTCCTTTCATGCAAGGCACACTCCAAAGGTCCTCGTCCTTGCATGACCAGCATCCCCCACTTCTCGGTTTGTTCAAGGTTCCAAGTATCACCCTTTCCAGAAACCCTCCATGTATCATGTTTAGGTTACTCAGTGAAGGCCTTGAGGGCTTTGATGGACTCAGAAAGCTGTCCATATGACACTTATGCCGCAAAAAGAAGATGCTATATGCTCAAAGGAGCAGTCTTTCAGTCAAGCCACCAATCTTAGGCTCCCTATTGGATGTGAATCCTACAGAACTACTTCAAACAGCAGGCAAATTAATGCTAGCTTGGATAATGTTTAAATTTCAACAACATCACTACAACAGCAGATCTGCCTATACGGATACTCACTGCCTTTTTCACGGTATAACAATGACACAACATCAGAAATAAAAGTGATTCTAGGACTTTTGAGGTTAGTTATTTCCTTTTATTTTTAAATTAAGGCTTTCAGGATGAGGAGAAGGCTGCAATAAGTCTCTTCTACTCAGAACCACCCCTGGCACTGCATTCACCGTAACCATGGCAGCCTTTCTTCAGACATCTGCTTTCCCGTCTTAGGTCAACGCTATAAATTTAAAATTTGTTACGAAACCAGAAGACACAGAAACCAGGCCAAAAATAATACTCAAGGCAAAAAAAATACGTTCGGTTGTGTGGGGGAATCTCGCAGATTAATTTACCAAATCACAATACACTCTCTAGCTCTACTTTGTATTTTTTATCTTTTCTAAAGAGTTTATTGTCCTGTTGTGAAAATTCTTCACTGTCAGTTCCATAAAGAGAATGAACACATGGGAAAACGTACAAATCTAACAGTTCTCTACATCACAGTGTATATATCTGCTTTGTGACAGATCCAGAGCAGAAATAAGGAAGTTGTACATGATCAATGAGTCCGGCTTTCCTTTTGGATCCTCAGTACGTGCAGATTTATTAATGGGCAGAGGAGAAGGTCCATGGTACATTTGGGTGGCAAATCTGTAATGTTCATCCAGTGGACAAGACAGTAGCAGGTCTGTACAAGATAAGGCTCCACGTGGTATCTGGAATTAACACTGGTGCTGTGTAGTTTCACCAGCAGAAGAACACCAGCATTGCGTCCTCACACCTCTCCCTCCAAACTCAACAGAATCTCTGACACCCCTTCAGCAACTGATCACAATGCTAACCACCACCACCTCGCCTCACCCAACAAGACGATCACACCAATCCCTCGATAACGTACTCCAATTCTCAAGGGCCCTGCCCTCCTCCAAATGACAGCTTGACCTTGGTCCAACCCCACTCCCTGTTGAGCCTCCCTCTGCTCTAAATAATATCCAATCCCAACTCCGCCATGCACAAGAACGGCAGCGGAAAGGCCTTATAAAGTGTAAAACTTCCAGTCCTTTGAACTACGTACAGTACTTTGAGTCCCGTGTGTAATGCACAAAATAATAATATTTGATAGTCCACCATGTATTGGACAGCTATCCAGCACACCAAAAGATTTCTTGGCCATAGAATTTCCTACTTGATTTCTCACATTGTCAGCCTTTGTTTGTGTTTAGTTTTTCATTGATTCTACTATATTTCTTTGTTCTACTTTAAATGCCCACAAGAAAAAGAATCTCAAAGTTGTACATGGTGACATACATGTACTTTGATAATAAACTTACTTTGAACTTTGAAAATTCTCAAGCAAATAAAAGCCACTTCACTCCCTCCAGCACCACATCACCCTCATCATGACACTCTTTCCTCCCTCCAAGCACATCTCCTGAGCCGCCTCCACACAAAAGTAAAGGTAGATGAGCCAGTCCTGGGCTCTGCTGGTGTCTGTGCCAAGCCAGCAATGCCCTCAGTGAGTATCAGCTCCTTCCGTCGGAACTGCCGTCAATCCTCACCATCCAAATATTCCATCAACGCCTCAGTTTATTAGCCTTACTTGGTTAGAATCTAGTACTGATTTCGTGTGAAGCAGTGCTAATGATATTGCTTTTGAATTTATTGTATTGATGCCAGTGCCCTCCCTTCAGTAGTTAAGATTCCACACAAAAAAAAGGGGAATCAAGGGGAATCTGTGTCTCCTACCTGATGGTAGCTGCAAGAAGATAGTAGGGATCATTGATGATGGGTGTAGCTACCTCGAGGCAGCACCTCTTGTAGATACTACAAACAGTAGGGAGAAATGGACTGAGCCCTCCATACTCTGCAGCCTCCTGTGTTCCTGAATTACCACACCAGACCATGATACAACCAGTCAAGATACTTTGAATAGAACGTCTGTAGAAGCTTGTTAGAGTGTTCAGTGACATGCTGATCATCTTTAGCCTTCTAAAACAGAAGGGCGCTAACGCACCTTTCTTCTGATTACTCCTCTGTATGGGCCCAGGTCATGCCATCCAGCGTGTTAACACCTGGAAATTTAAAGCTGCTAACACTCTCCACCACCAATGTGGACTGGTGCAAGTTCACCCTCCTTTCCCTTCCTGAAGTCAACAAGAAGTTCTACCGACATTGAGCAAGAAATTGTTGTTGTGGCAATCCTCAACTAGATGTCCTATCTTAATCCTGAATGCTGATACATCTATCTATGACTTGTCTAACAATGCTGTCATCAAAGAACTTATATATTTTTTATTTTTTATTGCGATTCTGTGTGGAGTTTATATGGCACTGGAGCACTGCTTCACCACACAGTGATGTGTATACAGGAAGCAGGTGTGCAGCCTTGAGGCACACGTGTCATTGGTCAGTAAGGAGGAGATGTTGTTACAAAAGCCCATTGAGTGAGACCTGCTGATGAGCAAGCTGAGGATCCATGTGCAGAGGGACAGGCACCCAGATCTTGAAGCTTAATGTCAAGCTTGGAAGGGTTGATTGTGTTGAATGAACAGCAGCCTGGTGTATGTGTTCCAATTGTCCAGATGTTTCAGAGTAGAGTTAAATGACAGATAAATCACATTTGCTGTTGACCTGTTGCACCACTAGACAACTTGGAGCAGATTCAGGACATCTCGGACATCAGAGATGATTCGGATTAAACCAACCTCTCCAAGCACTTTGTTATGATTGGTGTAAGCCCTGCATAGACAGGTAGGTCACCACACTCTTCTTGGACACAAACATAGGCGGGAACCTCAGTCACAGAACACAGAACAGCATAGCACAGCAACAGGCCCTTTGGCCCATAATATTGTGCCGAACCGATTAAATTAGTAATCGAATAGCCAACTGGACTAATCCCCTCTGCCATATCCTTCATTCTCCTTACATTCATGTGCCAATCTAAATGGTTCTTAAAACTCTCTAATGTATCTGCCTCTACCAACACCCCAGACAGCACACTCCAGGCACCCCCTCTGTGTAGAAAACTTGCCCCTCACATCACCTTTGAAATTACCCCCTTTAGCCTTAAATGCATGCCCTCTGAAATTAGACATTTCAACCATGGAAGAAAGATATTGTATTTATGCCTCTCATAATCTTATAAACATCTATCAGATTTCTCTTCAGACTCTGCCATTCCAGGGAAAACAACCCAAGTTTATCCAAATTCTCATTATAGCACAAGCCCCCTAATCCAGGCAGCATCCTGGAAAATCTCTTTGACATCCTCTCCAAACCCTTGTCACCCTTCCTAGAATAGGCTGACCAGAACTGTTTGCAATACTCCAGATACGGCTTAACTAGTGTTTTATAAAGCTGCTACATAACTTCCTGACTTTTGAACTCAGTTCCTTGACTAATAAAGGCAAGCATGCCATAAGCCTTCTTAACCACCCTGTCAATCTGTGCAGCTACTTTCATGGAGCTATGAACATAGTCCCCAAGATCCCCCTGCTCATCAACACTGGTAAAAGACTTATATAGGTGTGTTGGAGAGTATATTGACTGGTTGTGTCACAGCCTGGTATGGAAACACCAATGCCTTTGAATGAAAACCCCTCAAAAAGTAGTGGATACAGCCCAGTCTATCACTGGTAAAGTCCTCCCCCTATTGAGCACATTACACACAGCAATGTCGCAGGAAAACAGTATCCATTCAAAGTCTGGACCATCCAAGCCATGCTCTCTTCTCACTATTGTCATCAGGAAGAAGGTACAGGAGCTCAGGACCCACACCACCAAGTTATTACTCCTCAACCATCAGGTTTTTGAACCAGAGGGGATAACTTCACTTCTCCCATCACTGAACTGTTCCCACAACCTATGGACTCACTTTCAAGGACTCGTTATATCATGTTCTCAATGTTTATTGCTTATTTATTTATTGTTGTTATTATTTCTTTCTTTTTGTATTTGCACTGTTTGTTGTCTTTTGGACGCTGGCTTTCTAGGTGTCCTGTTGAGTGTGTTCTTTTCATTGATTCTATTGTGTTTCTTCTATTTACCGTGAATGCCTGCACGAAAATGAATCTCCAGGTTGAAAATGCAGAAGAAGAAGAAGAAAGCCCTTAACTCCAAGTGGAGTCATTGGGACGCTGTTTTTTTTAGCAGGCTTTCTTGTTTTGTACGAGGCCGAGTTGCTAGCTCAACGCTCAACCCAGCACGGATGGAAAGCGTGCAAGGGAGCCGGCTGGATTCGAACTCGTGAACTTTCGCTCCAAAGTCTGGCGCTGATGCCACTACACCACCAGCCAGCAACATATATGTACTTTGATAATAAGTTTACTTTGAACTTTAGTTTAATTAATTCAGCACAGCACCATGGGCCAAACAGCTTATTTCTGTGCTGTCCTGTTCTATGCTCCTCATTCAATCTGGATGATGAACCCACTAGCAAAATGCTGGAGTACTGGTCTAGATTTTGTGCTTATGTTTGTAGGGTAACACAATCATAATTTTTATCTTCGGGATTAATGAGCGCTGTCACATAGCCAAGGGTCCAATCTAACCTAAAACCTATGGACACTTTTTTCCCCCCAGTTTCATTTGGGAACCAAATGTTGTCACTTGTTGCTTGAAATGCAGCCATGGAATAAAAACAATGGATTGTCACATTCTTACCATAAAATGTGTTTTTTTTAAATTTGATACAGATGCTCCTGCTCATAAAGGTTTACTGGATATCTCTACTGGGAGTGGTGCGTTTCATACGATATTTGCTAAAATTGGTACATTTCTAGCCTCTACTATCAATTTTATACTATAAATCCCTGCTTCTCTACTCAAATTCTGTGAATCTCAGAATTCTGGACTCAGCCAATGTGAAGTATGGATGCAACATGCATAGAAACTATCCTGTGCTATTTTTGGCTTTTTACAGCGTTTTACAACCAAGGCCAAGCAGATAGTTGGAGCTCTGTATTTTTTAAAGTAAGACTGAAACAAGGGGTGTCTGTCTGCCAGTCTCGCTCCTTCTGCCTCAGCAGCAGGCACCAGATTCCCCCTTGCCATCCCACTACCACGGCTCCCCCACCTGACTGCCCTACTCAACACAAGCCCTCAAAGTGTTAACTGCTTTTCCTTCAGAGAGAAACCAAAATGCTTCAGTCACTTCCCATTGTAAATAATGGAAATTCCTCCCATTCCTCAGGCTCAGAGAGTAAAAAGATCCTTCACTGGCTGTACTGTAAGGGCTGATAATGGAAAAAGCATGTACACACGCAGCCCATGTGTCAGCTCCGGCGGGCTGGCCTGACACTAACCTATAGGCTGGAAGCATGCAAATAAACTGCAGGCAGGACTGTTTGGCAAGGAGGACCAATAGGAGGACAAGGCAACCATGGAGAAACGATTGCTTCCTGCAGGCAACTCAAATAATCTTCTGTCTCAGTCAGTCATTTACTTTATCATTAAACCATCGGCTCAGAGTTGCCCTGCTCACCACCTCTGTCTTTTTGTGAGGGAGCTGAAAGACACCCAGGCTGGTTATGTGGCAGAAGGTTCTACTCACATCTAGCTTGAGTACCAGTAAAAGGGGCTGCAAAGGGCTTTAGGGGTTTATTCTCTGTAGAGAAGGAGGATGAGAGGAGACATGATAGAGGTATAAAAGATATTAAGAGGAGCAGATAGAGGGGACAGCCAGCGCCTCTTCCCCGGGGCACCACTGCTCAGTACAAGAGGACATGGCTTTAAGGTAAGGGGAGGGAAGTTCAAGGAGATAGTAGAGGAAGGTTTTATACTCAGAGAGTGGTTGGTGCGTGGAATGCACTGCCTGAGTCAGTGGTGGAGGCAGATACACTAGTGAAATTTAAGAGACTACCAGACAGGTATATGGAGGAATATAAGGTGGGGGGATATATGGGAGGCAGGGTTTAAGGGTCGGCACAACATTGTGGGCCGAAGGGCCTGTAATGTGCTGTATTGTTCTATGTTCTATGTTCTAAAGTCAGGTTTTCACTGCAAAGTCACGTTTGCCCTGGGCGTCTGTCTGGAGGAGATGTAGTAGTCTGTCCTAAACAACTGCCCCTGAGATTGTTGCAATGCAGGTGAAAATATTGCCCATAGATTGTGCTTCTGACTGGGAAAGGATGCACTGGTCGCTGCTGAAGCAGCTGCTTAACAGAGAACTTTGTAAGCTGTAAGCTGTTTTCAGGAACACAAATTGAGGCAAACTGTTTCCCTGAAGCTGGTTTTGCTTCCGGTGTAAACAGATGATACACTGCAGAATGAAGACTAACATATTCCAGACTGAGGAGTATCTACTGAGAGAAACACAGAAGATCACAAAGGCTTTTGGGAAGGACCATAGTCTAGGCTCTTGCAGTCACACTGAGGGGCTGGGCTTCTGTAACAGCTTCTCAAGTGATTCACAGCCAACGCCTTGTGGATTGTGTGCTTGCCATTAAGGTCCGGAGGGAATGCAGTGGCCTTTGTTGCAAGTTCATCCCGTAGTACAGGAATCTATGGTCTGGGCAGTTCCCAGAGACACAGATTGATTACTGCTAGAGGATCATCACCGTGGTGAAAGGCGGCCTGTGGCTTGCCTGAAACTTTGGGTCTCTTGCACGAGGAGGTTTCAAACAGCTAAATGCTGGCAACTGGCATACTTGAAGATGCAGGATCATGTGCTGAGAGACACATGGAAACTCAGTGCAGCCATCACAAAGTCTCTGTGATGATAGGCCATAGTTTAAAGCTCTCCCTCCATTGCATAGAGGCTGGAAGCTAAATTAGAGCACATTGGATTTAATAATGACAGAGTCCTTGTGAATGAAAATAGATGACATTTTGATATAATGTATCTTGTGTGCAAATGTCCTCCATTGCGGATGGTGCCATCACCCTCATTAACAAGGGTAAAAGGAACAAAATCAAAAATGAGTTATCCATTTCAAAGGTCAAAGTAAAATTATTAGCAAAGTATATATATGTCATCATATACAACCCTGATATTCATTTTTAAGTGTGCATACTTAATAAATCTATATTAGAATAGCAACCATAATAGAATCATGAAAGATCACACCAACTGGATGGTCAGCTGGTGTGCAAAAGACAGCAATCTGTGCAAATACAAAAGGAAATAAATAATATTAACAAATAAGTAAGCAATAAATATTGAGAACATGAGATAAAGAATCATTGAAAGTGAGTCCATAGGTTGTGGGAACATTTCCATGATGCGGCAAATTAAGTTGAGTGAAGATATAACCTTTGGTTCAAGAGCCTGATGGTTGAGGGGTAATAACTGTTCCTGAACCTGGTGATGTGAGTTCTGAGGCTTCTGTATCTTCTTCCTGATGGCACCAGTGAGAAGAGTGCATGGCCTAGGTGGTGGGGGTCCCTGATGATGGATGCTGCTTTCCTGTGACAGCACTCCATGTAGATGCACTCAGAGGTGGGGAGGGCTTTACCCATGATAGACTGGGCTGTATCCACAACTTCTCTGTAGGATTTTCTGTTCAAGATTAAAGTTGCTTCCATACCAGGCTATGATGCAGACAGTCAATACACTCTCCACAACTCATCTATAGAAGTTTGTCAAAGTTCTAAAAGTCATGCTGAATCTTCGAAAACTCTTAATGAAATAGAGACACTTTTGGCTTTCTTCATAATTGCACTTGCATCCTAGGCCTCTGAAACATAACACCGAGAAATTTAAAGTTGCTGACCCTCTCCATCTCTGATCAACTGATGAGGACTGACACATGGACCTCATGGACCTCTGGTTTCCTCCTCCCGAAGTCCATAATCAATTCTTTGGTGACATTGAGTAAGAGGTTGTTGTTATGGCACCACTCAGCCACGTTTCATTCTCCTTCCTACATCCTGATTTGCCACCACCTTTGATTCAGCCCACAGGAGTGGTGTCATCAGCAAACTTGAAAATGGCTTTGGAGCTATGCTGAGTCCTACAGACATAAATGTAAAGCCAGTAGGGGAGGGAGCTAAGCACACAGCCTTGTGGTGCACCTGTGCTGTTGGAGATTGTGGAGGAGATGTTGTTGCCAATCCAAACTGACTGAGGTGTGCAAGTGAGGAAATCGAGGATCCAGTTGCTCAAAGAGGTATTGAGGCCAAGGTATCAAAGCTTATTGATTAGTTTTGAAGGGATGATAGTATTGAATGCTGAGCTGTAGTCCATAAAGAGCATCCTGATGTATGCACCTTTGCTGTCCAGATATTTCAGGGTTGAGTCAAGAGCCAATAAGATAGCATCTGCCGTGGACCTGTTGTGCCCGGAGGGAAATTAGAGTGGATCCAAGTTGTTTCTCAGGCAGTTTCATCACCAAACTCTCAAAATACTTCATCATTATGGATGTAAATGCTACTGGACAATAGACATTGAGGCATTTTACCACATTCTTCCTGGGCATCGTTTAAGTGAAGCTTACTTGGATACCTCAGACTGCCCGAGCACGAGGTTAAAGATCTCAGTGAACACTCCAGCCGGTTAACCAGCACGGGTCTTTAGGACTGGCCTGATGAGCTCCTCCAGCATTTGTCTGTGTCTTTTGTACTCGGCCAGGTATCCTATTTGGGCTGGATAGTTCTCGTGGGTTCACCCTCCTGAAAGAGGCTCACACATCGGCCTCGGAGACTGAAATGACAGGATTAATGGGGGCTGTGGGAGCTTGTGACAGTTCCTCCATGATTTGACAGTCAAAGTGAGCACAGAAGGCACTGAGCTCATCTGGAAGTGAAGCCCTGCTGTCGCCTGTGTCGCTTGGCTTCTTGGCTGAATTTTGCCAGTAAGTTCCTGTGAAAGGCCTAACGTGTTCTGAGCTAAGCCACAGCTAAGGCTCCATCCCCAAACTTCCGGCAGGAAGATCCCTCACTGCTCTGTGCCAGACAGGATGGTAAATGCCTACACCAGGTCGCATCAGGTGAAACCCTCTGGCAAAATTCCCTTCTGATGTCCAAATTGGGGCGTGGGAGGGAATCTGTACCTGGATCCTACATTAGTAGTGCAGCCCCAGCTATAGGATGGAAGAAATATTTTCTGTGTAGGCGGGTGGGACACGCACACACCATATCTGGCAGAAGTGTGAGATGTAGTATTGCTGCATATGACCCAGGTCTGGACCATTCCCCAGTGCTTCCCTATCAACGTCACACAGAATGCTGCCTGGAAGGCTGGCCTGAAATATGTTTACAGGAACACTCCACACTGCCAAGCCATTAATAAGACCATAAGGCAAAGCAGCAGAATTAGGTCGTTTGGCCTATTGCATCTGCTTCACCATTTCAACACAGCTGATCCGATTTTCCTCTCAACCTCAGTCTCCTGCCTTCTCCCCGTATCCCTTCATGCCCTGCCTTGAACATGTCCAATGACTCGGCCTCCACAGCTCCCTGTGGTAAAGTGTTCCACAGATTCACCACCCTCTGGTAAAGAAATACATCTCCATCTCTGTTCTAAATGTTCTCTAGTCATGGACTCCCCCACCATAGGCAACATCCTCTCCACATGCATTCTATCGAGGCTTTTTAACATTCGATAGGGTTTCTGCCATGAGTGGCAGGAAACTGCTGGGTTGATGCTTTTACATCCGTAGACATCATTCAATATCCAGCACGGTCACTTTGGGCTGAATAATCTCCTCAAGCTCTACATTGTTTCAGCTAGAAAAATCTCAGGCTGTCTGAGAAGCCTTCCTCCCAGCTACATCATTGCCGGTAGAAACAGGGCAATGACCCAAAAAGAAAATTAGCTTGCAAAACAATGGGTGCAACTGCCAGAATAGGGCTAAAAGTCAGACCCACGCGAGGGCCAGGACTTACATTGAGAAATACTGTATGCATATGTTTACAAGCCAGTGTCCTCAAAATGATGATGAGTTTAAATCCACTGCTGAGTCTCTGGAAGAAGGAGAGACTCGTGCTTCTTGTCTCCAGTGACCCTGTGTTTCCTCAGAATTCCAGCCACTGAAGAACTTTTGTAGTACTTCAGTAATTAAGATGTTTTTACAAAACTTTTAAGGATTTGGCAATATATGATATAATAGTCCTTAAAGAATTAGGTCCATTATAATGTGCTTAAAACAGGAGATATTTAACTAGAATCAATAAATAAATCTTGATTTCCAAAGTAAATCAAGGATCTGCACTGCTTAGTGAGCAGAATAATGCATATCTGAACTTTGAAACTTTTAGCTCCTGATATGGCTGGAAAACAAATGTGATGTATAATTTTTAGGAAATTTGAACGTAATGTTTTCTGGGGTTCAGTGCTTTCCCACTGTGTCTCCTGATACAACTTGGCACAAAGGAAGAACGACAGAACGTGCAGATTGCTCAAACTTTAGAGCTGTACTAAACACTGAAAAGGATAGTGATAAATTTGAAAAGGACTCTACCGGCGAATGGATTTGATATACACATGGGAGAAGAAATTTAGTGTCGGAATGTGAAAAGTGAAAAGTTTTGGCTGAAGGGAAAAAGTGGTGTGAATTTCATATAGTGGCTAAAATGCTGAAGTGTGGGTAGCAAGAGAGACAGTGTTATATGTGGTGTGGTACGCATTCATGAATAAAAGTATAACACAAGAGATCTGAATCTATATGTGGACATATTTTCAATACTGAATAACAGAGATCTAGGGATATATGATAAAATTAGTTGGAAGGGGGAAGAAACTCGAGAAAATTTGCAGATGCTGGGACCACAGCAACACAGACAAAATGCTGAAGGAACTCAGCAGGTCAGGCAGCATCTGTGGAAAAGAGTACAGTCAACATTTCAGGCAGAGACAAGGTCAGGACAGGTAACGTGGCTAAATAATGCACTCACAAACCTGACCATAAATAGACATAAAAGATCAAAAGTAAGGAAATGGAGATGACTCTTAATGACTCATGAGTCCAGGACAAGTGTTTTGTGTCTGGTTATGGGCATCACATTTTAAGAAAATTGTGAAAATCTTGCTGAAGGCAATTTGCTGGAATGGTTCCTGGTTAGAGGTAGATATGATGTGATGGATATTCACTCCCTCCCCACCACCCTAGAGGCTTATTCCTAAATTCAGCTTTCTAACATAGCTACATGACCTTTACAAAGGGCCAGTGTTGTTGATGATAAAGTCAACCTTTTAACAAATATTCTCTGCTCAACTTTTTGTTGTAAACAAGAACCAGTTTCCAGTTCTTAATGTAAATTGCCAGCTGCAATCACTTTGAGGATGTATGTACAGCTTTGCAAAGTGTTTTACAAAACACAGAACGCTAGCCCACAGCAGCTGGCTGCCCGCTAAGAGATCTGCTTTGTGAAGTGAAGTGAACAAGAAATTTCTTATCTGCATTAGCCAAATGCAAAGGTCAAAGTACATTTACTATCAAAATATGTGTTCTATATACAACCTTGAGATTTGCCTTCTTACAGGCAGCCTTAAAACAACGAAACACAATAGAACCTATTAAAAAACCCAAGCAACCAAGACAGCCAATGTGCAAAAGTAAAGAACAAATCATACAATGATTAACAAAAAGGTTTAAAGGTTCATTTTGTTGCCAAAGTATACACGTACAATAAGACTCTGATATTCGTCTTCTCCAGATAGCCAGGAAATACGGGACCATGGGTGTCGCTGAAAGAAAAGACATCAACTTAACCCCACCCCAGCACAAAAAAGAAACAAAACTCGCAGACCCCAAGTTGCCCATTTACCCCTGCAACAAAAAAGCCACAATAACAATCAATAACCGCCTCACTTGCAGAAAAGCACACTAACACCAAACCCCAACCCTCCCCTCTTCGACACAAAAAGTTAACAGATCACCCACCCACCAATCGTCCACATGAAAGAAAACACCAAAAAACTGAAGGAACCCAATATAAAATACAGAATATGGGAAGTGTCTTTTCATCTGCATACAAGGAGAGCAGTTGCACAAACTCAATCCTTCCATAAAGAACGACCACCGTCCCGGGTCGGAAACCCGCCAATCTGGCTCAATAGCATCGATCTGGCAGCTGACTGTTTCTGTTGGGAGTCATCGTTGACTTCTCCACATTCACCTCGATGCTTCAGTCTTCTTCGCCGCTTCAAGATGGAGTCACTCACGATCCTGCACCTTGTCTCTGGTCTTTTCCACGATTCAGCTTGTGTTCTTGGTCCCCTGACTCTGACCTCCACGATACAGCCCAGTGCTGGATCCTTCCATCGAGATTCAAACCGTACGTCACAGACTCCAACAGTTTCCATAACACAAACGAGATAAGAAGAACACGCAGAACACATAAAATTTGAAACAGTTGGAAAGGACTGCTATCTGGAAGATGCCACCTTAGGAATCATTTTTTGTTGGTGCCATCTTGACCAGAAGTTAAGGCAAAAAGTAAAAAAAAGCACACAGGACATGAACTGCAGAGTCCCCAAAAGTGAATCCACAGCCACAGACCCAGTTCAGTGCAGAGGCAGGTGAAGCCGGTCCAGGAACCCAATGGCTGCAGGCCACAGTCATGGAGCTAGTTCAGTGCCCAGAGAGATGATGCTGGTCCGGGAGTCCAACAGCTCTGTGCTAAGGCGAGTTAACCTCACAGGGTAGTGATCTGAACACTGGTTCATCCTTTGTTCTCAGCATTGACATCTCGATCTTTTTAATCTGGCTTGGCACTTAAATCAACCAGGCATCGGTCGTATCTCACTCTCAAGCCCAGTCCCCTGATGCTTCAATCCAGACCCAAGTCCACTCCAGCAGTGGCCGTTCCGACCATATCTGCATTATCAAAAGTCAGTTTTCTGAATCCTTCAGGATACTGCAAAAAAAAATGGCAGCTCGTACAGATGGCTCGAAAGCACAACTCCCAAAGGGTAATTACAGGCTGTGGGTTGCAGTGATCGTAGTCCAGAAACAATTTAATTAACAGAATAATTTGTAGTTTTGTTTGCTGCCTATAAAGCATTGCTGTGTCTTACAAGCACTATCTTTACTGGAAAAAAATAGGATTATGTCACTTTGTACACCAAACATCGTTACAAGTTGGGATGTTCTTGTACTCATAGGGTTAGCCCTCATCGCATGAATTGCGGACGTTTGGCATCTCTGTTGCCAGAAGCTTTTAAGACCATCTATATGGGTTACTTTGTCCCAGCAAAGATATCTGGAAGACATCATATGCAAATGATGTCATTTAGTAGTAGGTATCACAAGCATTGGGGATTGCTAGGAATGACAAATAGAATGACAGAAAGATGGAGTTACAGAGAAAAGAACTGAAATTACTTCCTGAACTTTTGGTTTCTGTGATGGATGTCTCATTGGTCCGCAGCTCACTGGCATGTTTTTCTAGTTTGTAAGAGCTGTACCTGTGTTTGGAAATCCTTCACAGTTTGCAACTCTTCTGTAGTTCAGAAATATTTTACCTTTTAGAAATCCTCTGTGAATGTTAAATGTGTGTCAAGAACTGTTCGTCTAAATTTAAACATGTATCGTTAAAAATAAAGTAACTGTGTTTAAACTACTTGGTTAGCTGGAAGTATCTCCTCCTTGGTGGAGAGGAGGATCCACTACTCAAGTAGTGGGAATTGGCAGCCAAACCTCACTGCAGAGGCTGGGGGTAAGTCAGGTTGCCCCTGAAGAGCAGGTGGATACAGTATAACCTCCCTCTAGTAATGTACCTGTAGATATCTAAATAGGATAGGGCTTAAAATCTTATTTTGTGTTTAGAGCTTTGGAATCCAATACTATCACAATGATGCAGGTAAAGACTGGAGAAATTGTGATTTCTCTGCTTGGGACGGGAAAGCCTAACTTGTGGTTTAAGATGGCGTTGGTGAACCTCAGCGACTTCTGGTTGATGAAACAAGGAAAGCAACTAAATACTTTGTTAACCACACTCTTTCTGGCAAACGATCATCACAAGTAATAGTCTGTAACTTCCCTTCGGACTTGAAGGCAATTCGATGCAGCGGGCCTGATGCTGAGAGTGAGAAAAGACTGAGATTCGATCGTTTTAAGCACAGCGCCGAATCGAGATGATGAGGTCTGGGGAGAGGTCTGGGCATGAGACTGTACCAAATCGACTGAACTCAGTGTCTGGACACAAACTTCAGAGCAGGGCGAATTGGTAAGGTCAGTTCCAGGCTGAAGCATGGCAGCGGGATCCTGTCCTCAGAGCGCATCGATGCCACTGAACCCGACGTTTGGACATCGACTTAGCGCTGGGCCAGGCCGAAAAGGTCAGGGTGTCGGGCCCCGAGGTGTGGGATGGGCCGGTTCAGATCAACGCTCCACAATTCTGCTTGGTGCTCAACTATGGGACTCTCCTAGTTCAGAGTGCTATTTGTTTGTATGATGTGTTCTTTTACTCAGCACATTTAGTGCTCAATGTTTTTTTAAGGGCAGGATATGTTTTTTTCTCTAAGAACTTGGGAAATTTGAAAGTCTTTTTTTATATATGGGTTGTTTTGGATTTCTTTGCGTTGTGGCTGCCTGTTGACAAGTCTCAAGGTTGTGTGATGTATATATACATTGATAATAAATGTACTTTGCATTTTGAGAGCATAAGCAGAGATATTCCAAATAATGAGGGGTCTAGATGGAAAAGACTGAAAAAATTATTCCTAACAACATAAGGGTTGTGAACCAGAAGGCGCAGAGTTTAAGTGGCTGGCAAATAAACACAAGGAAACATGTGGAAAATCTTTCTTTTTTAAGCCAGCGAGTGATTAATATCTGGAATGCACTGCATGACAGGGGGCTGGAGGCACATTCCATCCTGACTTTTAAAAGGGAATTTGATCAGAACTTGAAGGAAAAGTACTGCAGGGTTACAGGAAAAAAGGTCTGGGATCATCTCCACTATTCCTGCAAAGTGCTAGCAGGTCCTTCGAAGGACTGAATGGTCACTTTCTATGTAGTTGCCATTCTGAAATTCAATGGTTCTCTTTGCAACCCCTAACTGTAATCTTCCAATTAATCTCATTGCTGATTCACTACTACTGGTTTTGGATGACAGTTACTCTGTCCAGCCACCTTTTGGACTCCAACAAAATACATTTTAGCATTCAAACAGAGGTAAAGATACAACAAGCCAGCTTGCTTGCTGAAAGCCAAGTGGTTAATATGCACAGCTGTTAACCAGTCAACCCCACAGGAACTACAAGTTGCATTTATGTGGTTCCATACACATTGTAAGATTGTTCCAGTGGGCATTTCAGGTGCTTTAACAGACAAAATTTGACAAAAAGTCTTACACAAAGAATTGAGTGAGAGGAGATCAAAGTTTTAAGTCAGAGAATTCCAGAGTGTGACCCATGGTGTACTGGACAACATTACAGGGATGGGAATTGGGGATGTGTAAGAATTCAAAACTGCAGTGCTTGTCATGAATTTACAGAATTACTGAGACAGGAAAGTGATAGGGAAACATAAATGAGAACTTTTTGGACCTGAACCTTGGGCAGGTCAATGAGTGTAGGTGGGGATGACCCAGCAGTATCCTTGGAAACAGCAGACAGAAGCACAACTGAGTTGCAGTTGGGATTAAAAGTGAGTGTGAATAAAATTGCAATACCTGCACCGAAACTGGTCTGGCCCAACAAACTGTGTTACTGTTGTGGCAGGGATACACACACACACCAGATCAAAAGTGAAATTTGCAGAAAATGCAATAAAGTAAGAAACGTGCAAAGAGCATGCCGATCAGACAAAAATAAATGGACCGCACAGGGAAGAGAAAATGATACAAAGTCGTGCTGCAGCTTCAAGGAGAGCCTGAATCTGCATGCTGTAGATAAAATAATCTGATAATGATGAGAATGACGCAGGACTGGGTAGCCTTGGAATTTACAAAATAAAAATTAAGAAAAGACAAGCAATATGGCTTACATCAGAAGTGATCAGCAAATTAATTAAGATAGAATTGGATACTGGCTCGGCTGTTTCAGCCATTCCACAAAACGAGTTTGAATGGCATTTCAAAGCTACTAAACTGAAGCCTGCAGATATCCAACTAAGAAATTATACTGGAGAAAATATAACTCCTGTGGGAATGACTTTCATAACAATCAAATGCAACAACCAACAAGCGACATTGGGCTTGTATGTGGTAAGAACAGGAGGACCAGCATTGTGGGGTCATGATTGGCTGAGACAGCTACAACTTGATTGGAGATCCATCCACCATTTGCATGCCACATCCTCTGAAACAGAGTCAACTGAAAGCAAATGAAGAAAAGTTCTGGATGATGGCACAACAATGTTCAGGGATGGCATTGGAAAACTCAAATATATCAAGGATAAAATATTGTTAAATGAAAATGCCACACCCAAGTTTTGCAAAGCCCATCTGGCTTGTAACACTATTGATGGTTAAGTAGCCAGTGAGTTAGATTACATGGAGGCTGAAGGAATTCCTTCCAAGTTTGGATGGAGCCCATGGGCAATGCTGGTGGTCCAATAGCCAAGAAGAATGGGTCTGTCAGGATCTGTGGTGATTTTAAGGTCACTGTCAACCCAGTATTCAAAGTCAGCCAGTACCCTCTGCCCAGGATAGATATATTTTTGCTAACTTTTCTAGAGGAAAACACCTCAGCAAAGTGGACTTAGCTGAGGTCTACCTACAGATGGAGATAGAAGAAAAGTCCAAAGTGCTTCTCACCATAAACACTCACAAAGGGCTTTACTGCTATTATAGGCTCATTTCTGGAGTAGCATCTACACCTACACTGGCAGAAAGCTATGGACCAGGTGACACAAAGCTATCCAGGCCTGCAGTGTTACCTGGATGGCATAGTTGTTTCTAATAAGGATGACAAGGAACTTCTCCAAAATCTCAAGGCAGTGTTAAAAAGATTGGAAGATTGTGGCTCAGAGCATGACACTACAAATGTGAACTCTTTAAACCAAGCATCACTTACTGTGGACACACCACTGAGGCACAAGGATTACACAAGTGTGCTGGGAAATTTCAAGCAGTGCTGGATGCCCTAAGGCCAAAGGACATGTCACAGTTTGTTAATTACTATAACAGGTTCCTGCCAAACCCGGCTGCCGTGTTCCACCCCTTGAACTCATTACAACAGATCGGGAAGAAATGGCCATGGACAAAGCAGTGTGAGCTGGCTTTCCAAAAGGTAAAGGAACTGGTGACATCAGACACTGTACCCGCATGTTATGATCCACATCGTCCAATGATGCTCTGCCTTATGGTATAAGTGCAGTCATGTCTTATGTGACATGACTATGCTTTGGAAGTAAACACCCCATTGGCCTTTGCGTCATATTCCCTTACCACTGCACAGAAAAATTATGCACAAATCGACAGAGAGGTCTTGAGTCTGATTTAGGGTGTAAAATGTTTCAACCAGTACTTGTATGGGAGAGAGTTTACCCTCATTACTGATCATCAACCATTTTCAATCCACAGAAGGGTGTTCCACTAACAGCTGCAACATGAATGCAGATGAACTCTGTTTCTTGGAGGACACAATTACAAGATTGAATTCAAGAGGACAACTAATCACAGAAATGCTGACAGGTTGTCCTGTTTACCCTTGGAAAAGGAAATATCTGAAAAATTTACAAAATTATAGCACTGCTGGCTATAAAATGGCCTCCACTACAGCCTCCACTCTGATGATGAAGTGCTGAGAAGCCTCTACTCAAGAACTGGTCTTCCAGAACATCTAGTCAGCGGCAGAGGACCTCAGAATGTTGCAGAACATTTTCAGCCATTCCTGAAAGTGAATGGAATAAGACTTATTACATCTGCACCACACCACACAGCTACAAATGGCTTGGTGGAAAGGTTTGTCCAGTGTCTAAAGAACATATTGCGAGCAATGTCAGCAGAACACACTACACTGACACTGAACCAGAAGATCATCAGCTTCCTCCTTGCATATTGCAAAGCAGCACACTCCACATCTAACAACTCAGTCGCTATGCTGTTCCTGGGACGTCCCTTGTGTTCATACTTGGATCTCCTCAAACCCAATTTCAGAAAGAATATGCAGGACAAACAGCTCAGACAAAGTGAAGGCTCCTCAAACAAGGAGGTTCAATGTTTCACTCCTGAACAAGTAGTCCTGGCTAGGAACCACAGAGGTTCTCAAAAGCAGGTACTCGGAAAGATTAAGGACAGAGATGGACCAGTCTTCTACACAGTGGGAGCTTGTATCTGATATCATGTGGAAACGACACATCGATCGGCTGAGGAGAGCAGAGTAGAGCTGGAGAAGCAATGTGGTCAGAGCTGTCAGAACCACTTCCTGCAGTCCCAAAAACAACTTCTGCAACCTCCACAGAAGAGGCCCTAAAACCTGAGATTGTTTCACAGCCATAAGTCTCACCTGTAAAGCAGAGTGATTCAGCTTGTCAGGAAATACATTATCCTACAAGAGGAAGAAGTCTTCCACAACAATGAAATCTTTAGGCCTGAATGGGGCAATTTAAAATTGACTGTGTGTGGATGTCTATACAGTATACTGTGTCTGTGTGTGATATGGATTCTATATGGACTTGGATTTTATAACTAAGTGGGGGGAGTGTTTTGAATCTAATATTTTAGTAATATTGTAAATATATTGTTTGATTAAGCATTCTTCTTTGGTTAAATAATACATCACGGGATCACCATGTTGTATGTGTACATCTCGCTAAAATGTAAAAACAAAACCGGGTGCATTATCACTGGGCTCCCATCTTTTCTCTTCAATTAGTTTTATGTTTTGGAGTTACTAAGCATAACACCTCACCAGTCCTTTGAAGACACACTGCTGTAAAAAGGCAGAAGTCATCAATTTTACAGGAAACTTGGCAATAAACGTTAACCCTGAGAAATGAGAGATGCCGCAAGCTGATGGAGATCATCAGTTCATAGTTTCATGTCTGACTTGTCATAAAAACTGCCATTTGTAGAATTCAAGCCAGGATAACTACTCAGTGCTTCACTCGCGTTGCCAAAGATAAGTGGGCATTTCACATCACCCTGGAGCATTCCACGGAAGCTGGCAACAGTACAACTCCTGTAAAAGTAATTGCGAGGCTCACTGGCAGACTACACAGTGCTGACACATGGCCAGTCGCACTGATGCAGTGCCTGCCAGGAGTTCAGATAGGGAGATTCCGATTTCAGGGACACTGCAAGCAAAGAACGGTTTCAATCAAGAAGCAGCAGTCTGGGTAGCCAGATGCCATAATGTTGGCAGGTACACTACAGGGAGTCACAAATCTCAAAGGTTTAACACATGCCATTTTAAAGCAACACTCAGCTGACGGGCTTTATTTACCCATTAGTGCTCTTTTCCAAATTGACTTCCTGCGTCAGTAAAATTGCACTACCTAGATGATTAGTATGTTTGCATTATCACTCAAATTGTAAATGTGTTCTAATTTCCATCCTTGGTTTAGCAGTTAACACAGCCATTAACCTTTCACAACTTGTGTTTATATAGTGCTTTTAACAAACTATTCCATGGCAGAACATAATCAGACCATCTGACACTACGCCACCCAAGGAAATTTACAGCTAAATGAAGAATTAAGCTTTAAGCAGCATTTTAAAGAGGTATGATTTATGAAGGGCTATTTCAAGGCTGAAGAGACAATTTCGAACAAAGTTGGAGGTGACATTGGATGCACAGCAACTCTGGCAAGGTCTGCAAGACATTACTTCCTACAAAGTGAAACCCAACAGCATGAATGGCAGCGATGCTTCTCTACCAGATGAACTCAACGCCCTCTATATACGCTTTGAAAGGGAGAACACAACTACAGCTGTGAAGATCCCTGCTGCACCTAATGACCCTGTGATCTCTGACTCAGAGGCCGATGTTAGACTGTCCTTAAAGAGGGTGAACCCTCGCAAGGCAGAAGGTCCAGATGGAGTACCTGGTAAGGCTCTGAAAACCTTTGCCAACCAACTAGTGGGAGTATTCAAGGACATTTTCAACCTCTCAGTGCTACAGGCAGAAGTTCCCATTTGCTTCAAAAAGGCAACAATTATACCTGTGCTGAAGAAGAATAATGTGAGCTGCCTTAATGACGATCGCCCGGTAGCACTCACATCGACAGCGATTAAATGCTTTGAGAGGTTGGTCATGACTAGACTGAACTCCTGCCTCAGCAAGGACCTGGACCCATTGCAATTTACCTATCGCCACAATAGGTAAACAGCAGACGCAATCTCAATGGCTCTCCACAATGCTTTAGACCACCCGGACAACACAAGCACCTACATCAGGGTGCTGTTCATTGACTATAGCTCAGCATTTCATACCATCATTCCCACAATCCTGATTGAGAAGTTGCAGAACCTCCTCTGTAACTGGATCCTCAGTCTGTGTGGATTGGTGATAACATATACTCCTTGCTTACTATCAACACTGGCGCACCTCAGGGGTGTGTGCTTAGCCCACTGCTCTACTCTCTGTATAGCTGTATACTCTCTGTGTGGCTAGGCATAGCTCAAGTATCATAAATTTGCTGATGATACAACCATTGCTGGTAGAATCTCAGGTGGTGACAAGAGGGTGTACAGGAGTGAGATATGCCAACTAGTGGAGTGGTGCCGCAGCAACAACCTGGCACTCAACGTCAGTAAGAGGAAAGAGCTGAATGTGGACTTCAGGAAGGGTAAGACGAAGGAACACATACCAATCCTCACAGATGTCAAGATCTCTGAGAATCTAACCTAGTCACAAACATATCAATGTAGTTATAAAGAAGGCAAGACATCAGCTATACTTTATTAGGAGTTTGGAGAGATTTGGCATATCAACAAAAACACTCAAAAACTTCTACAGTTGTACCATGGAGAGCATTCTGACAGGCTGCATCACTGTCTAGTATGGAGGGGGGGTGGTGGTGCTGCACAGGACCGAAAGAAGCTGCAGGGGTTGTAAATTTAGTTGGCTCCATCTTGGGTACTAGCCTACAAAGTACCAGGACATCTTCAGTGAGCGGTGACTCAGAAAGGCAGTGTCCATTATTAAGGACCTCCAGTACCCAGGGCATGTCCTTTTCTCATTGATACCATCAGGTAGGAGGTACAGGACCCTAAAGGCACACACTCAGCGGTTCAGGAACAGCTTCTTCCCCTTTGCCATCCGATTCCTAAATGGACACTGAATCTCTGGACACTAACTCACTTTTTAAAAAAATATACAGTATTTCTGTTTTTGCACATTTTAAAGAATCAATTCAATATACGTAATTGATTTACTTGTTTATTGATTATTATTATTTTTATTTATTTATTATTTTTTTCTCTGCTAGATTATGTATTGCATTAAACTGCTGCTGCTAACAAATTTCACGTCACTTGCTGGTGATAATAAACCTGATTCTGATTCAGAGACAAAGGGGAAGTATTCAGGAAAAAAAACTGCAGAATTAAGATCCTCAGCAGGTGAAGCGATGGGTGCCCGGGGAGAAGTCATTAAATTTAAGGCAGGATTGAAGTAGTGCAGGGATCTTTGGAGGGTTGAGGTTTTACAGGAGGTTAGACAGACTTTTAAGTTGTGCGTAATTGTCATGACAGGAAGCACTTCTCCAGATTTTGCAGGGTAATCCCTGCATTTATCTACGTGATTGTTACCAAGTTTATGATCTGTGTTGTATATTTGCATTTTATTGTTTGTGATGGCCACCAGTGAGTTTTGGGTTGTGCTCCAGTCGTGGAGAACAATGCTGCAGGAAATGCCCGGCTGCCAGCTGAACATTCACCAGTTTAGATCGAGTATAGCGGCAGCGTCTCCTCCTATCTGCATGGAGTGGGACGGCTGTGAGAGACCAGAGTAAATTAACCGCAAACATATTGATTAGGAGCAGGAGGCTCCACTGTTCATCAGGATTATGGCTGATCTGATTGTATCCTCAACTAAACATTATTTTTAGAAAATTGCTTAAGGTATTTTAAATACTTTGAAGTGCATGTAATTGTTCAGAGTATTTATCATAGGTTTTTGATAAATTAAGATTAATTTCAAATTCCGGTTTAAGATGCTGCTGGTGAAGCTAGCAACTACTATTCGGAAGCAAACGAAACGCAGTGAACAACTAATTACTATATCAGTAACACCTTTTCTGGTAAACAATCACCGCAAATAATGGCGAGGTGAGTGGAGATGAGGCAGAGTCGAGACAGAGTCAAGGCAGAGCGAGGTTTGATCAATTTGAGCGCTGGGCCAAATTGGAAAGGTCGGGGACGGGACAAATCAAGGCAATGGGGTCCAGGCCCAGGAGCGTATCAAAGCAACAGGCCCCAGGCCCGACAGCAAGGCTCAACCCGATGGTTGGATGACTTAAGTTTGAAAAGATTGAAAAGGTTGAGGTGGTGGAGGTAGAGGCAAGGGTCGAGCCAGTTTGGCTCACTGCTCCATGATGTTTATTCAGCTCTATGCTAAACTGATTCATTTTTTCTCTCTACACACTGGGTGGTTCTCAGACTTCTGTTTTTGATGGGTTCTTTTGGACTTCTTTGTTTTGTGTCTGCCTGTAAGGAGATGAATCTCAAGGTTGTATGATGTGTTTTGAACTTTAATTATTTGAACATTTTATGTGCTTTTTGGATGTTTTAATATTTCCAAGTGCCAGGAACATTCAAAAAACAATTCACCACTTTGACAGCTGCTGGTGTAGATTGGCTGGCTGAAAAATATCTGGACCATTCCTGCAGGTTGTCAATGAAAGCAGGGAACTTGCCCCCATCTGCACCATCCAGAAAATTGTAGTCGAGCTTGTAGAACGTTTGTTAGAGCACAGGAAACAGGCTAACAGCAAATGCCTGTTTTATGGAGTAAAGTGGTGTCAAAGTTCAGTGGTAGTTCTGGTGCTTTTACTTAAAAAATTTAATCACAATTTCCAAATCATTAGACAACATAATCCTGAATCAATGGGAGATTTAAATACTTATGAGAGGCCACAGAAGAGATTCACTAAAACGATTCCAAAGATGAGCAGTCTTGTGTGCACAGACCGGAGAAGCTGAGATTGTCCTACTTCAAAAAAGGAGGCTGTGAGGGAATCTGATGGAGGCTTTAAACATCATGAAGGGTGCAGTGAAAGTAACTAGAAAGAAAATGGGTGAAGAACCAGAGGACATAAAATGGGAATAATTGTTTAGAGAACAGTAAGTGGCACCGAGCAAAACCTTTTTACACAAATGTTTAGGGTTTGCTATGGGTGGCAGTGGAGGCCAATCATACCATAGCATTCAAAAGATTTGAAAGGAAAAGTTGTATTGCCCTGGGGAGAAGAGCATTCAGCAAGACACTGAGCACCTCATTCTTTTTAATATATAATCGGAGTATGTGGAGGTTATTCAGAAACAGCGAAGAGAGTTCACAATATCCTAAAAAAAACAATCAAACATATCCACGCCACCTATAACAGGGTTTGTGGATCACACAATGTGCGTACAGGCACCATAATGAATTGAAATGGAAACAAGTGCTCCTCAGCCTCAAGAGAAGCAAGGTGGTAAGGGATCTTTGGACTGAACTGTGTCCTACCCTAAGCTGCCTGGGATTCTATGAATAACAGACTTAGAGTCTTTACCTGAGGCAAGGGATGTGTTAAGTCTCAGTCCTGTCAAGTGATATTAAGCAATCTGTCAAACTCTTGCCAACAGGCCAGCAAATGCCACAGCATGTATCCCAGCAATAGCATTCAATACAATGCAGTTTCATATTAAAACAGTTGATCTTGGAAACTCTTTCAGCAGCTTTCCAAAGAAATTGCTTGTTTCAGCTCCTTTTGACAAATCCTTCCACATACCAATTGACATTTTAGGACAGACATGATCAGCTGTTGGTGGAACTCAGCAAATCAGGTGCATACCTTTACCAATACCGTGGGTTGTTCACTTCTTATTCAAAATGGCAAAAACTACCTGACCTGCTAAGGAAATTACACATTGTCAATGATGGACACTGCATTTTCAGGCCATACAAGCATTCCATGTGTCATCTGAAGCATACAATCATATATACACATGCAATCCATGCCATATGTAAATATCCCTTGGTCTGTGCAGTCTTTAACAAGCACAGATGGTTATGCAAGCATAGATTTATGATTTAAAATATCTTATTTAATCAAACAATATGCCATGAACCATTGAACAATACAGCGTAGAATACCATTCAGCATCATATGAACAGGTTTCCCCAATTTTATACATAAATCGTCACTGTGGTCAACTGCACCCTCCCTCAAACAGAGGGAAAGTTTGTGTTTATGTAGCACATGACCACACCCCCCAGAAACATTTCCAGGGTGCCAACTCCTTCAGGGACTTGAGAGCAGCAATATCAGATCCATGAGCTATCCATATCAGACGGTCGTGTTTGGGAGTAATTGTACTAGTGGCTGAATCCACTGTCATAGATTTTGTGATTTTAAGAGATTGCAAGATTGAACTTGCTCTGTCAGATGTCCACAAAGGACACATACTCCCATTCTCTCCGTCTCTCCTAAGACAGACACGCTGTGTCGCTGCAAAGGTCCACATTCTCACCCGGCCTGCTTAAAAACCCTGTAGCATGTTCAGTATCACTCGTTGTGGTTTTTGAATTCACAGGACAGAATGTTAAATAAAATAGCTTGAATTGGCCCTAAATTGACAGGCTCCATTTGGAAACCAAATAGGTGGGCTGATGTGGGAAATTCAACCTGTTACAAAAGTACCAGATGGAATTCCCTATAGCAATTAATCACAATGCACAGTGAGCAAGACTCTTGAATTTATATTGCGCATTTTTGTCCTCAAGATTTTCTACAACATTTTACAGAGAGTGAAGGATTCACTCGTGCAAGGTCAGTCGTGCAGCAATAATCTGCATGCAGACTCCTGTGAACAGCAGCATGGCAACACAGGGTTTACTTTGGGAGGAATTTTGATTCACAGAGATACCAGTGGGGATTCCCAACCTTGTTCAAAATATTTCTGTGTTATCTTTAATATGCTACAGACAATGTAAGCAAATCACCTGAGAGAGGACATCTCCGACAATGCACACTGTCTTACAGCTGCATTCCTGGCTCTGTTTGTCCTCATACACAGATGAATGCATGGCATACTTTCTTGATTTAGGAACAGTTGCTGTCTTGAATCCAGAGGTTCACGATTCACATGTTATGCCAACTTTCATTGCTGACTCAAGTTCAGACTATGAGAAATAAAAGCCTAAGCCAGGATAGCAAACCTCTCTGGGCACAAGAGGCACAGCTGGTAGAGGAACTGCCTCACAGTGCAGAGAGCTCAACTCAATCCACAACTCTGGGGCTGCTTCTGTAGAGTTCACACATTCTACCCATGCGTGTGTGGATTTCCTCCCCTCACCCCAACCCCCTGTGCTCCAAGTTCCCCTATATCCTAAAGAAGTTCATCTTGGAGAGTCATAGAAAAGTACAGTGCAGAAACAGCCGATCTAGTCCTACCAAACCATTTAAATTACCTACTCCCATCGACTGGCACCCAAACCATAGCCCTCCATACCCCTCCCAACCACGTACCTATCCAAACTTCTCTTAAATGATGAAATCGAGCTCGCATGCACCACTCGTGCTGGCAGCTCAGTCCACCCTCTCACGACCCTCTTACTGAAGAAGTTTCCCCTCATGTTCCCTTAAATTTTTCAACTTTCACCCTTAACCCATGACCTCTGGTTGTGGTCCCATCCAACCTCAGTGAAAAAAAACAACTTGCATTTACCCTATCTATACTCCTCTTAATTTTGTATACCTCTATTAAAACTCCCCTCAGTCTTCTATGCTCCAAAGAATACGGTCCTAACCTATTCTATCTTTCCAGGTCCTCCAGACTTGGCAACATCCTTGTAAATTTTCTCTGGTTCGGTTAATTTGCCACTATACTGTGTCCCTAGCGTGCAGGTGAGTGCTGGGAGCTGGGAGGAATTGATGGGAAGGTGGGAAAAATAAAATTTGATCAGTGCATGATTAGTACAGATGGAAACTTGGTATTTGACATGGAATTGAGGGCCAATGGGCCTGTTTCCAAGCTACCTGATTCTACGCGTTCAGCCTCCTGCTCTAAAAAGCGGGATGACTTCTTGTGGCTGGTTTCACAAACAAACAAGGATTTGGTTTGAACAGTAATTTGGAAATGATTTTTCACAGAAATATTTACTATTTCAGTAAAATGTGTGATGAAAGGGCTACAGTGAGTGTGATCTCACCGGCTTTCCATTCAGCCCTGGACCACCAGGACAACAGCAATACCTACAGAATGCCGCTGTTTATTGATTACAGCTCAGCATTCAGCACCATCATCCCCTCTACAGATCAACAAGCTTCAAAATCTGGGCCTCAGTACCTCATAAAGACGAGAGATTCTGGAGTTGCTGGAAATCCAGAGTAACACACACAAGATGCTGGAAGGACTCAGCAGGTCAGGCTGCATCCATGGAAAGGAATTAGCAGTCGACGATTTGGGCCAAGACCTTTTGTGAGTCATTTCCATGGATCCTGCCTGGCGGGCTGAGTTCCTCCAGCATTTTGTATGGTCCTCTGTACCTCCCTCTGCAACTGGATCTTTGACTTCCTCATCGGGAGACCATATCAGTTAGCTTGGAAGTAACATCTGCTCCTTGCTGACCATCACACTGGAGCACTTCAAGAATGTGTGCTTCGCCCGCTGCTCTACTCTCTCTATACCCATGATTGTGTGGCTAGGCTCAGTGCAGACTCTGTTGTCGACAGAATCTCAGACGATAATGAGGAGGTGTACAGGAGGGAGGCAGATCAGCTAGTTGAGTGGTGTCACAACAACAACCTTGCACTCAACTCCAGTAAAACCAAGATACTGATCGTGGACTTCAGGAAGCAGAAATCAAGGGGACATATACCAATCGTCATCGAGGGATCAGCAGTGGAAAAGGTGAGCAGTTTCAAGTTCCTGGGTACCAACATCTCTAAAGATCTATCCTGGGCCCAACAAATTGATGCAAATACAAAGATGGCACACCAGCGACTATATTTTATTAAGTTTGAAGAGAATTGAAATGTTTCGCCAAAGACACTAGCAAATTTCTACAGATGTAACAGTGGAGAGCATTTTAACTGGCTGCATCGCTTTCTGATGTAGAAAGGGCTGGTCTGTATACAGGATCAGAAAAGGCTCTAGAGGGTTGTAGACTCACCCAGATCCATTAAGGGCACATTTTTACTATCATTACTACCATTAGTGAGGAGGTATAACAGGTTGAAGACACACACTCACATTTAGTGCTTCTTCCGCTCTGCTATCAGATTTCTGAATTGTCCACAAACTCCTATGTTTGTATTGTAATTTTTAGCACATTTATGTACTGCATTGTACTACTGCTGCAAAACAACAAACTTCACGGCCTATATCAGTGATAATAAACCTGAATCTGATCTTAAGCATTCCTAATAACCCGGGAAAGTCATTGTCTTCATGTTACCCACAGGCTCATCATCTGTTAAATGCCAACTGAAGGATTAACGTTATGGCTATAAAAATTCTGAACACTGCGAATAAAAATTCTCTCCACTCACGGCTCAATATGAATGCCACGTGCAGGCCATGTGTTATTTACATTTAAATTACTTTTAGGTCAGTAGCTCTTTAACGTAACAAATAAAAAAGCAATATACTCCATATGCTCAAAATGTGAAATAAACCAAGTACAGGAGATATTCAGCAGGTCAGGCAACATCTGTGGAGATACAAAGTTAACGTTTCAGGCTAATGAAAGTTCCTCAAGCTTTAGCACATGTTTTAGAGTAAAATATGACTGATTGCTCACACAACTGGAAAGACTGTGAGTGAACCTTTGGAAACGGGGGTAATAGGAGGCTCCCAGGGGAGGTGTAACAAGGTGACCCTCAGGGGAAAAAGAGGCACAATGCACAAAGTTTGAGTTCACAAGTCCCCCTTATTATTGTTGTACCATCCATGGTAGTGGCACCAATGAAGTCAGCTGTGGTTTACTTGATAATATTATTACATCTGGGCTAAAAGGTCGAGGCTGCAAATCTCACTTTAGAATTCCAACACATGAAACTTCCAGCCAGCATCAAGTCAGCACCATGCTGACAGAACTGACCGCTTTCAGGTATAAAGTTTAACTTAGCTTTCAACTGACCTCTCAGCTGCAAGGGTTCCCTTTACTTGAAAATGCAGCTGAGTTGTCCCCAATGTTCCAGCCAATTTTTCTTAAAATATGCATGTATAAAAATCACCACCCAGTGTGGTGAACTACGTGTGCCTGTCTGGACACGCCCCCTGCTGACTGCTCCTGTGGCTCCTCCCACAGACCCCTGTATAAAGGTGATTGAGGCCTGAGCCCGGCCCTCATTCTCCAGGATGTAGTATGGTGGTCAACTACTGCTTGTTCTTTCTTCCAGTCAATAATAGCCGATATCTTGACTTCACTTCTCAGAGAGAGTTATTGATGGTGCATCACCCAGTCATTGTCAATTTGCTGTAAATGAGGCCTTACTGTTATTTTACCCCCAGCAAAGTTTTCTAAGTCACACTAGTCACTGTGCTTTGTGACATCCTTTCTTATGTCATGCCTTCTGATTGTTTGTTATTCCCTATGGAAACTGTGTTAATGAATGTATTGATCCATTTACTTGCTCGAGGGAACCTTTACTTACATATGGTAACCATGTGTTCCCCATTAGCCTGGCTCTATGCTCCCTAGACCGTGCCCTTACATTTGAATGGAGACACTGTACATCCTGTTCTAATTTGATGCTGTTTGAGCTCTGTATATTGATAACACATTTTGACAATGGCAGGCATGACTTTCTTTGTAGCCATTCCAGGCCATCTGCAATTGGTCACGGTTAATCTTTCAACCACCTGACACAAAACTTGGGACAATGCCAATGTATTGAATGAGATGAGAACAATTTAATCTTTTAATGTTTCAGTCAAAATTCGGTTTACTTTGCACTTTACTCACTCGCCTCAGAGCAGAACCCGGAAGTGTAAAAAAACAACTAAGAGTGGGCCCTTTATTGACTGCACCTCTCAAACTCATACCCTCATTTATCTGGAAACTCAAGAGTAGCAGGTGCATGCACTGGGAGCCCTTCCCCTCCCTGTGTGATCTTTTCCAAGGTATACTGGAACTCCCAACCTCATCATGCTGTGGAAGCAACTTTACCAGAGTTACTACAGTCACTCAAGGAGCGGTGCCTCAAAAAGGCAGCGTCCATCATTCAGGAATGCCATCACCCAGGGCATGCCCTCTTCTCTTTGCTGCCATCAGGAAGATGTGCACTCATCCGTTCAGGAACAGCTTCTTCCCTTCTACCATCAGATTTCTCAATGGACATTGAACCCAAGAACACTACCTCACTATTTTTCTAATTTTCTATTTTTGCACTACTTATTTAACTATTTTATATATATATATATTTTACTGTAATTCATTTTTTTCTTTTCCATTATTATGTATTGCATTGTACTACTACCACAAAGTTTTCATGACACACACCGATTCGGATTTGAGGAAGTGTTTCACTTTCTCAAAGGCAAAAAGATGTCAGCAATAAAGGCTGATCTGGCCAATCATGCTGACACCCTGAGAATAAATCATAAAATGATCTCCATGTTTCATCTCCTTCTTGGTTCTGTATTTTGCCCGTTTATTTCACAAACCCCAAAACTGAGCAAGAGCACAAACACAAGGAGCTCGGCAGGTGCTGGAAATCCAAAGCCTCACACGCAAAACGCTGGAGGAACTCAGCAGGCCAGGCAGTCTCTGCGGAAAAAAGTTAGCAGTCAACGTTTCTGGCTGAGACCTTTCTTCAAGACAGGTCCTGAAGAAGGGTCTTGGCCCAAAACATTGACTATTTATTCTTTTCCATAGATGCTGCCTGGTCTGCAGAGTTTCTCCAGTATTTTGTGTATATTGCAGGAAGTTGACCAAGTTGTTTTTATTGACGTAGACCAGGTTTCCTTTGAATCTCAACCTAACGGATAAAGCCCAGAGCTGAGTGGTAACATTTTCATCTGTATTTTACATTGGACTCTCCTTCACATTTCCCCAGTCTACTAATCCCAAACTCACCAAACAGCTTGCATAACAATTCTATTCACCCCAATCACTGCTGGCAATATTATACCCTACACCATGTCCTACCCAGCTATCATCGCCATGCTTTCTGATAAACATTGCCTTCTCGCCTATCCCATCACAATCCTCCCCAGCCCTAACCACTGCTTTCAGATGAATTTTTCAATCTGATCTTTAAATTTCCCATGTTGTGACCCTTCCTCCTTTCTGCAAAATGAACATGCAGTTTCTATCAAGGTTCAAAGTACATTTATTGTTAAAGTGTGTAGGCATGATATAACCTTGAGATTCGCCTCCTTACAGGGAGCCACAAAACAAATAAACCTCAAAAGGACCCATTAAAAGAAGACAGTCAAGCACTCCATGTGCAGAGAGGAAAACAACACAAATCATGTAACCAGTAAAAGAAGGCAGGTAGCTTCAGAACTGAAGTTTTATGAAAGGCACAAAGCCAGATATCACTGCAGCAGAAGCCTCAGTTCAGCGCAGAGCCGAGTAAACGTCGCAAAGCAGCAAGCAGAAACGGCCCTCGCCTCCCCTTTGGTCCCAACACCCTGACCTCTTCAATCTAGCCTGGCACTTACACCATCCAAACGTCAGGTCATTCCTCACTCTTGGACTGCTCTGGGGCCTGAACCCCGCCATCATAGTTTGACCTGTACCAAACTTTCTAATTGATCAGATATTAGGGCTTTCCCCACTCCTTTCACCAACCCACAAGTCTTCAGCACCTTGGAATTAAACATTCAAATTCTATCCACCAGCAAATTTGGAATTCCTTTCTCCAGCAGTCTGCTTATTACTTAGGGTAATTGGATAAAATTCTATTCCTGAATCTCTCCAGCCCATTTTCCCATCCTCCAGATTCCCTTTCACTCTTCTTCAGCCACTAATAACAGATTGTGTCTTTCACCCTTCTTCGACGCATTCTTTCAGTTCCTAGAGAAAAACGTGATCCAGTGTTTTAATTTGAAAATATTTTTTGTACTCAGGTGTTGCTTATAGGACAGCAGGGGTGTCAAACTCATTTTAGGTCATGGGCCGGATTGGGCAAAATGCAGCTTCATGCGGGCCGGATCAGTCAGGCGCGTGCGAACGCAGCTTTCATTGCCTCCGTTTTGTCAGCCTGTTCTCCTGTGTCTCAGTCTCTGCTATAACTACAAAGTGTTTCACTTCACAAATTCTGTTTCTTATGAAGAAGATTGCTGAGCAAGCATTATTTTTATGATTGGTATTAACTTACAATCATAGGCTTCATATCGCCGGGCCATTAATAATTAAAATAATAGATCTATCTAAAATGATCTCGCGGGCCGGAGATAATTGTACACCGGGCCGGATATGGCCCGCGGGCCTTGAGTTTGACACTTATGGCCTAGAGCAACTGAAGGCCTAGGTTACATGGAATGTCAGGTGGTATCTGTGTCAATGCCAATTCACAAGAGATATGGGGGTAAAGGCATTCAGGTCAAAGGTCAGCCACAAACTATTGGAAGTCCGAGCAGCCATAGGTAATCAAATTGCCTGCACCTACTTCTTACATCCCCAAGAGATTTACACATTGAAAGAATGATTTGTGGACCAATGAGGCTGTAAAGGAGCAAGAGAAAATACGTATTTTTTTTAAATTCAGATGGTGGAACTGCCGTTTTGAAGGAAGATGTCTGAGCAGAAATATTGTCACTTTCTTCATCCACAGAAACTGACTGCCCTTCTCAGTCTTTTCAGCAGCTGCATTATGGAGAAGCAAGGTAGGGAGTTTTCGTGATTCCTGTAGTTCTGGGGATTCAAGCAGATAGAACTAGAGGAAGTTGAGTGAACTGAGAGTTCTTTCCGTTCTGCATCTTCTCTTGCTCACGATAAGCCACGGCAGCAACAGTAAGATGGGCTCCCACCCTCGGATGTGCAGCCCATTCAGCTCTGAAGCCAATTTCTCAGGCAGTCATGTCAGCCTGACCTGACATGCCTGACCTGTCATTTGATGACAGCAAACATTCTGGGTCATTCCGAAACAGAACAAAATGAATAGTCCATCTAACCTCAACAATATATCAGCAGCCAGCTTCAGAGAATTTAAAATACATTTAATAACACTGATAGCGAGATCTATCCATTACTTCTTTGCTCATCTTTACCCAACCCAGGACTCTGCACATTACAAAGATTCAAAGTGCACTTATCATCAAAGAACGTATAAAATATACATCCTTGAGAATTGTTTGCTTATAGGCAGTTGCAAAACAAAGAAACTGAAAGATCCCATTAAAAAAAATAAGACCAACCCCAATTCACAGAGAAAAAAGAACAAAATAAATCATGCAAACAATAGAAGCGAGAAATAGCAATAGCATTCTGAACCAAATTGAGTGTTTAGATCTGAATCTCTGGAGCAGCCTGGAGTAGGCCCAAAGCCTTGGTATTCAGTCCATCATATTAGTGGGGCAAACCACCGCAAAGTTCGCAGACATGAACCACAGCAGCCGTGGGGGCAGTCTCACACACATAGCCTCATGGAGACAGAAGCCCCCAGACTATCTGAGCTGGCGTTTAAATTGTCCAAACCTTGCACTAAGACCTGGCCCCACCACGGGAAATCGTTCTGGGGCCTAGACTTCAGTGCCAGAGAAGCCACCCTTGACCGCTCCAAATTGTCCTGGTGCCCAAAGCAACTCAACCTCACCTAACATCCTGCTTTCCAATCTATCTGGGCCAGCATTTAGATTGTCCAAACAGCATGTTGTACCTCCTATTAGGAACAGTGCCTCACTACGGTGAATTGCTCAGGGCCTAGAAGACGCCACCCAGTGATCTGCTTCAGATCTGGATTCCACTGCCGAAGAAGCCATCCCCGACCTCTGCAAATCGGCTCAGCGCAGAGAGTGATCCACTCTCACGCCCAGACCAGTTAGATAGGTATCAGAATTCCTCCGTCCCATCTTCTCCCCTCCAAATCGTTCACTCCAGCCAGCTCGGCTCCATCTCCAAGGGTGTCGATTTTGCAGCGCACCAGCAGGGCACATCTCGCGAACTCGCTTTGCCTTCGCTCGCACCTTCATTGATTGCGGTGATAGTTTGCCGCAATTTACTTTTAAAATGTGTCATTCACAATGCTGATACAGCTGATAAGACTGGCAATCGCCGACTGTTGTAGAAGTGAAGATGACACTTAGAGCATTACTTTTCAATAATGCCATTAGTAGATCAGGTAAAAATTAGTCTTCAGCTGCCAGCTAAGGATCAATGGTACAATCCTGTCTCTAAGTAGGTTCGAGCTCCGTTTCTGAGCTTCAAGACAGAGTCTGGCATATTTGCTTGCCTTCCTCCCAGGTAGGTGTAAACTAAAATTGCCATGGCATTGTGAAATACTTCAGGATGTCCTGTTGTGAAGGGCACTTACGTAAAGATTGGTCTCTTTCCTGCTGTGTGGGAACTGCACTCCTGATCTACATACCCAAAGCTGCCTCACCCAAATAAAGTGCTAATGAAACACAAACACAAGGATGTCTGCAGATGCTGGAAATCCAAATCAAAACATGCAAAATGCTGGAGGAACTCAGCAGGTCAGGCAGCATCTATGGAAAAGGGTAAACAGTTGACGTTTCGGACCAAGGCACTTCATCAGGACTGGAAAGGAAAGGGAGAAGTCAGAGTAAGAGGCTGGGGAAGGGGAGGAAAAAGTACAAGGTGTTTGGTGATAGGTGAAACCAGGAGAGAGAGAGGGGTGAAGTAAAGAGCTGAGAAGCTGATTGGTGAAAAGGATAAGGGGCTGGTGAAGGGGGAATCTGATAGGGGAGGATAGAAGGCCATGGAAAAAAGGGAAAGAGGAGCAACAGAGGGAGGTGATGGACAGGTAAGGAGATAAGGAGAGAGAAGGGAAACAGGAATGGGGAATGGTGAAGAGGTGGGATGGGCAATTACCAGAAGTTCGAGAAATCAACGTTTCTGCCATCAAGTTGGAGGCTACCCAGACCAAATATAAGGTGTTGCTCCTCCAACCTGAGTGTGGCCTCATCCTGGAAGTAGAAGGGGCCATGGACTGACATGTCGGAATGAGAATGGGAAGTAAAATTGAAATGGGTGGACACCAGGAGATCCCACTTTTTGTGGCGGACAGACAATGAAATGCAAATAGCATCTTACAATTTTCATGTTAGGCTACTCAAGTCGAGATAGTATTGTCAGTCAGATGTGTTTATTGATTGACACTTTATCAGGCCATCACGAGAAATTATGTTATGACTTGACTAAAAATGCACTGATGATTGCTCGAGTAACTCATGATGGTGTGTTCAGATCAAGAATCTAAGGTTTGGAACGCAAACCAGAATGAATCTAATCACTGTGTTGCATCTAATCTGATCAGCATCATTGATAATTACATCCGTGAATTAGAAGGAATAAGTCCTAATACAGGAGTCACACACAGCAAATTGTATGCCCACGAGTGACGCATTAACCCACTGTTAGTGAGTGCTAAACACGTCCACCCTCTCCGAGAGGGGCATTGTCACAGGAGTTTGTCACACAATTGGCTCTACCAACCACAGAAAGGGCCAGAGAGTGAATGCTGCAGAGCCAGGAGTGGGTCACTGTGAATCATGCACCATCCCCCTCCTCTACAGCACCCTCTACCTCGTCTGCTCAGAGTTGGTCACACCGGGGATCACTCAGAGCTGGGAGCTTATCACAGTGTGGATCACATGCAGATGGAAACCTGCACAGAATGCATCACACCTTGATCGTGTTTAGCCAAGAGGTCCATTGGATGACACAAGACTGAGGTAACGGTGCATCCTTGATAGCCCAAAGTGATCCTATAAACAAACCAGGTCAGCATTCTGATACCCTGCTTACCTCAATCAAGCTTCCAGTTCAAGGCCTTTTATAGGCTGTATATATTCCAGCACCTCGCAAAGTCGAACCCTACATCCCCTTCGTGAGAGGTGGAAATGGGCAAGGCCGGCTAACAGGGTTCTGGTGAAGCTGTATAGGCCAATACCCACCCTCCCCCCCCCACCGTACAGTGGATTACAGAAACATTCATGATCTCCAACCATACCACTGACTTCAGAGGACAATGGCAACAGGAATTCATTGATGGCATTTGCCCCATTTGGGAGCCAATGTCTCAAACCAATATATTCCAGCAGTGTTCCATAGTGCAGGTTCTCATTCTGTTAATGGTTTGATGTTCAGAGAGAAGCGCTACAGTCAGATTTTTTTAAAGAATGGATCAGGTTTGTTCAAAGCACCTGAAAACAGGTGTGTGCAACTCGAGGATCCCTTAATGAGTTCAGTCAGTAATTGCATTAGGTTTTGAATGGGTCAGCCACCAGGGTGTGAGTTGTTGTGCGAATTATCAGCACAGCTGTCTCCGAAAGAGTTTCAACTCATCCTTCCTTTGTCAGAAGTTCTCGTGTTGATAACCTGCATTCAATCATGTGGAAGACACAACACTAGTTTGGTATGTAGGAGAGAGCACTGTTTTCTGCTATTGGGATTGTAAAGATAAAGGATAAAGATAAGTGCTGCAAAAGACGGGATTCAGCAGGAGACATGCACAGAGAATGTTATAATGTAGATTATGGGTCATTTATATGAATGAAGAATATTGTAACAATCAGTGTTACAGAGGGGGAACATGACCAAGGTAGCAAGAACACAAATTATTACAACAGCAAAGATTAAAATAAGAGGTGTACTGCAAGAGGTTACAGTGAGACGTATGTAAAAAGGTAGTGCTACGATATCGGGAGGGGATGTTTGAGTACATAAGTTGTGGTTTTGTACACTCTTATGGGACTGAAGTCACAAAGGTAATGCAATCATTAATAGCCTTGTACCTGCACTTTCTCGTGTTCCCTCGCACTACCTCAATGCGCTACAGTGAAATGAAATGATCTGTATGGATGGCAAGTTTTCAAAAACTGTACCCCAGAACGTGTGACACAAACAAACCAGTTTACCATTTATTTCCCTTCCTGAGTGGGCCTTACAAAGGCAACAGAAACCAGATGTAAACTGGGGGACCGCTTTGTCAATCATCTCTGCTCCAATTGCCAAAAGCCGGATTTTCCAGCAGCCAACTATTTTAGTTCCTATCCCTATTTCCATCCCGACATGTCAGTCCATGGTCTCCTCCTATGATATGATGAAGCCACTCTCAAGGTGGAGGAGCATCACCTCATGTTGCATCTAGGTAACCTTCAATCTGATGGCATGAACACCAATACCTCCTTCCAGCAATTTTTTTTTCATTTCTTTCTTTTCATTTCCTCCTTTCCTCTTTGGCTAAACCCCACTCTGGTCTCTTATCTCTTCTCCTCACCTGCCTATCACCTCCTTCCCTTTCTTCAATGGTCCACTTCCCTCTCCAATGGTCCACTTCCCACTCCAAGGGCCCACTCCCCTCTCCTAGCAGATCCCATCTTCTCCAGCCCTTTATCTTTCCCACACCCGTCTTCACCTATCAGCTTCTACCTTGTCCTCCTTCCCCTCCCCCTACTTTTTATTCTGGTGTCTTCCTTTCCAGCCTTGATGAAGGGTCTCAGCCCGAAACCCCAACTGTTTCTTCATTTCCATAGATGCTGCCTGTCCTGCTGAGCTCCTCCAGCATCTTGCATGTGTTGTTCCAGCATCTGCAGAATCTCCAGTGCTAGTGAGCTACGTTCATAGATTGCTGAACTCAGTGTGTGGAAGGTACACTACAGAGTTGTCAGCTAGACATCTAGACTTTTGACACAGTTATTACAAAAGATGGGCAGAACATTTCCCAGTCAAGACACTGGGGGTCCCACCTACCATAAACTTTATCCTTCCAGGTGGTCAAGTTGTACTCTTTCCCCCAAAGATATGATGCTATTGTTGAAGCAGAATAAATCAATTTGACTGAAGACAGACTTCATTTGAGGACCACACCTTTGCAGAGGGCCAGAGGATTATCCACAAGTATACTGCAGATGATCTGGTCAAATCAAGACGTACAAACAAGCTGGATGAACTCAGCAGGTCGGGCAGCATCCGTTGACTGCTGTCCTGACGAAGGGTCTTGGCCTGAAACTTTGACTGCTCATTTCAACGAATGCTGCCCGAACTGCTGAGTTCATCCAGCTTGTTTGTACGTCTTGGTCAGAGGATTATCCACCTGCCACTGCCAGCCCGAGACCATTCAGCTTTCTCCTTTACAATAGAATTTAACTGTTTAGAGGATGGGAATGTACCTGGCGTTCATGCTTCCCAGTAGTCCTTTATGTGTCCATTACCATTTGCAAATCGATCTAGAGAATTGTAATGTAACAGAAGCAGTCACAGTAGAGAGTATAACATATAACTTATAGGTTATAATAGGAGGCTATTCAGAACAATTGCTACTATAATTGGATTATTATTAAAGGGTATGTTTTTGGTGTTATAATAGAGGAGATAATTAAGTGAATAAAAAGTCTGGCTTATAACAGACAGGATTACAAGTACTACAAGCAGTATAACAGAGAAGTCAACCATGAAAATGATCAGATGAAAGGTAGCTCTGTAAGTAGAGAGACAAGGAATCCCATGACACTGCTTTTTTTAAACAAGGCATATGTAGTCACAACTTAATGACAGATAAATCACAAACATTCAGTCATACATCAGCATAATTTATTTAAAGGCTACTGTCAGCACAGGCCAGCTACATGCAGAGGAAAATACAGTGGCTCAGATAGCATATTTTGCCTACATTTTTATTCAGTGATAACTCCTCCCAAAATAAGAAGAACAAACGAAATGCTAAATCTTCCCCTCAAGTGGGCGCATCTTTCCCTCTGGTCGCATTGTTACAATTACAGGTCAGATTTACATTTCCAACACAGATTGTATCAGCTTTTTAGAGAATCAGAAACAACGTTTAGGTCAGAGAAAAGATCAAAAATAAACAGGGTATAGAAATAGATTGGAAAGCAAAAGATCAGCCAACCAAAGGAAGCAATACTGACAGAGCTCAGAGGGGAAGTGAGACTGACAGGATGTTAGAGAGAAGGGCGAGAAGCAGAGGTGGTCAGAAAATGTGCAGCAGATGTGACAAGTGATCATAGTCAGATCAAGCATTCTGAACCATCAGATTTGACTGTGATCTGGAAGTAGGACCCCATCCATCCACACTCACGCTGATGCAGTAATCAATAGAATTGAAGGAATTGACTGATTGAGTGGGGGTGGATAAGGAGAGGTTGTTGAGATTGACGGAAGGCGTTAATAGGATGGGCAGAGATGGGAAAGTAAGGGTCTTGGGGAAATATTGGCCTGATATGCTGGGAACAAATGGGGTGATGGAGTTGGCAGTGATTGCCCCACACCCAGCAGACACTATCCCAAGGGCTGTTCGCATGTTTAAAGAAAGATCCCAATTGCGAGATGTTCATGACAGCTACCAGGCTCTCCTCCAGCCAGATATTCCCGCATAGGTGAGAACTGAAGACACCTACCTAGGTGGGTGAGAAATTCATTTGCCACTCCAGTATCGGTTTGGGTGAGAGTAGACATTTTGTTGGGGGTACAGGGGATGGGGAATGGATCGATGGATAGCTGTGAAAAAAAGAGAGGTGGAAGCAGGAGAAATGGGAGAAATAATGGGAGTGAACGTAGTGAGGAGAAAGGCTAGGTGAAGGTAGGAAATGAGCAGTTGTGATATTTTGGTGCTGCTGCTTATTTTCTGCTACTTATCTATTTAATACTGTTTTTCTATTACTCCTAATGAAGGGTCTCAGCCCGAAACGTCGATAGCGCTTCTCCTTAGAGATGCTGCCTGGCCTGCTGTGTTCCACCAGCATTTTGTGTGTGTTGTTTTTCTATTACTGTCTTGTTTTTATCTACCGCTTTATTTAATTGCCTGAGAGGAAGCCAAACAGAGTTTCATAGTACCTATATATAATGACAAGAAAAAACATTAAATTCAATTCAATTATAATAAGGATATTCCTGCAAGGCCACAATTATTAGTTGAGCAAATCATATAGATGCTTCACAATGTGGAATGGAGTTAGCAGCTATGACCAGATGGGCTTTATGACAAGACAGCAACTTTCAGGGGAAGAATGTAATTTCCCAATTTCTCGTGATGTGACTTCACCTCAGCCACATTTTGCATTTTGACATTCAGTCCTAATCTCCACTGCTGTCTGTGTGGCTTGCACATGTTCTTCTAGATTCCCCCCTTGTGCTCCAGTTTCCTCCCACGTCCCAAAGACCTGTGGTCATTAGGTTACCTGGCAGCTGTGAATTGCCAAAAACATGCAGGCAAGCAGCGGGGGTGGTGAGGATAGGCGAATGTCGGGAGAACAACGTGGGAGATCAGGGCAAGATTATTGTAACTAGGTGCTTAATAATCAGTCCCGAAGTTGACCAAAGACTTTGTGGTAAAAGGTGGCAAGACTGGGTTTCCTCACCTCTGCCTCTCTGACCCACAGGGCTGTGTACTAAACCCCCTCCTTTACTCCCTGTATACCTACGACTGTGTCACCACCCACATCTCCAATCTGCTAATTAAATTTGCTACACTACACTGATTGGCCTAATCTCAAATAATAATGCGGCAACCTACAGGGAAGAAGTGGTGTCAAGAAAACAACCTCTCCCTCAGTGTCACAAAACAAAGGAGCTGGTTATGGACTACAGGAGGAATGGAGACAGGCTCACCCCTATTGTCATCAATGGATCTGGGGTTGAGAGGGTGACCAGCTTTAAGTTCCTCGTCATAAACATCACTGGGGATCTCACGTGGTTTGTATGTACCGGCTGTGTTGTGAAAAAGGCACAACAGTACCGCTTTCATCTCAGTCAGTTTGAAAAAGTTTGGTGTGAGCCCCCAAATCCTAAGAACTTTCTACAGGAGCACAATTGAGAGCATCCTGACTGGCTGCATCGCTGCCTGGTATGGGAATTGTACTTCCCTCAATCGCAGGACTCTGCAGAGAGTGGTGCGGACAGCCCAGTGCATCTGTAGATGTGAACTGCCCACTATTCAGGACATTTACAAAGATAAGTGTGTAAGAAGGACCTGAGGATCATTGGGGACCTGAGTCACCCCAATCACAAACTGTTCCAGCTGCTACCATCCGGGAAACGGTACCACAGCATAAAAGTCAGGACCAACAGGCTCCGGGACAACTTCTTCCACCAGGCCATCAGACTGATTAACTCATTCTATTTATTATAAATTACTATAAATTGCAGAGTTGTACATTTAGATGGAAACGTAATGTAAAGACTTTTACTTCTCATGCATATGCAGGAATTAAGTAATAAAGTCAATTCAATTCAAAAGGCAGTTTTCCCTGCAGGATAACTTTATGATGGTACCTCTATTTCTAGGTTGTCTTCGACATTGATAGCTGATCAGATTACTTGCTTCCATTTTCCGTTATACTTAAGCAAGTGCATCTCCCTTTCCAGCTGCTTCAGCTCCTCCAGGACTCATGCATCTGTTTCACAAGGCACGTGGCATTGTAGCGGTTAGCATAACACCAATACAGCGCCAGCAACCCGAGTTTGATAGCCCGGTTCTCTGGAAGGAGTTTGCACGTTCTTCCCATGACTATGCGCTATCCTCTGAGCTCCCCCATTCCAAACACATGCCTATTAATAGGTTAGTTCGTCACAAGGGTCTAACTGGGCGGCACTTGCTCGTTGGGCCAGAAGACTCTTTTGCTGTGCTGGTTCTCCAAATAAATCAAATTTAAAAATAATAGCCATATCCAGTTTTGATCACACTCGGTAAGGCGCACGTGGGGAAAGGCCTTCCACTTTTAAAGAGGTATTCACCTACTATATGTGCAAGTTGCAGCCAGGGATGGTACGACTTTCACATCAAAGCTGATCCAAATAATAAGCCATCTTGAAACTATTAATCATTTCTAGTGCTTAGACTCATGTCAAATATCATTTGAAGAAAAGAGGGAGGCACCTAACCACTGCTGACTCAAAGTTCACTGTAAATTTGTTATCAAAGTACATGTATGTCACCATATCTCAGTAAATACAAGAAACACAATAGAATCAATGGAAGACAGCACCTAACAGGACAGACAATGACTGATGTATAAAAAAAACTGTCAAATACAAAAAGAGAAAATAATAATAATAATAATAATAATAATAAATAGGCAATAAATATTGAGAACATGAGATGAAGAGTCCTTGAAGGTGGGTCCATAGGTTGTGGGATCAATTCTGTAACGGGCAAGTTAACCTGAGTGAAGTTATTCTCTCTGGTTCAAGGGCCTGATGGTCGATGGGGTAATAGCTGTTCTTGAACCTGGTGATGCAGGTCCTGAGGCTCTTGCACCTTCTTCCTGATGGCAGCAGCGAGGAGAGAGCATGGCCTGGGTGGTGGGAGTCCTTGAAGATGGATGCTGCTTCCTGCAACAGCACTCCATGTAGATGTGCTCAATGGCAGGGAGAACATTACCAGCGATGGGTGGGTTTACCTGTGAGACCGGGGCTGCACTCCACATCCTCTGCTCAAAGCTCAGTTTCCTCACCTCAAATCCATTCACCTTGACTGCTTACCTACTCCATAGACACCACTACTCTTGTCCCATCACACACACCCTCATAACCCTTGCCAGTAACAATATTAACGGGAGGGCTGGCAGGGTAAGTAAAATGGGGACAAGCCAGTGGGAGCCAGCTATTGTCTGCATTTTCAGAAGGGAAGAATGATATGGAAACATAACAAAAAAAGAGCAGCACCATTACAAGGTGCTCAAACCTCCCATGATCTTACTGGGTGGATCAAGGTGTGCAAATAAACTAGGGAGTCACTTGTTGCCTCTCTTGAATTTTTGAACATTTTTTGTGTAATAGTGGAGTTACTGGTTTGAGTTAGTGCAACATCTGTTTTTAACATTAATAATGACCTCTCCGGAAATGACTGTGCAAGTTCAGATGGGGTCTTGTAGCTTACATTTCAGCCTGTTGCTGAGGTGGTTTAACCCTTCGACCACCACATACTTGGCGATGTGCTTACTCTTCAATTTATCTGACAAGTATCCGCTGCAGTACACTGGCAGCTCTATAAACTCTAAGTCAAGGCTTTGAAGTTTTAAACACTACCCCAAGGACCTGAGAATAACATTGGGGCTGACAAATTATTGCTGCGATAAGAGCCGTCTATTGGGCAAGAGATTAAACTGAAGGTCACTGGGCCCTTTCAGGTTCAATGATGAGATTTTGGACGGCAGCAAAGGTGTCGTTGTGGTGTGCAGACCAGCATTTATCCCTCATCCATTGATTGTGACTTTGTGAGGAAGAATGCAGTACAATGAATGAGCTAATGCCCAACTGCACCAGATGAAGGCCCTAGTGAACAGTGCAACCAAGGGCGACAACCAGCAGACAGCTCACAAAGCTACTTCTTTCTCATCTTCTTTGTCTCTCAAATGTGGTTCTGCTACTGTTGGAGCCTGTGATCTACATTATGGTGGTGTGTTTTCCAGCCAATTGAGCAATCTGGCGCTTTGCTGTCTCCGAGGGAGTTCAGTTGAGGTTTCAAGTGAAGTGTGCGGCCTTGAGGCCAAGAAGCCTGGAGGCTCCATTTCTTGCCAATCTCACTAACTAAAGTGTTGAGGAAGATTTTTAACATTGTGGTGAGCGGGCGTTCAGACCAGCCTCTCACTCGGTGCTGCTGGAGGAAGGTGGCAGTCTCTCATTCCCTCTCGTCTGCTACTCCTGGAGGAAAATCCCTGCATTCAAATAGTCTCTCTCTCTCCCCCCCCCCCCCTCGCTCAATGCTGCCTGGGGATTGGGACGGAGTCCTGGGTCTCGGGCAAGGTTGAATGGATGTGGTTCGTGGATCGGACTCTGGCTCATGTTATGATGTTTTTCTGGTTTCCTTTCATTGTTGCTACTTTGGGCAATTTTGATCAGGGTGGCCTGCAGATAACGAACGACACAGCACCAGATTCAACTGACCTGAATAAGTCTGGACTGAGACTACTGAAGGCCAAGTCAAGAAATAGAGTCATTATATAAAGCTGGGATGGAGTCCTTTAATTCTCAGTAGCAGTCTTAGCAAAAGCATAAGATGCATCTCAACATGAAACATGTGATGTTACCTACAAGAGCGTAATGTTGTAATAGCAAGGAGCAAACACTGGTGAAAACAAAAAGGTTCCTTTCTGCTGGGAGGAAGAATGAGTCTATTAAAAAGTTTGACATTCCGTAAATATCTGATAAAAGAGATGTTAAACCAGGCAAAATAAAAAAGATTAATTCTGGTCCAGACACCAAATGTAGGAGATGTCCACAAAGAGAATGAAATGCCCTCAATATCCAGCATTACAGTAGTCTCATTAATCCTGCCTTGTTTAAATATCCTCCAACAGGCTCCTGTTCCCATGATGTACCTCATTAACCTGGTCACTCTTGGGAGATAAGAAGTTATACTTTAAGCCTAAGGCTGTGAGTAGCCAGATGGAACCCAGTGGAGATGAATATCCCTCATCAATGGCAAATCAGAGCATACGACAAAACAAACATTACGGGGCAACTGAATACAAGCCAATATGCCCACGCTATTTTGTCACGATTTATCTCTTATAGAACCTCAGAACAGTGGGCAAGCCCTTCCTTAATCCACAGATGCCTTCTTCATCATGAGAATCACAGCAAAGCAGCCGAAGAATTGAATGGACAAGTAGCCAGCTTCCCCACTCTCTCTCCCATCACCTCACAAAACATGACCAACCTCCCCTCACTCTCTTTTTTGCAGGGAGGGGTTGATTTACCACTAAACCCTTCAGCGTGGAATTCAGGGCAGGTTGATGGTGTTTTATTCCTCGGGTAACTGAACCAGCAGTTCGGCATTAAACAGGGCTTTGAGTCCTGAAGTTCTGATAGCCTTTGGACCAAACTGGGAAAACTTAACCCAGTTGAAAGCTGCATCATAGCTTCTTGATTGCATGCAGAGGGATCCTCTAAGAAGTCCATTGCGACTTATTGCTGGGGACATCACCAGATTATCTCTCACCTTTAATACCACTTGACCACTAGCATTGCCATGACAGTCCATCTTCACGTCGTGTCATCTATCTACGTCAGCCTGGAAAACTGCAGACTTTGGGCAGAAATTCCTTGAGTTGCCAGCACTTTATACATACAAACCCACCACCCATTATCAGTAAATTCCCCCTGATACAAAACATCAGCAAATGGAATCAAATGCCGGGTGGGGTTGGGGGGGGAGGAAGCACAATGTGAAATCTGTACTCTGGCACTTTTGTACTCTGGGCCACCAAAGACGATTCCTATCTCATAGTTACCCAACTGGATATTCTAACCTCTGGCACAATTGGTGATTCTCCTCACCTTCAAAATATTATACTAACATAATATGCAAAAATGTTCCAAGAAGGTTATTAAATAACTTGATTATCCCCAGGGTGTTGTTGCCCAATCTTCAAAATTTGGAGGCTCTGTCAATCCATTTGTGCTGAATCCATAATATAATGAAGACAGAGATAGGTAGCATGACTGAGTCAAAAAAACAGCTCAACAAAATATAAACATTCCACTGCTATTTCTTAAGCACTGGGACAAATGAACAGCATAAATTCTAATGGTTTGCATTTATTACCACCAATGTCTTTGCACTTAAATTTTGAGCTATATTAAGAGAAGTGAAAATATACTCCCTGAAAATAAAGAATTAGTCATTTACAGGGAACATCACAAACCACATTCTTTCCTCTTTTCTTCATGCCCAATTTTCTAGGAACACAAATTCCCATGACATTTTCATTTGGACAACACCTGTCTCGGCACTCTGAAGCTGCTAATGCAGAAACTAAATGCAATTTTGAGCTGTTGACTTGTTTCCTGGGAAATTGGTTGAAAATAACCAAAGTCATTTCTGGGACAGATGCAACTGATGTTTATGATGACAGATTGGTTTCAAAGCCAGATTTCTGAAGTTAAAAACAGTATCAAACAATAATTTATATCACCTAATCAAAGTTCTAATTTCAAAGTAAATTTATTATCAACATTCATATATGTCTCCATATACAACCCTGAGATTAATTTTCTTGCAGGCATATTCAATACATCTATAGGATAACAACCATAAGAGAATCAGTGAAAGACTGCATCAACTTGGTAATCAACCTTTGTGCAAAAGACAACAAACTGCATAAATACAAAAAGAGAGAAATGATAATGATAAATAAATAAGTTATCCTCTTTGATTCAAGAGCCTGATGGTTGAAAGGGAGCAACTTTTCCTGAACGTGGTGACGCAACTCCTAAGGTTCCTGGGCCTTCTTCCTGATGGCAGCTACTAGTAGAGAGCATGTCCTGGGTGGTGGGGGTCCCTGATGCTGGATACTGCTTTCCTGCCACAGCATTTCATGTAGATGGTCTCAATGGGCTTCATCTGTGATGGACTGGGCCACATCCACTACTTTTTGAAGGATTTTTCATTCAAGGGCACTGGTGTTTCCATGCCACTTGTAAAGATGTGTTTGAACATAAACTGAATTAAACAGATCCTATGGCAGTGATATTAAAAATATGATGGTTTCTTTCCCATTGATGTAAAGTTATTAAAATGCTGGAAATATGCTCACTAAGTGGAATAAACCACTGGGGGAGGTACTCTGTTGTCCACTACATCAAAATGAAACTGTTGATCTCTATACCATGCAAGGATATGACCAGGATTGATTGCAAAGTAGTAGGGCTTGGATCTGACAATCCCCTGGGAAAAAATCCTGACAAAAAAAAAACTCAAATAAAATGCCTGAGCTGAAACTATTATTTCAAAAGGAGAGGAAAAAAAAGTGGTTGTGGAGATGGTAAGTTACACATGGTCCTGCACCTCTTATGAGATCATATGAGTAACCTAGAATGGAGCAAGTAGTTCAGATACATGGACGTACTCCCAGACTGGCATGGTTGCAAGTTTAAAATAGATGAGTACTGACTCTATTGTTGACTACGTAACATGGAAGCAAACTATGAAGGACCGGATATTACAAAGTTCTGGCACATTAATGGCTGGTGTGTTCACAATGCTTGGGGCACAAACTATTTAGAATGAGAGAAATACAGAAGGTAAAAGGGAAGTGGGCTCGTGGGACACCACCATCTATAGCACCCCCTCTAAACCATGCAATATCCCCATATGGAAATACTTCATTTCTTCATTTATCAGGGACCCCCACCACCCAGGACATGGACGTACTTCATTTATCTTCTCCCGCCTGTCGAATGATTGCATTTCTCACTCTAATGGCTAGAAGATCTATTTTGCTGAATTGGAAGGAAATTAATCCTCTCACTGTATTTCATTGGTTTTCTCAAACTATGTTATGCTTAAATTTAGAAAAAATTAGAAGTGATGTATTTGATACTTCTATTAAATTTGAAAAGATATGGAGACCATTTATTCAATATTTTCATATGATGTAATAAGACCCTGTTCCAAACCTATTTGTTTTTCCAGCTTTAATCTTATTTGAGAGGAGCACAGTTGACGACACTGATGATTATGTATTCTTGTGAGATATTATAAACAGCCCTTTTTTTTCTTTTTCTAGTTTTTCTTTTTTTCTTTTTTTGCTTTTTTTTCTTCTTTATTAGCTATTAGATTAGTAGTTTAGTTATTTTTGCATATTTTTTTTCCTTTTCTTTTTTCTGTTTTTTTATATTATATATTATGAAATATCTTGATTTACCTTGTTCATATATATACTGTATTGTTCATGTTTTGGGAATACTCATTTATACTGTAATCATTGCTTATGTATTCTTTCATGTGCAATGGGAATGTGTATGTTTGTAATCCCTTTATTAATATATCAATTGTATTTTGTAAATATTATTAATAATAATAAAAAGATTGGGAAGAAAGGAAATACTGTCCTTCACTCTCACTGGGACTCAACCCCTAACAGCTTTGTGGGACACCTTCATCACAAATACCGTTGTGGTTCAAAGCAGCAGCTCACCGCATTATTGGCAACACACAAATTCCAAAGTTTAATTGGAAGGGGAAGATCTATGTATATCCATGCATAGATTGAGAACTGGGAAGTCCCTGTCAAGGATGCTAAAGCTTTGGCATGTGATGATATTGGGCTCCTGTCCGCAAAGCCCTAGACTCAAAGTGTTCACTGAAAACTGTGAAACCTGGTGATTGTTACAGTGCCACTTCCTGTACGTCTTACACAAGCCCCAAAACTTAGCATGATGCTCTATTCTTCCCTGCCCCAACTGCCAAAGTTAATATGACTATACTTTCTCCAACGCCATTCCTTGCTCCTACTTTCCCAATTTTTCCACCTCCATGACACCCACCCCCACGACACCCACTGCCATGACACCCACCCCCACGACACCCATCTCCACTTCCTTCCCATGCAGCTGCTTCAAATTGGTCTTTCTCTCTCACACAAGAATTGCCCTTCATCGTGACTGATAGAGCTCTCAGCTGCGTCCATTCCTTTTCCCACAAACCTATTCATCCCTTCCAGAGCTTAAGAGGAGCTTTACAGGGTTCTCCATACTTGTCTTCAATCCCATCAGCCTCCACATTCAGCAGATCGTGCTCCACACTATCCTGCACCTGCAGCATAATGGCATCAATTCCCTTTCAGCTTGCTGAAGGGAGTACTCTCTTATCAACATCTTTATTGCTATTTATAAATAAATGGCAATAAATAACAAGCACAAAATAACAATATGACATAACCCTTAAATGAGCGTAGCTATCCCCTTTTGTTCAAGAGCCTGATGGTAGAGGGGTAGTAACTTTTCTTGAACCTGGTGGTGCGCGTCCTGAGGCACCTGTACCTTCTACCTGATGGCAGCAGTGAGGAAAGTGCACGGTCTGGGTGGTGGGATCTTATCACCCAGGCCTTGGGTGCGTGCTGCTTCTCTACAACATTTCATGGAGACGTGCTCAATGCTTGGGAGGGCTTTACTCGTGATGTACTGGGGCAAAACCACTACCTTATGTAGGATCACACACAAAATGCTGGTAAAACACAGCAGGCCAGGCAGCATCTTTAGGAAGAAGCACTATCAACGTTTCAGACCGAGACCCTTTGTCAGGACTAACGGAAAGGAAAGGTAGTAAGATATTTGAAAGTAGTGGGGGGAGGGGAAAATGCGAAGTGATAGGAGACGACCGGAGGGGGAGGGATGAAGCTAAGAGCTGGAAAGGTGATTAGCAAAAGGGATACAGAGCAGGAGAAGGGAAAGGATCATGGGACGGGATGCCTCAGGAGAAAGAAAGGGGGAGGGGAGCACCAGAGGGAGATGGAGAACAGGCAGAGAGAGAGAAAAAGGGGAGGGAGAACTGGCTGTCCGCCAGAGAAAGCAGGATCTCCCAGTGGCCACACATTTTAATTCCACGTCCCATTCCCATTCTGATATGTCTATCCATGGCCTCCTCTACTGTCAAGATGAAGCCACACTCAGGTTGGAGGAACAACACCTTATATTCCGTCTGGGTAGCCTCCAACCTGATGGCATGAACATTGACTTCTATAACTTCCGTTAATGCCCCTCCTCCCCTTCTTACCCCATCTCTGATTTATTTAGTTTCCTCCCCTTTTTCTCTCTCTCTGTCCATCACCCTGCCTGTTCTCCATCTCCCTCTGGTGCTCCCCTCTCCCTTTCTTCCTCCCTAGGCCTCCTGTCCCATGATCCTTTCCCTTCTCCAGCTCTGTATCCCTTTCGCCAATCACCTTTCCAGCTCTTAGCTTCATGCCACCCCCACCGGTCTTCTCCTATCATCTCGTATTTCCCCCTCCTCCTCCTACTTTCAAATCTCTTACCTTTCAGTTAGTCCTGACAAAGGGTCTCAGCCCGAAACGTCGACAGCGCTTCTCCCTATAGATGCTGCCTGGCCTGCTGTGTTCCACCAGCATTTTGTGTGTGTTGTTGTTTGAATTTCCAGCATCTGCAGGTTTCCTCGTGTTTGCCTTATGTAGGATTTTCTGCTCAAAAGCATTGGTGTTGCCATACCAGGCCATAATGCAGCCAGTCAGCACACTTTCTACAAAACATCTAAAGAATTTGCCAAGGTTTTTGATGATGTGCTGAACCTCCACAGACTCCTGAGGAAGTAGAGGCACTGCCATGCCTTCTTTGCAATACTATTTACATGATGGGTCCAGGACAGGTCCTCCGAGATAGTGACACCCAGGAATTTAAAGTTACTGACCCTCCAATAATTACTGGCTCATGGACCTCTGGTTTCTCTCTCCTGAAGTCTGCAATCCATTCCATGGTCTTATTGACATTGAGTGAGAGGTTGTTGTTACTACACCACTCAGCCAAGTTTTCAGTCACCCCCTGTATGCTGATTCGTCACTCCTTTGATACGGCCCTCAACTGCGGTGTTGTCAGCAAACTTGTATATAGTGTTGGAACAGTACTTAGCCACACAGACATAGGTGTAAAGCGAGTAGAGCAGGTCTAAGTACACATCCCTGTGGTGCTCATGTAGAGGAGCAATGAAGATTGTGGGGGAGATGGTTTTGCCAGTCCAAACTGCCAAGGGTCCAGATTTCCAAACTGCTAAGGAAATCCAGGATCCAATTGTACAAGGGGGTATTGAGGCCCAGGTCTTGGAGTTTACTTTTTAGTTTTAAGGGGATGATGGTACTGAATGCCAAGCTGTAGTTGATAAAGAGCATTCTGATGTATGTACCTTTGCTGTCTAGATGTTTCAGGATTGTGTGAAGAGCCAACGAGACAGCATCTGCTGTAGACCTGTTGTTTCGGTAGGGGAATTGGAGTGGATCCAAGTCATCAGTCAGACAGGAGCTGATATGCTCCAACACCAGCCTCTCAAGACACTTCATCATCGAGGATGTAAGTGCCTCTAGGCAATAGTCATCAAGACAGGTTACCATGCTCTTCTTGGGCATCGGTATAATTGAAGCCTGTTTGAAGCAGGTGGGTACCACACACTGCTGGAGCGAGTGGATGAAGATATCCGTGAACACACCAGCCAGTTGGTCGGCACAGGTCTTCAGTACTCGGCCAGGTACTCCAACTGGACCCGATGCTTTCCTTGGATTCATTGTATTGAAGGCAGCTTGCGCATCAACTTCAGATACTGAGACCAAAGGCTCGTCGGGAGGCCTGGGGGTGCTCGAAGGTTCCTCCCAGTTCTGGTGGTCAAAGTGAGCATAGAAGGCATTGAGCTCACCTGGAAGCGAAGCTCTGCCCTCCCCACTATCACAAGATTTAACCTTATAGGAGGTCATGGAACTCAAGCGCTGCCACAACTGCTCAGCATCCCTCGTCGATTCCCGTCTAGTCCAGAATCTCCACTTGGCCTGAGATGGCTTTCCGGAGGTCATGCCTTCACCTCTTGTAACATTCTTTATCTCCAGACTTAAATGCCTCTGCTCTGGCTCTCAGCAGATTCCAGACTTCATTGTTCATCCAGGGCTTCTGACTGGGGGAAACCCTGAACGATCCACAGTTGTTTTTAATAAAGTCTGCAATGACCATGGTGTAGTCATTCAGGTTGTCAGGTGGGTTAATGAACACGGCCCGTCCACTGACTCAAGGCAATCCTGTCACCGTTCTTCAGAAAAATTGATTTGCAAAGCAACAGATTTTTCAACCTACTGTACGTCAGTGATAATGAACCCGATTCAGAATCGGATCCTGTTCCATACCCATTTGCTCAGGTGGTTTAAAGGTCTGGCATACCTGTAGGCACATTACTAGGCAGGAATGCAAACAAAGGCACAGAGGCAAATTTATGCAAATATCTACAATACCTTCATACAGAATAAAACAGTTACACCTACCTGCTAAATACAGGCACATATTAATCAGGCAGAAATGTGTGCTGGATTCAGAAGAAACTAGGTTACACCGCCATAAGAAACCCAGACATACACCAGGAACATTAAAAGCCGCACTGAACACACCAAAAACAAATCAAGAACAGATGATAGCTGAACATGAAAACACCTCTATTAGGGGACAGCACAATAGCATAGCACAATGCTTTACAGTACCAGCAACCCAGGTTCAATTCCTGCCGCACTCTGTAAGGAGTTTGTACATTCTCCCCATGACTGCATAGGTGCTCCAGTTTTCTCCCACCTTCCAAAGATTAATCAGTCATTGTAAATTGCCCTGCGATTAGGACAGGGTTAAACCAGGGTTTGCTGGGCGGCACAGCTCGAAAAACTGGAAGGGCCATGCTGTTATCTCAATAAATATTAAAATATATTAATAATCAGGGAATAGAACAAAACACACCAAATAAAATAGGAGTGCTGAAAAGCCATTACAAAGAAGGGAAGGATTTACATAGGAATGACCAAAAGGTCCTATGTAATTCACAGCTGATTAAGTATTTTTGACATGTGAGAAAATGCAACAGTTATTGTATCTGCAGTAGGATAGTCCAAACAACAACCAGCTGAATAATTAGAAGTGTTGACTGAAAGATAAACATAAGCTTGATTGCTAATAAAGCATTTACGAAGCTTTTTTTTACGTACAAGTGAAGTGCCAGATCGCCACATCCTGAAGAAGCGCTAAAAGAATGCAGAATCCCCTCAGTACTGCAAAGAAGCAAGGACCAGAGTCAGAGGAATGGAATTGGAACCCTAAATCCTTCTGACTCCTCGGAGAGGATGTTCCCAGCAAACTGAATGGCGAGAACCAGCCAGGAACAGGAATAAAGTATGAACACAAGAGTAAGCTATGAACCAATCAAAATAAGCAATGATAGAAAAATATCCAAGGTCAACCAAGGGAAACATAAAGGCAGCAAAATCTGGTGGAAACAGCTTACTCCCACAAGCAACAGTTAGCCAAGGAAGTGGAGTGCCATCCAAGCAGAAAATTGTTGTTGGATCTTGAGGTCAGGCCCCTTATAGCCTTTTCATAGCATGGTGGCACGAAAGGCCTTTGAAATATTTTTTCTAAATGTCTCTAATAATCATCTAAAATTTTCTATAATCTTAAATTATTCAAAAAATCAAAATACAATTGTATCAGGTATTAATTAAGAATATTAAATTGTAAGAAAACAGTTTACCACAGTTACCATATTACTCAGGGCTGGCAATTCCATTCGAATGAATAGAGTTGCTCATCCCTGGTATAACGGGTGGGAGCTGAGGGGTCATGTGCAAAATGCACCCAACCCGCAGCACAACAGAGCTCCACTGCATAGCTCAGCGGTGAGCCCCGCAGTGCAATGGGGGGCCAAATGCGTTGGCATCCAGCCTTCAGCTCCACTCTGACATCCCAGTTCCAACATGCCAGCAACACTCAGGTACAGGCTGAAGCAGTGGGGAGGATGTCATTGGCAGTCCTCCGCAGAGCTCCTGGCCAAAGGTGAAATTCACCCAGCCCAGCCCACTGGCAATGAAGGAGAACACACAGAGAGGGAAATATAAACAGAAAAACTTTGCTCAAACCAGCAACAAAAATAAATGAAATGCTTTCAAAACAGGAACACCATGAGGATAGACAAAGATATAAATATTTATATCTTCTTATAACATAGATTCACTGGACCAAATGGCCTCCTTCTATGTCAGCTCTCACAGTAATTCTGTTCCCCTCTTATCCTATTCTCCCTCATCTGTCCAACAACTCCAGCCTGATTCTCCTGCCAGCCATCTCCACTGGAGATAATTTACAACCTCCAAATATTCTAACAACCAGCAAATCTTTGGAATATGGATGGAAACAGGAACTCTCTGGAGAAGAATTAAAGCAGCAGCCAAGTAGCTGTCTCTGTGACTGGTGAAGTAGTAAAGTGAGACAATTCAAAAGAAAACAAGATGCAAAGGGACTTGGGAGTCCACATGCAGGTTTCCCTGAAGGTTAATTTGCAGGTTGAGTCGGTGGTGAGGAAGGCAAATGCAATGTTAGCATTCATTTCGAGAGGTCTAGAAGATAAAAGGATGTAATGTTGAGGCTTTATGAAGTACTGGTGAGACCTCACTTGGATTAGTGTGAGCAGTTTTGGGCCCCTCTTCCCAGAAAGGATGTACTGACATTAAACAGGGTTCAAAGGTGGTTCACAAAAATGACTCCAGGATTGAAAGGCTTGTCATATGAAGAGCATTTGATCTCTCTGGCCCTCTATACACTGGAATTCAGAAGAATGAGGGGCAACCTCATTGAAACCTATCAAATGTTGAAAGGCCTCGATAGCGTGGATGTGGAGAGAATGTTTCCTATGGTGGGGGAACCAGAGAACACTGCCTCAGAATAGAGGGGTGTCCTTTTAGAACGGAGATGAGGAAGAATTTCTTTAGCTAGAGTGATGAATCTGTGGAATTTGTTGCCACAGGCAGCTGCGAAGGCCAAACCACGGGGTATATTTAAGGCAAAGGTTAACAGATACTTGATTAGTCAAGTATGAATGGGTACGGGGAGAAGCCCGGAGACTGGGGCTGGAAGGGAAAATGGATCAGCCGTGATGAAATGGCACAGCAGACCCGATGGGCCAAATGGCCTAATTCTTCTCCTATATCCTATGGTCTTATAATGAGGATAAGAGATAGCAGTAGAGTCATTTACAAGGAAATGTCAGTTCAAGTCACTAATGGTTGTGAATTCAATATAAATGGACAAATTAGGAGGAAGGTAAGCCCACTTAGCCCCTTAAACCTCAGATTACTTAACTACATCCTCTCTGAACTAACTTTTACTTCAATACTCCATTCAATTTACCCCTGATAATCCTTCACTACCTCAGATAATATCATCTATCTACCTCTCTTTTACGGTGAAAATACTGCCATGGGATAAAAGTGAAGGAATTACACAAACCTCTAAAAGTAGGTACCAAATTATTCCATGAGTTTACTCAAGCAAATGAACTCAGTCAAAAATACTTTCTGTGTAAATTTCAGGCACCTGTCTGCATATCTATGTTATGTGTCTAAAATTTACACAGTAAGTCTTCATTTGTTGGAGACTCAATCATCCCATTAAGGCAATGCCAGCTTTCTTGGCAGCCACATCAATCTAATTAACTTACTGATTTCCCATTTACCTTTCCTGTCTTACATTCACATCAGCTACCTATCAGGGTGGAGACGCTTCAAGTTCCTGGGAGACTATCTCTGAAGATCTATCCTGGGCACAACTTATCAAAGCAATTACAAAAAAGATAAGCTATATTTCATTATAAGTTTGAAGAAATTTGGTATGTCACCAAAGACTCTAGCAAATTTCTACAGAAATTTGGGGAGCATTCTAACTGGTTGTAATAATTGTCTGGTATGGAGGAGCCAATGCACAGGATCAGAAAAAGCTGCAGAGGGTTGCAAACTCAGCCAGCTCTATCTTGGGGGTTAGCCTCCCAGCATGAACGGCATCTTAAAGAGGTGGTAACCATCATTAAGAAAGCCTATGACCCAGGACATGCTCTCTTCTCATTACGATCAGAGAGGAGTTACAGGAGACCGAACACAACAGTTTCTTCCCCTCTGCCATCAGATTACTGAATGAATCATGAACTCATGAACACTATCTCACTATTTTTGCTCTGTTGTTTGCACTACTTACTGTGTGAATGTGTGTGTGTGTGTGTGTGTGCGAGTGTGAGAGTGTTTGTGTGAGTGTATGTGTGAGTGCGTGTGTGTGTGTGTGTGTGTGTGTGTGTGTGTGTGTGTGTGTGAATGTGTCTGTGTATGTGTGTGGCTGTGTGTGTGTCTGTGTGTTTATGTGTCTATGTGTCTGTCTGTGTGCATGTGAGTAAACGTATGTCTTTGTATGCATGTGTGAAGGGTATATATGTACATTTTTTCCTCTCTTTTATAAATTGTGTCATAATTTATAGTCTATTTTATGTATTGCAATGTTCTGGTGCGACAATACAACAAATTTCACAACATATGCCAGTGCTAATAAACCGGATTCTGGGTATCACACCAGCAGGTATACTCCTCCACAGGAGAGGGAAGAGACCGTTTCTAACAACCATTTAGAACATCTCAGATGACAAGTTTGGATGGAAATGCTAACACACACTAAAACCATGTTGCACTGTCACCTTCACATTCCTACACCGGATACTCCCCACACTGTCATCGAAAGAGTCACTGTACCCCCACCCAGCCGCCCTCAGAAGTCTTGCTTCCATCCCTCGCCAACACTATCACACCAACAGCTGGAACCTCCCTCCAAACGGTTTTCCAGGTTAGATATTTCATTAACACTGTCTTAAAGTAAACTTCAAACAAGCATGTAAAATTCATGACATTAAAATACTTTAAAGCAAAATTGCAATTGTGATAACTGTTCGACAATTCTTACAATCCATAAAATACACTCTCCTTTCAGATTAATGTCACACATATAAATGAAAAGCAGCACACCAGCTGAGTTAAATAGTCAGCAACAGGGAAAACACAGCGTGCTTTGCTTCAAACCAAATTCCCACATGTTGAATGCAAACCACTGCACTCTATCTTTCAGAAACACTGACACAACTGGTTTATATAAATATTATCACAGCCTTATAGACATTATTTTGTTTAAGTATGACTTGAGTTGAGGACGACGGCAGATGAAAAATACATGTGGCCCTGAGTGAATGTACAGCTTTGAGAAGGAACATGTATTTATTTGTCTGTATTCATGTGAAGACGTGTCTGTGGTGAGATGCTGGATGTGAGACCGTCTTTTTTTCCTGCGCCTGTTATCTCCCTCTCTCTTTCCATTTCTGTTTGCTTTTCGAGTGTCTGAGTTGTTCTGGTAGAGAGTATGCGTATTATATGTGCATATGATATGCGTGTGTGTGTGTATGCACGAGTGATGTGTGTGTGCAAATACGAATACGTGTGTATGTATACCTTTGTGCACATACGTATGTGAATATGTATAGGTGTGACATGACTGAATGTTTTCGTGTGTATTTTTGTGCCTGTGTATGTGGTCCCGGAGAGATTTTTTTTTAAAAAAAGAAATGCACAAAGAGAAAGAGTGAAAGAACGTGTTTGCAGAGATGGAGACGGAGAGAAGGATCTCGCTGCTCCGGCAGGAGAGTGAGCTGGTTAAACTGGCCACATACCACATTGCTGAGGAAATCAGTTTCGTTCAGATCCTCCAAATCCACAAGGCTCGAAGCTGCGAAGAGTTTTTCTGCCCCGAAGTTATCAAGGATATCCATAGTGGCCGAGACACGGGGGATTCCGGACTTGGGATCTTCCAGCTGTTGAAGCTCGGCCGGGGGTTTGGGGAGAGCCACCTCTTGAACCCCCAACCCTGACCTCTGGCACCGCCGGCTAGGGGCTCGCTCGAGCTGCCCCGCTTTCCGGGGGCTGCGCTCTTGCCACGCTCTCCAGCGGCCGCCGATCGGTGTCGAGCTCCTCCGATCGGAATGGCAATGCGAGGTTCCCGGTGACTCTGTCTGATCTGTCAGTTCCCAGGGTCTCGGCTGGATCTCCAGGCTCCTGTCTATTGGATCTCTCCTGGTGTGAACTCGCTGCCTCTCCCTCTCTCTACCCGGTTCACACCCCCTCTCACAGCACTTAACCCCTGCACCCCACGACACGCCCTCTCTCAGCAATTAACCGTTTGAGAACACGGAGCAGCGTTCATGAACGTCTTGGAACGTGTTTTTAGGACTTGCCATCGTTTGACAATTACATCGGCGCCATGGCAGGCAGTGGGGCGAGAGCGGCTGGAAGGCGCACATTCAACCCGAGCTCCTCGCCATCGGCAGCGCTTTGCCCAATGGAAATCTACCAGCAGCCACAGGTTGCTAAGCGACACCATTTTAATCAGCAGCCACTAATTTAGCAAACACCGCCTCCCACTGTACAGGTAAACAAACTTCACGTGTGCTGTATTATTAACTAGCCAGCGATCAAAAAAACATCCGCGCGTTTGAACTTTGCCCCGACTAAAACACAATATGCCATACACATGAACACTATGCTAGGAAACAGCATCCATATTATTAAAGTTCTATTTACTAATTAGAAGCAAGATTAGACGCAGAATTAGAATTAGGAACTTCCCGTTAGCTTCAAGTGGCTGATAGTTGATCTGCTGATGGAGACTGCATCATGGAGAAGCTTTTCAGTATCATAGAATAACTGAATGGTTACAGCACCGAAGGAGACCATGTGTTCTTTGTACTTATTTATTGAAAGAGATACAGAATAGACCCTCCTTGCCTAGCAATCCCCCGATTTAACCCTGGCCTGATCACGGGAAAATTTACAATGACCAGTTAACCTACCAACTGTCTTTGGACAGTGGGAGGAAACCGGAGCACCGGGAGGAAACCCACGCGGTCACAGGGAGAATGTCCAAGCTCCCTACATGCAGCGGCAGGAACTGAACCTCGGTCACCTGTATTGTAGAGCGTTGTACTAACCACTATGCTACCCTACTGCCCTGTCAAGTTTGTTCAAGCTGTCAGAAAAATTCAGCTGGCCCACTGCCCTGAACTCAACCCATAACACAGCTAATTATTTCCCTTCATTCTCTTATCCTGATCCATTTTGAATGCTACAGCTGAACATGCCTCCACTGATACCCCTGGGAATGCATTCCATACACTAGCAACTGGCTGTGTAAAACAAACTCCCGTCCTGTCAAAGGCTTTCGGCCCAAAACCTGGACTGTGCTCTTTTCCACAGATGCTGCCTGGCCTGCTGAGTTCCTCCAGCATTTTGTGTGTGTTGCTCAAATTTCCAGCATCTGCAGATATTCTCTTGTTCAGTGGCTTACTTTGGGATCTTTTGCTGTCCATGCTCACTCCCCTAACCATCTTCAATCCATGTTCACGAGTCCAACTGGAATAGTTTCGCCCTGTGATCCACCAACAGAAAAAGTTTCTCTCCATCTATAGCCCTAATGGTTTTAAAGTCCTCTAATAATTCCTCCCACAAGCACCTCTGGTCCATGGAGAACAATTCCATCTTTCACAAACTAAAATCTCTCTTTCTTGGAGTCACCTTGGTAATTGCATTCAAAACCTTCACATTTTCTTAAGGTGTGGCATACGGAATTGGACAGAGTACCCCAGCTAGTGGACAGATTCAGTCTCTTGTTCAATGCTAGTGCACAAAGCAAATTCACTGTGTCTTTGGAAAGGAAACATCCACTTAAACCAGCTTGTGATTTCTCATGAAACGATGATGGGACAGCTTGTGTCTCCAAGTCCAAGATATCCTGGAGGGGAGTCCTACAGGGAAGCTCTCATATCACCTCCGGTTCTGGCCATCATGTCCCGGTGGAATATTGAAGTGAGAAAGGAGGAAAGAGGGGAACAGAGTAAATTACTGCCTACTTACAAACAAGAAAAAATATGCAGAAAGTAATGACGACTATGATGACTTGTTATTAATGGTGCTGATTTACAAGTATTAGCGAGCATTTTTGTCTCAGGAAATGGGGGCAGCCTTGACTTCTCAGTATTCAGAAGGGTGTGTGTGTGTGTGTGGTGGGAGGCTAGGGAAGCTAGCAATTCTTCCTTGCCCACCTGACAACAGGGTAGCTGGTTGCTCAAGATCTCCACAGGCACTCAGCTCACCCAGATCCATGTTGTTTACTGATCTGGCCCCACATGACGTTAACTCCTTCCCCTCACACTAATGCTGGTGTCTCCTTCTCCATTTTTCAGTCAAGGTGTCGGTAATAGAGAGAGAGAGGGAGAGAGAGAGAGAGAGAGAAAGAGTGTGTGAGTACATGCAAGAGGGAGAGAGGATCTGTATGTGAGGGGAGGAGACATTCAGTGTGAGGGAGAGAGTGAACGAGGGAGCTTGGAGAATCAGCAAGCAAAGAAATGGGTCTCAGTGTATGAGGGAGAGAAAGCATCAGTGTGTGCGGACAGAACAGTCAATATGTGGGGGAGGGAGTCAGTGTGTCAGTGTGTCTGTGTGTGAGTCCGTGTGGGACAGACTGAGCGTGAGGGAGAGTCTGGGGAGAGAGTGAAAATATTTGTGTGTGAGGGACAGGGGGAGTCAATGTACAAAGAAGGAAAAGTGTATGGGAGAAAAGGTGAGTGTGCAAGGGAGAGAGAATCAGTTTGTAGGGGTGAGTCAGTATGTGAGATAGACAGAAGGTCTGTGCAAGACCGAGAGATTTAGTATGTGGAGGGAGAGACAGAGAGACTGTGTGAGGAAGAGAGAGAGGAGTTGAGTATGTGAGGGAGAGTGAGTAGGTGAAGTTTAGTTAGTAGATGAGCAAGTGTCCGGGGCAACACTCTGCAACACTCCAAGCCAAAAAATTGTGGTTTAGACCTAATGATGCATAATCCGCAATTTCCGCAAAATCAGAATTTGGATCCCTTGGTTATTCGCAAAGGTTTTACAGCTGCTTTCCGATGTAAAAATAGATGTGCATATTTTGAAACTGAAATGGTCTTTAAGAACAAAATTGTCTGTGTTTATTTATTTCTGCTTCTATTTTTGCACAGGATTGTAAAATGCAGTAATTCAGCTAACCCTGGCAGCTCTAATTAACCTGTGGTTTGAACACAACTGGGCCTGAACACAAAACCATAGCATTCTGGATGCTGGAACTCAGAACGTGCTGGAAATGCTCTGCAGCTCAGGCAGTGCCTGTGAGGATAGGAAGTGTTTCTAAGACAGCCTTTTGCTGGAAGAAAAGTGTTTGAATGCTGACTTTTAATAAACCACAACTCAGATAAGAGAGGCCTTAACTCTGAGTCATCAGTTTTGCCTCATAAAAACAGCGGCTGCCATGGTTTTGACTAAGTGGGTATATTTGCACATTAATTAAGCATTGAACTTACCACAGAATGTTGTATCTGTAATGAATAACATGTACCTCTAAAATAAATGTGGATTTTTTAAGGATACCATTCTCGTGACACCAAATCAATCATATAGAATTTCATCCTGTTGAGTGGCAATTCCTTCTTTTATTCCTCTCTGCCATCTTTCTCTCTCTCGAACTACAATCTTGCATTGTCGGTATGTGATTTGCCGTAGTGTTCTCCCACTTTAACTCATTCCCCTTGCTCCTTCTAATTCTTATTTCCCACTCTTTTTATTTGCATTGGTTAAGGGCATGTGCTGTTTGACCAGATGCTCGCTAAAGTCACACCACAATCGACGAGCACATTCAGCAGTTCTGTAAACCGACACGTGAATAAACAAGGCTAAGAAACCAGAGCAATCTGTTGATCCAAGACCGCTGATCAAAGATTATTGGCAGAGGACGAAGTGTAGACAGGAGCATGAGATTACAAAGTGACAACAAAAGATGAGTGAGTATACCAAGCCATGGCAGATGTACAGATGAAGTCATCATTTTGGACCAAGGAAAATATAGGTATGAGTGTTTTTAAATGATGAAAGACTTACGATATTTATTCAAGGAAATTCATTGCCGCACAGAGTCATAGAGATGCACAGCACAGAAACCAGCCCTTCAGTCCATCTAATCCATGCAAAACCATTTAAAATGCCTTATTCTAATCTGTCCAGGGTCCATGAAGTTGATGCCACCTTGCCTTGTTTCTGTAGACTCTGCATTCATCTCCTGAGTTGATAGAGATGCAAAAAATTTATTTAAGATCTCCTCCATCTGTTTTGGCTCCACACATGGATTACTGTTCTGATGTTCCAGAGGACCAATTTTGTCCCTTGCAATCTTCTTGCTCTTAACATATCTGTAGAGCCCCTTAGAATTCTCTTCACCTTGTCTGCTAGAGCAATTTGATGCCTTCTTTTAGCTTTCCTAATTTCTTTCTTCAGTGTTTTCTTGAATTTCTTATACTCCATAAGCACCTCATTTGTTCCTACTTGCGTATACCCTGCCATCCACCTCATTTTTTCTCTTAACCAGAGTCTCAATATCTCTTGAAAGCCAAGGTTCCCTATACTTGGTCTCTTTACCTTTTATTCTGACAGACACATACAAGCTTTGTACTCTAAAAATTTCACTTTTGAAGGCCTCCCATTTATCAAGTTCACCTTTGCCGAACAAATAACCCATCCTAATCCACACCTGCCAAACTATTTCTGATACCATCAAAAATTGCCTTACTCCAATTTAGAATCTCAACCCGCAGAACAGACCTATTAGCATGTTTACTTTGAAACTAATGGCATTGTACCCTGCCTCATTCCCTACTAGCGGATCCGGTATTACATGCTCTCTCATTGGGATTTCTACGTACTGATGGAGGAAATGTTCCTGAACACATTTGACAAAGTCTATCCCATCTAGTCCTTTTACAGTATGGGATTCACAGTCAATATGTGGAAAGTTAAAGTCACCTGCTATAACAACCTTGTGTTTTTTGCAACAGACTGAGATAACTCGGCAAATTAGATCTTCTAAATCCCTAGGACTGTTGGGTGGTCTGCAATCTAGTCCCATTAATGTGATCAACCTTTCTTATTTCTCAGTTCTACTCACTAGTCATGTTCTTCAGTCTGTCCTGATGGAGCACTGCCGTGACATTTCTCCAGACTAGTAACACCACCCCTCCTCCTTTAACCCCTCCCACTCTGTCACATCTATAACAACGGAAACCCGGAATACTGAGCTGCCAGTCCTGCCCCTCCTGCAACCAAGTCTCACTAATGGCTACAATGTCATTATTCCAGGTGTTGATCCATGCCCTGAGCTCATCCACTTTTTCTACGGTACTTCTTGCATTGAAATATACATGTCTCAGGACACTAGTCACAGCATGCTCAAACTTTTGATTCCTAACTTTGTCCGAGGTCCTAATCTGCTTCCACAATCTCTCCACTAACTGCTGTGGCAATCTGATTCCCAACCCCCTTCGACTCTAGTGTAAACCCCACCGTGCAGCATTATCAAACCTTCCTGCCAGGATATCAAACCTTCCTCCAGTTCAGGTGCAAACTGTTCCTTCTATACAGGACCTACCTTCCCTGGAAGAAAAGTCCAGTGATGCCCTCCCCCTACACCAACTCCTTGGCCACATGTTAAACTAATTAATCTTCCTAGTTCTGGCCTCACTAGCACATGGCATGGGTAGCAGTCCTGAGGTCACAACCCTGGAGGTCCCATCCTTTAACTTAACACCTAACTCCCGGATCTCCCTCCGCTGACTTTGTCACTCATCCTACCCATGTCATCAGTACCTCCATGGACCACGACCTCTAGCTGGTCACCTTCCCACTTGAGAATGCTGGGGATTCCAACCGAGATGTCCCGGGACCTGGCACCCATTGGGAATCTCCTTCTTGCCCACAGGACCTCCTCTTTGTTCCACTAACTAATGAATCCCCTATCACCACAGCATGCCTCTTCTTGATCCTTCCCTTCTGACTCAGAACCAGAGATCTGACCGCTGTGACTTTCCTCTGTAGGGTCATCACCCTTGACAGTATCCAAAGTGATATTCCTGTTGTTCAGGGGAATGGCCACAGGGGTACTCTATACCGGTTCCTTCACCCCTTTCACCTTTCTGACCGTCTCCCGGTTTCCTGTGTCCTGCACGTTGGGCATATGCCTCTCTATATGTCCTATCACCTCTTCAGCCTCCCAAATCACCTGGAGATCGTCCAGTTCCAGCTCTTTAACGTGGAGTGTTAGAAACTGCCGTTGATGCACTTCTCACAGTTGTAGTCATCAGGGACACTGGACATCTCCCTGCCTTCCCAGATCCTGCAAGAGGAGCATTCCACTATCCTGCCCGGCATCTCTCCTGTCCTAGCTGAGCAAATATAAAGAAGGGAGGGGAGGGGAATCCCTACCTACAGCTTTTCTTCTCTGACTGAAGCCTCGAAGAGCTAAAGCCTCAGAATCACCAATCTAACTCTGCCCGCTCCAACCATGGCCGCTCTGCTTGCCCTTGCCTTCCTTTGATTTGTTCCTGCTAATCAATCCCAAACACTGATTGGTCAGAGCTCCAAAATTCTGCCACAAGTAGCTGCCTTTTCTATTCGGACAGTGGACCTGAGTGAAATTCCCTCCTCTCAAACTTCTGATCTCCCGATCGGTCGTTGGTCAGAGTTACAAAATATTACCATGACTTGCTGCCTTTTCTACTCCATTAGTAAGCTTGAGTGAAATTCCCTCCTCTCAAGCTTCTGATCTCTAGATCAGTTGCTGGTCAAAACTCCATATTTTTACACAAAATACTGAAATGTACCAGAGCACTATACTTGCAAATGATGGATACACTTATACAAGCCCAGGTTAGACTACATAAATGAAACACCATCTATAAATCTGCTAATGACACAACTATGGTTGGCAGAATTTCAGATGCTTATGAAAGGGTGTACAGGAGTGAGATATGCCAGCTAGCTGAGAGTTGTCACAGCAACAACTTTGCACTCAACATCAGTAAGACCAAAGAACTGATTGTGGACTTCAGAAAGACTAAGACGAGGGAACATATACCAATCGTCACAGAGGGATGAGTGGTAAATAGAATGAGTGATTTCAAGTTCCTGGGCGTCAACATCTCTGAGGGTCTATCCTAGGCCTAACATATTGATCGAGCTACAAAAAAGGCATGACAGTGGCTATATTTCATGTGGAATTGAGGAGATTTGGTATGTTATATATATAGATATATACATACATACACACACATACAGAGTCTGTGCAAAGGGACGAACAGTGAACAAGAGGACAATGCGCGTGATAGGCTGTTGGGCAGATGTGATGTCATTACAAAAAGATACACCAAGGCCAAAAGGGTTTAATAAAAGAAAACACAACAATATAGTGCCAGCAACCAACAAGACTAACAGCAACGTCCTGCAGACACTTCACAAAACTACTTCTTTTAACTACTAATCTGTGTGTGATTAGAGCCTGTAATTTGCATTTTGATAATTTGATAATTTGCTTCTGGGCCAGCTGAGCGATGTGGTGCTTTTGCTAGCCCTGAGGGAATTTGGCATGGTTGAGAAGGTCGAGAATGGAGTGTGCCTCGTGGTCGAGCGCAAACCCATGATCGGCTCCAATCCTCGAGCTAATCACTGATTCAAGCATCGAGCAAGATTTAAATCGACGAGGATGAGAGCAGAAGGCGAGCAGATGTTCAGGGCCATTTGCCTGCGTTAGACTGGTCTCCCTCTCCCTCTCGCTTGCTGCTGTCAGAGGAAGGTGCAGGAGTCTTGAGCAAGGTTTGATTGGTGTGGGCAGGACTCGTTTTCAGAGGATTTTACAGTTCACTTTATGATGCATTTCTGGTTTCAGTTACTCCTTTCTTTATTGCTATTTTGCGCGATTTTGATCGGGGTGGACTGGCTCTCTGGCAACAAATGACACAGCACTAAACTGAACAGAGCTAAGCTAACCTGAAAATTCCTCAAATGTTTCAAGGACTCTGCGGTTTGATGTTCAACATTCTGTGCGTTATTCATTAAGTTTTGCAGTTTGTACAATTTGTTCTTTTTTTTTTGCACGTTGGGTGTTTGATGTTTTCTTTGGACAGGCTCCACAGTTTTTCTTTGTTTTGTGTCAGAAGTGTGGAGCACAGGTGTACCCAAATGCAGGACACAAACATGTTTTGTAGCGGTAACAAAAATAGAGTTTATTAATAGTTACGAGGGAAACAGGGAAGCAGGGATTGTACAGAAAGACATCAAGGAGTGAATGAAGCGGAAGTGGGAATATGCATGGCTGGAGCTGGGCTCAGACTCTGGACTTAGACTGGGACTCAGGGCCTGGGCTTGGCCTGGGACCAGACTGGGACTCAGGGCCTGGGCTTGGCCTGGGACTTCAGACTGGGACTCAGGGCCTGGGCTTGGCCTGGGACTTTAGACTGGGACTCAGGGCCTGGGCTTGGACTTGGCCTGAGAACTTGGAACTCGGAACATTGGAGCCTGGACTTGGAACTCAGAACATTGGAACACAGAGCCGGGACTCTTCCTTGGACACAGAGCCGGGACTCCTCTTGGATGCAGGACACAGAACACAGAACATGAAGACACAGCAAACGGCCAGACCTACACAGCAGAGACGAGGATACGAAGAGAGAGAACCACACAATGATAGACAGTTCTTTATCCTGACACGAAGTGGCTCCAAGTAGACTTGGCTCACTCCAGCAAGGTGACTTGCTCACATTTGCTTCGGTGACATCCGATGATGATCTCGCCCTGAATAGCTGTAAGCCGGACACTTAATACTTAACACTTAATACTAAATACTGTCGGTTCAGCTGAGAATCAAGTGCCTTTAATTACAGAGCCCAAGAAACATGGTGAGACAATGAATTAAAGGAAAACAAGGAGTCAACGGTCCTGATTGTGACACAAAGGAAATTTAAAGCAAACCAGGGATCACCGATCAGGACTGTGACAGTTTTGTGCTATCTGTGGGGAAGACTGCATACATAACTCAATAGTAAATATCCTTTGAATCTTTGAAATAGTTACAGCCAAATCACAGGGTTAGAAGGAAACCTGGGACATATGACAAAAATTGCTTATGTGCCTGGGAAGCTGACAGAGGAAAGGTGAATGGATATCTATCCATCAGCCGTAACCTCTCCATTACGGTTTTCTGAGAGAGAGTAGAGCAGCTAAAATCTAAAGTTATTACACACTATGTGAAGGCTGGTTGAGACAGAGTTCTTTGTCATTGCAAAGAGCTTCTTTGAAAAAGTATAAGATGCCAGGAACTGAGCAGGAGGAACCTGCCACGTAACTAGTGTTCAGGTGACATGCTTATGACTTGAATGGACATGGTGGATGAAGTGTATTCCAGCCTGATGTTGAGGGAGCCCACCTGGTTAGTCACAAGTATGACATGCTCCAACAATGAGGTCATTCTTACCATTGTCCATTACACTCTATAATGTAATGTCCATTACAATCCATACCCAGGGAAATGATGATCCCCTCCTGTTAGACTGCTTGAGGTAACATAGTTTTCAATCTTCCTTACTTCTCTTCTAGTATTTGTATATTGTATATCTGTTCACTTGTAATGCTACTGTGACACTATAATTTCTTTATGAAGTATCTATCTGTGTTGAAAGAAGTAGGTTTCCATTTCACCTCAGTAAGTGTGCTGTGTTTTGGATGTTGGGTTTGTCATCAGGGACAGGAGGCTGGACCCAAGTGCAGGACACAGGCACTGAAGTACTAGGGGCAGGACAGGAACAACTAAACAATAGACAAGATGTGGTGACCGTGGTGCGCGTGCAGGACATGACATTCAAGGTGATTCTGGGGTTCCAGGATACTCTTAGAGTTCAGGCGAGGAGGATCCCAGAGTTCAGGCAGGGTCTAGGAGTTCACTGGGCAGGCCGCATAACTCCTGGGCAGGGCCCAGACCTCCCAGGCAGGAACTCAGGGGCCTGGGCATGTCACAGGACACCTGGGTAGGTAGCAGGGCACAACCCATCAACAACAAGAGATAGGTAGGGGCAGAGATCTCTGGGCAGGCCACATAACTCCTGGGCAGGGCCCAGACCTCCCAGGCAGGAACTCAGGGGCCTGAGCAGGTCACAGGGCACCTGGGTAGGTTGCAGGGCACAACCCATCAACAACAAGAGATAGGTAGGGGCAGAGACCTCTGGGCAGGCCACATAACTCCTGGGCAGGGCCCAGACCTCCCAGGCAGGAACACAGGGGCCTGGGCAGGTCACAGGACACCTGGGTAGGTAGCAGGGCACAACCCATCCACAACAAGAGATAGGTAGGGGCAGAGACCTCTGGGTAGGCCACATAACTCCTAGGCAGGGCCCAGACCTCCCAGGCAGGAACTCAGGGGCCTGAGCAGGTCACAGGGCACCTGGGTAGGTTGCAGGGCACAACCCATCAACAACAAGAGATAGGTAGGGGCAGAGACCTCTGGGCAGGCCACATAACTCCTGGGCAGGGCCCAGACCTCCCAGGCAGGAACACAGGGGCCTGGGCAGGTCACAGGACACCTGGGTAGGTAGCAGGGCACAACCCATCCACAACAAGAGATAGGTAGGGGCAGAGACCTCTGGGCAGGCCACATAACTCCTAGGCAGGGCCCAGACCTCCCAGGCAGGAACTCAGGGGCCTGAGCAGGTCACAGGGCACCTGGGTAGGTTGCAGGGCACAACCCATCAACAACAAGAGATAGGTAGGGGCAGAGACCTCTGGGCAGGCCACATAACTCCTGGGCAGGGCCCAGACCTCCCAGGCAGGAACACAGGGGCCTGGGCAGGTCACAGGACACCTGGGTAGGTAGCAGGGCACAACCCATCCACAACAAGAGATAGGTAGGGGCAGAGACCTCTGGGCAGGCCACATAACTCCTAGGCAGGGCCCAGACCTCCCAGGCAGGAACTCAGGGGCCTGAGCAGGTCACAGGGCACCTGGGTAGGTTGCAGGGCACAACCCATCTGCAGCAAACAATGGAAAGGGGCAGAGTCTCCCACCAGGCAATAGCAGTCCAGTCAGAATTGCCCAACAGAGGCAAGGGATAAGAAGGGAACTAGGTCCAGGGTGATTGCCAGACTTACTCAAAGAACTCATCTTTATCAAAAGGAACTCCAACCCTCAACTCCACTCAGCCCCAGAGCCCCCCATATACACCGCCAGCCGATGGGCATTAGGTGCGCCTCCTTGAGCCCCAACAAGCCACGATGATCCACAGGTGTGACTAATTGGGCTCAAGGGTGAAAGGAGTGACGGCTACAAGACCCGGAATGCGAGCTCCAGACCAGATCAAGACCTGGAATGCAAGCTCCGGACCAGACCATAACAGGGTTAGAAGGAAATGAATGGACCAGAGTTCCTGTCCTGCATCTACTGACCGTTAAACTGCTGGATGTGGCTTTAACTATGTGCTTTTGGCTGGCCACATGAAATAAATGTTATTGGTTGTTTTAATTAGATAATCATGGACAGACATGAGGAAAAGGATATTTAAGAGACACAGGAGATTCTGCAGATGCTGTGAGTCTTGAGCAACACACACACAAAGCTCCTCATCACTGCTCTTTCCTCCCTCTCCCTCACAATCTGCCCATTATCTCCAATATTGCATGGGCTTCTGCCCTTTGCCTCCTCCATCAAATATTTCCTAGACTCTCACATCATTCTCAACCCCTGTCCCCCAACCAACTACCTTTCCCCTCTCACCTGGACTCACCTCTCACCTGCCAGCTTATCCTTCACCCCCTTCCCTGACTTCCATATTCTGGTGTCGGCCCTTTTCCTTTTCAATCCTGATAAAGAGCCTCTGTCTGAAATGTTGACTGTTCATTTCCCTCTATAGATGCTGCCTGACCTGCTGAGTTCCTCCTGCATTTTTTTATGTGTGCTGCTCAAGGATATTCAAGAACTGTTAAGAAAAAAGAACATAGTGTTGAAAATAGGAACAAAGCCATCGACAGAAAGAAGCCAGAAGAGAGAAAGACAAAACAAATGGTTGAGCCAAATCCAGGAAAGAGATCCCAGAGGCGAAAAGATAGAAATGGAGATTAAATGAGATGGAGACAGTGATTATAAGCAGGATAACGATAAAGACAGCAAAACAGAGACAGAAAGAAACAGAAAATGAGAGGGCAAGAAACAAAAGACGGAGACAGAGAGAGAGGGGCAGACGTACAGATACAAAATGTGAGAAGGACACAAAAAATGAGATGGGTAGAGATATAGAAAGAGGAAGATGGAAACTGGCAGTTAAAGAAACTGAAGTAAACGCAGTCAGATAAAACTGTAAGGGACAAACATCGCTCAAATTATTTAGAAATAATTACCAGCAATAGAAACATACAAGCAGTTCATGTATTTTTACATCAACTTCCTCTTCAAGATGATGGGTACAAAAATTTAATTTATGACAATATCAATGAAGTTTGAGAGAATAAACTAGCAGTCTTGGAAAAAAAAAAGAAAAATTTTAATGTCAAACAAGAGAAAATCTGCAGATGCTGGAAATCCAAGCCACACACTCAAAATGCTGGAGGAACTCAGCAGGCCAGGCAGCATCTATGGAAAAGAGAAAACAGTCGACGTTTCGGTCCAAGACCCTTCAGCAGGACTGGATGAAGGGTCTCGGACTGAAACGTCGACTATACATTTTAATGTGCTTAAAAACCAAGGACAATACTGTGGAATAAAGTTTGACACTGCACTATGTACATTAAAGTAATGTCAATGTGCATACAAGGTGGTGTCAAAGTGATCATTTTATAGTAATGAAACCCCGCTGGTTTCCTTTGCTGCGTAAGTCTAGGGAATACACACTCTGATCACGCCAAACCCGTGAGATTGAGATGTTTCTTCCACCCCAAACCCCGGTTTGTGTGGATGCTGTGTAATTTGCTACGCTGTGCCAAGAAACAACAGACAGTACACTGCATATGATCGAAGGAATTATTATAATTAAACTGTCAAATGTGCAGCAGTTGGAGCTCATCTCTTTCCAAAAATCACCAATGCTGAGTCAATCTCACCTTCTGGCTCCATCGAATCACAGTCTCCCCACCGGGTCGTATCCTATGACCGGTTCTGTCCAGCGTCTTCTCTCTCCATCTCACGCTGAATAAAAAGACCCAGCTCACATTCCAAAGCATCCGTTATCTCTAACCATAACCCAAACACCGATCCTACAATAAAACCATTCCCAGGGTGTTACAGTGACTATTGCACTGATAGTTCCAAATCCACCCACAGCACACGAGGCCCGGATTGAATCCAGGTCACTGAAGTTCAAAGTTCAGAGTATGTTTATTATCAAAGTACGTATGCCCTGAAGCTCGTTTTCCCCCCACACAGTCACTAAACGAAGAGGAACCATGGAACCAAGCCATTCAAAGAAAAACATCAAACTCCCCCCCCCACCACGTGCATAAACATTACGCAAATGGCAACAAAAAACTCAGTTTCGGATTTCAGATTCATTTATTTCTAATATTTACTTCGAAACATACAGCGAAATGCATCACTTGCGTTAACAACCAACACACCCTGCAAGTGTCTCCACGCAATTTGGCGCCAACGTAGCGTGCTCACAATGTTCAGCAGAACAACACAAGGAACCACAACATTAAGACATGCATCTTTCCTCCCTCCCACCCCCCCACACACAGGACTGGCCACCTCCAGGCCATCAGCGGGCATGCAGACTTCGGGTTTCTGACTTCCCCAGTAGACTCGCAGACCCATCGGGCCTTGACTTTCAGACTTACCGACTTCATTTTCCATGTTCGGGCTTCGAGCACAGGTCCTCCTGCCTCCTGCCGGCACGGACCCTCGACCTCAGGACCTGGCGACCTGGGGGGCGGGGGGGGGATCAGTACTTGAGAGGCTGACTGTCCTCGTCCTTGCAGGTCCTCATCCAGAGCATCTGACAACCTGATACCTGTCCTGATCAGCTGCCTCCGACCCACGGGGAGCTCTGACCTGGCCTTCAACCTGACCACACTGGAGAGGAATCTACCCATCTTGTTGAAAGTAGCTCACGCCTGTCAGAGCAAGCCAAAACAAAAAGGCACATGGAAGGATCTCCAAGGCTGCTGAGAGGAGAAACAAAACATGAAAAAGAGACAGTAAGTTCAATCTAGAATGAGCAAAATAATTACTGTTTTAAAAAAAATTAAAATGCCATTTTTTCAGCATCAACTATAAACCCAGCATCAAAACCTGGGAAGCACATCACAAGAAATGGTATCTTGCAGGTAGAGCATCTGCCACAAAGGAAAGTTCCCCGGGCAGTACCGGTGCCGTTCATGGTCTGTCTCCGCTCTCAGCCTGAACGTTGCAGGACTAGCACCAGATATTTCAGCACGTGCTAAATGCCCTTTCCATTGACCACTGGCACTTTACAAAACAAGTCCAGCTGTAAGTGGAATGCAGCACTGATACACAGAGTGACAGGATTGGTAAAGAGACCGGCTGTTTGTTGCAGCAGGGCTATGTGGTGCCCAGCTTTCTCCTGCACAATGCATCCCTCCGACAGGAGTACACAGATCAACTCACATTACAGGCACACTGAAGAGTTAGCAGCTTACACAGGATACCAAGCTTGGGAAAGTTGCCAGCGCAAGCAGAATTTTTAAAATGAACGCGAGGAATCGGCTGTAAGGAAGGAACTAAACATTGTGCTTTATTTGATTTTATTCAGTTAGTTTAAGTAAATTTTTAAAATGTGTGTGACTGCTTTGGTGTTCCAACATTTGGAACATTTATGCTTTAATTGTTGTCAGAAGACTGGGATGGAGACCATGCCGGAAGGAGCAGCGTGTTGCACTGGCTTCTGGAGGGCACCTGGCCAGTCAGCAGCCCAGCGATTCGGTTCTCTGTTCAAAGATGGCTGGGTATGGTGAGGTGCTATCAAGCTTCCTGCCCAGGTGGGACATGGGGTCCAGAGGCCCATTGCTCACATTAACAATGTGTTTGAGAATGTTTATATTCAACATATTAATCATTTATTGGGCTACAAACAAAGGGTGGCTTGGTGGGAGAACTTGTTGAGTGGTTACCTCACATCTCCAATGTCCAGGTTTGACGTTGACCTCCAGCGCTGTGGGCAAAGTCTGTACATGTTCTCCCTGTGACTGCATGCAGACCTGATGCCCCAGTGACTGCAGACTGGTAGGTAAATGAGCAACTGTAAATTGTCATAGAGAAGTACAGCATGGGACAGGACCTTCAGCCCATCGAGTCCATGCTGAAACCATTTAAACTGTCTACTCCCATTGACCTGCACCGGGACCAAAGTCCTCCATACCCCAACCATCCATGTACCTATCCAAACTTCTCTCAAACGTTGAAATCAAGCTCACATGCACCACTTGTGCTGGCTCCTCAGTCCACACTCTCACGACCCTCTGAGTGAAGAAGTTTCCCCTCATGTTCCCCTTAAACTTCTCACCTTTCACCCTTAACTCACGACCTCAGTGGAAAAAACCTGCTTGCACTTACCCCGTCCACACCCTTCCCTGATGTAGGTGAATGGCAGAGCTCGCACAGTGCACATGGCAGAGTGAATGGGTTACAGAGATTAATAACTTAATTAATTATGGAGATTTCAGCACCTAAGTTACAGAGAAAGGTTGAACAAATTAGGTCTTTATTCTTTGGAGTGTAGAAGGTTGAGGGGGGACTTGATAGAGGCATATAAAATTAAGAGGGGGATAAACAGAGTTGACATGGGTAGGCTTTTTCTATTGAGAGTAGGGGAGATTCAAACAAGAGGACATGAGTTTGAGAGTTAAGGGGCAAAAGTTTAGGGGTAACACGAGGGGGAGCTTCTTTACTCAGAGAGTGGTAGCTGTGTGGAACGAGCTTCCAGTAGAAGTGGTAGAGGCAGGTTTGTTTATGTCATTAAAAAAAATTGGATAGGTATATGGACAGGACAGGAATGGAGGGTTATGGCCTGAGTGCAGGTAGGTGGGACTAGGTGAGAGTAAGTGTTTGGCATGGACTAGAAGGGCTGAGATGGCCTGTTTCTGTGCTGTAATTGTTATATTAATGAAAATGCTCAGAGCCAGCAGGTTATTAATGCACTGGCTAGCCTGCCTCTGTGTCATAAGAAAATATAAATATGAGTAAAGACTCCAGATTGTTTAATGTCATTTCCAGTACACACGTGAAAGAAATAATTATTCCTCCGAGTCTGATGCAGCACAAATAGAAACACAATAGTGTCATGCTAACTGATAGTATAGCGGTTAGTGAGACACGATTACAACTCAAAACGTCAGGGTTCAGAGTTCAATCCCAGCATCCTCTGTAAGGCACTTGTACGTCCTCCCCATGGAATGTGTGGGTTTCCTTCAGATGCTCTGGTTTCATCCCACAGTCCAAAGACATAGCAGGTTCATTGTAAGTTGTCCTGTGATTCGGTTAAGATTAAATCGGTGGGTTGCTGTCGGTGCAGCTTGAGGGGCTGGAAGGGCCTATTCCATATTGTATTTCTAAATAAATAAAGACAAAGAACACAATGATGAAAAAAACACAGTAATATAAATACATAAGCTATCTTATATAGATAGATCGCTTGAACATCCATAAAGTGACGCTAGGCACAAGCAGTGTCTGTACATAAGGTGACTCTGACAGGAAATGATAAAGTGGTTGACGGGAGTGGGTTAGTGGGTGGAAGTGTAGATCAGCTTTACTGCTTGGGGAAGGTAACTGTTTCTGACTCTGGTGGTCCTGGCGTGGATCCTCCTCCCTGAAAAAATATGAGTAAGTGGTTTCTTAATGCATTCCATCTGACTGCAGAAAGCAGAAAGATCAGGAGGAGTTCGTCACTAGCACAGATTGTTTTAACATTAGCATCTTGCCTTTGGAATTGACTTTCAAGCAATTCCCTTCCTGTTTTCTTTCTTTGTTCCTGCACTGCCATTTTCTGCCTTCTGGTAAAGTTGGGAAATGTAGAGGAGGCTTGATCCACAAGCAGAGCTGTGGAGACGATTCAGCAATGAGTGATACAATTATTAATAGACAGTGAAAATAACAAACTATGAGGCACCACAAAACAAGAGAGAACAGGTACTAAACACACAGGCAACAAGGTAACTGAGGGCCAGGAGCAACTGGTTGAGGCTGGCTGGTTCGATGGGTGAACCAGCGCTGTGGCTGAGAGCTGGGTTCAAATAGGCTGCAGGTGATGAGCTGGAAATGAGTGGCAGTGATTCCTATTAGCTGGGTGGAGACTGAGAGATGCCTATTTGTTCAAGCCTGTATTACCTTCTGATGTACAGCATCATCCCTGTTTCCAATGTACAGTATTTCCCTACTTCTGATGAACTTTACTTCCCTGACTTCTGTCACAGTTCTGGATTTTCAAAAGCCAAATCAGCTGAAGGAAAGGAATAGGTGAAATACCATTTCTATTTTTGAGCAGCCTATTCATCCTGTGGTTGCAAGTAAACATTTGTAAACCCTTTGTAATTACCTGGTTTTCTGCATTAATTACTCATAAAATATGGTCTGATCTTCATCTAAGTCACAAAACACAATCTGCCTAAACTAATAACACACAAACAATTGTATTTCTTCTTATCAACACTGAATACACAATTTACACAATCACAGTGTAGTATGTGAACCTTTGGAGTAATGCCTTCTACAAAAGCTATTTGGAGTCAGGTGTTCCAATCAATGAGATGAGATTGAAGGTGCGGGTTATACAGGCGCCCTGCCCTATAAAAAAGACATAAATTCAGGTTACTAACAAAGCCTGCTCTTCTCAAGAAAGATCTGTTTATGTCCACCAGGCCTTGATCAAAACAACTTTCAGAAGAAGAATTGTAGAGATGCATGAAGCTAGAAAAAACTACAAATGCATTTCTAAAGACCTGAGTGTTTATCAGCCTACAGTAAGAGAAATTGTCCTCAAATGGAGGCAATTCAGTACTGTTGCTACTCTCCCTAGAAGTGGGTGTCCTGCAAAAATCACACCAAGAGCACAACTTGCAATGCTGAAGGAGGCGAAGAAAAACCCAAGGGTAACAGCAAACCCGCAGAAATCTCTAGAACTTGCCATAGTCTCTGGTCATGTGTCCACTACAAGAAAAACACTGAACAAGAATGGTGTTTATGGAAGAACACAACAGAGGAAACCACTGTTCTCCAAAAAAACACATCGCTGAACGTCTCAAGTTTGCCAAGGACAACCTAGATGTTCTACAATGCTTCTGGGACAATGTTCCTAGACAAATGAGACAAAAGTTAAACTTTTCAGAGGAAAAAGGGCACTGCACACCAACACCAAAACCTCATTCCAACTGTGAAGCATGGTGGAAGGAGCACCATGGTTTGGGGCTGCTTTGCTGCCTCGAGGCCTGGTCAGCTTGCAACCTTTGAGAGAATAATGAATTCAAAATTCTATCCAGACATTTTACAAGAGAATGTCAGGGTAGTGGTCCATCTCCTGAAGCTTAATAGAAGTGGGATGATGCAACAAGTCAATGATCCAAAACACAAGAGTAAGTCAAGAACAGAATGGTTTTAAAAGAAGAAATTTTGTGTTTTGGAATGGCCAAATCAGAATCAAGACTTTAACCCAATTGAGATACTGAGGCATGACCTGAAGAGGGCTGTTCATGCTAAGTGTCCCAGGAATATTGATGTACTGAAACAGTTTTGTATGGAGGAATGGTCTAAAATTTCTCCTTATCTTTGTGCAAGTCTGATCAGCAGCTACAGGAAACATTTGGTGGAGGTTATTTCTGCTGAAGGAGGTTAAATACAAGGGTTCACATACTTCTTCCAGCCTGGACTGTGAATGATTATATAATGTGTTCAATAAAGACATGAAGAGTACAATTGTTTGTGTATTATTAGTTTAGGCAGAGTGTGTTTACCTATTATTGTGACTTAGATGAAAAACAGATATTTTATGAGTGACTAATGTAGAAAACCAGGTAATTGCAAAGAGTTCACAAACTTCTGTGCTTCCCTAATTCTGATGTACTATGCTTCCCCGACCTCTGTCGTAGTTCTGAATTGTCAAAAGCCAAATAAAAAACAGCTGAAGGAAAGGAATAGGTGAAATACCATTTCAATTTATGATGGTGTCTGGATACGGCAGCTTATTCATCCCATTTGATTTATTTTCCTTCTCAGCAGGGATGTTGGAAAATTGTGTGAAGCGTGCCATTAAATTATTATGGACATATTTGATACCACGAACAGGAAACCACCTGCAGTTCAAACTCAACTAAACAACTGAACTCAGTGTGAACTGGACTGTGATCCATCGCTGGAACTGTCTTTCCATCGACTGTTGTCACTTTATTGCCGTTTAGTAGTGTAGAGGCTGACTGGAAAACGTGGACCCATTAGTCCTGCGTTCATTGCCTGCATCTGTAGTATAAACTGCAGAGTCATTTTTACCTTGATGTTTCTTTTTATTACATTTTATAATCAGATGGTGCATTATCAGTATGTGCATAGTTCAGTTCTCTGTCTTCAGCTGTCAATAACATAAACAAAGAAATTAGAGGTGAACACAATTCTGTATCTGCAGCACGATTCTGCAGATGCTGGAAATCCTAAGCAACACACACAAAATGCTGGAGGAACTCAGCAGGTCAGGCAGCAATTATGGAAGTGAATAAACAGTCGACGTTTCAGGCCGAGACCCTTCTTCAGGATTGAGCTGTTACCCAGGAGGGTGTTATTAATGCCAGCACTGGTACTTGCAGTCTCAACATGTTTTCACTCATCAATGTCACTTGTGATTTTTACATCCTGGAAGTTCCCCCCTCCCACGCAGTGTGCTTGATGATTAGTGTGGGTGCAGTGGCTTGATTCCACGCCCCATTGCTCCAGGTACGCCATCCCCAGCAGGCACTTTGATTTGACTCGACAAGGTCCTGGCCAGGTCCTTAAAGATCCAACAATTCCTCTCGCATTACAGTGGACCCTACCTAACAAAGGTTCGCCACTAACTTCTCAAGGGCAATAAATGCAGGTGTAGTGAAATGAACTGAGGTGTCACGAAGATCGGAACATCGGGACAGCAGTGTACACTGCTGTCAAAATAAGCAATGCTGCAGACGATAACACAAACAGCGAGCTGTTAGTCTCCCTCTCGCTGTGGCAGGAGTGATTCCTCTCTCTCTCCCTTCTTAGGGAGCGAGAGAGCCTATGGCGTCTTGAGCTGCTGGGCTGAACAGTGTTTTTTTTTGATGGACTGCAGATTACGGTCTCTTCGGGGGCTTTGCTGTCCTTGCATGGCAGGTGGTGGGGCTGTTCCTTTTTTCTGAGGCAGGTGGGAGGAGGGGGAGGTGGGGAGAGGGTCGATGCTTTTGCTTCTGCTTGTTTGTGGGAGGGGGAAAGAGGTTCTAACGTCTTCCTGCCATTCATTCATTGGAGTTTTCTTTAGTTTTAAGGACATCTTGTACAGAGTAAGAATTTCAGGCTGTATACTGTATCATTCTCAGATACTAAATTAAATCATAGAACCATTGAAGAAGCTTTTTAGATGTCCTTGTATGTAGATTTCTCCTTCCACTCTCATACATTTCTTGCATCATTGAGTGGCCTAGCATTATTATCAGACTTAGAAGAAAAAACAGAGGGAAGAGGATAATAATGATGAAAACCCATCTTCAGCACCTAATATGGAAGGCACCAGCTTGGATATTATATTCTGCATAATGTAAATAATGGCTGATACCTAAGGCTGCATCTTAAGTTGTGACTGTTCTATAGGTGGATCAACCAGTTGCCTGTTTTCAATGCAGATGCTTGCTGACTGATTGGAATGCTATAGTCTCCTCTTTATCCAGCAGCTTCTGCTTCCGTTGTCTTCCCTGTCCTTCCGTCCTGTGAGGGAACCACCAAGATTCTGGGAACATCTCCCTTATGCAGATGCCAGGCAAGGGCAGGAGAGGAGAGACATGGAAATACCACAAACTCTCCTCCCCCAAACTTCCCTTCCAAGTGACCTCCAGAAATTCCTATCCTTCCTTGGACTTAGATCACTGTCCACCCCTCACGATTGGACCTAAATCCTAGAATATTTACCATGCAGATGGCAACAGTTTAGGGTGATGTCCCATCATCATTTTCTCATCGATATTTCACTATTATTTGGTGACTATGAATGATTACACAAAGGAAATGTTGAGCTAAGTATTAGATTATTACTTGCAATGAGCATGTAGTATAAAGTTCTTCTATTCTTGTGACATAGTTGCCAAATTTCAACCATTTTGAACATGTGGCAGGCAGCCATTGATCCCAGGGGATCAGGGCTTTGTGCGTCTGGTAGACCGTGTCCTCTCCGGAGTGCATCCTGGGTGGGAAGATTTGAAGAACCGGCTGTTGCCCATGCAGCAGGTTCCCCTCTCCCTCGTAGTCCAAGGGAAGGGCAAGCGCTGATACAGCTTGGCACCAGTGTTGTCGCAGAGGTTGCCAGAGTAAAGCTGTAAACAACATCAAATTCATCCATGGCCATACTCACCCATGGCTCCGGATTTCTTCGTTGGGGTTTACTCCCGAAGCCTTTCCCATGGGTGTGTATGGCTGCAAGGCAGCGGAGGTTTCAAATCAGTTTTCCTCCTCCTAGGCAGGCTGCCGTCCAAGGCTGACGAGCCCCATCTGCCTGAAGCAACTGGTTTTGAGGCAACAGTGATCCACCTTTACCCCTTCACTTGCCAGTAGAAACAGTTCTGCCAGCCCTAGTAGCCTAGCTAAGAGTTGGTTGTCAGAGGCTGTTTGCACGCCATTTGGAACACTTTATAGGCAGTGGGAGCTTATCCTCACTACCACCCCCAGCTGTGACAACCTTGGGAACTTATCGCAGCAAATATTGTGCATATCTGGAATACTTACAGACTACGTCAACGGTGGGGAGGGGGTCGATGCTTTTATGTGGTTGCTCATAGTTTTCGAAAAGAACAAATTTGCATTTAATGCCTTGGGACATTCCAAAGTATAACCAGCAAAGCTGCTTCAAGAGTTTTGTTACGTGATGTAATAAATACAGCAAGCCATTCACACATTGCAAGCTCTTCCATACAGTAGTGAAGTAACTGGCCAGTTGATCATCATACTCTAGCTCCTCTGTTTAGCTTTCTATTTTGCCATTCGTTCACAGGACACGAGTTTTGCAGACAAGATCAGTAGTGATTTAACATCCCTAACTGCCCTTGAGAAAGTGATAATGAGCTGCCTTCTCGAACCACTGCAGTTCATTGCATTCCTGACACGTTACTTGTCGATGATGAAAAGGCTTTGACCTTCTCTTGTTACCACAACGTTTATCTGGCCGGTCCAGTTGATTTTATGGTCAATATTAATCCCAGAATGTGGTGGGAAATTCTGTAACAGCAATGCAAAATAAAACGAATATAAAATGGTTAGCATATAAAATGACTTGCCTTTGTTACAGATGGCCATTGTGTGTTATTAGAAAAATGAGTGGATCTTATAGAAACATATAAAATTATGAAAGGGATAGATAAGATAGAGGCAGCAATGTTGTTTCCACTGGTTGGTGAGACAGAGCCTCAAGATTCAGAGGAGGACACTTAGGATTGAGATGAGGAGGAACTGCTTTTCCCAGAGAGTGGGGAATCTGTGGAGTTCTCTGCCCAATGAAGCCGTGGAGGCTACCTCAGTAAATATACTTACTGACCGTCCTGACAAAGGGTCTCGGCCCGAAACATCGACAACGCTTCTCCCTATCAATGCTGCCTGGCCTGCTGTGTTCCACCAGCATTTTGTGTGTGTTGTTGTTTAAGTATACTTAAGACAAGTTTGGATAGATTTTTGTATGGAGAGGGAATTAAGGGTTATGGGGAAAAGGCAGGTAGGTGGAGATGAGTCCATGGCCAGATCAGCCATGATCTTATTAAATGACAGAGCAAGCTCAGTGGGCCTGATGGCCTACTCCTGCTCCTATCTCTTATGTTCTTAGTGTCAAATATGAATGTTACTTGTCACTTATTGTGTAAGTCCTAACATTTGGAGGAATCCACTGCTTCCATTTCTGAGAAGCGTAAATACAAATGAACATAGAGTCACATGACACAGAAACAACCCCGATGGCCCATCACTTCCACGCTGATAGTTAAGCGTCCATCAACACTAATCTCATTTTCCTTCTCACATTCCCATGAACTGATTTACCCCCACACTCATCCTGCTGCTATCCACATACAGTAAAGACAATTTAAGCTAGACAATTAACCTACCAAGTGTCCTGATGAAGGGTCTTGGCCCTAAATGTCAACTGTTGATTCATTTCCATAGATGTTGCCTGGCCTGCTAAGTTCCTCCAGCGTTTTGTGTATTGTTGTAGTTTCTCTCCGTGCCTTGCGACGCATCGAGGAGCAACCTTGCCGTTTATTTAGCATCTGGCTTTAACGAGGCAGAGTTGTTAGCTCGATGTTCAACCCAGCACGGATGGAAAGTGTGCAAGGAGCTGGCCAGATTTGAACCTGGGACCACCAGCCTCGCATTGCGGTGCGGGTGCCAGCTACATTTTGTGTGCATTCCTTTGGATTTCCAGCATCTGCGGATTTTCTCGTGTTACTAATATACCAACCAGCACATTTTTTTTTAAATGAGGCAACATCATTTCAACCTGAGGGAGACCAACATGGTCACTGAGAGAATATGCAAATTACACACAGGAAATACACTAGGTCATTATTGAACCAGCTCTAGATCTGTGAAGCAGAAACCATTGGACAATGCTTAGCAAAATTTAAAAAATCCCATTTCTGGTGGAAAGAAGGACATTGAGGAAGCATCTGCATATAACTGGGTCTCAGTCACTACCCAAAAACTCCTTCAGTGAGGTACAGCTGGGTTAATTGACTTCTGACAAACCCAACTATCTTCCTTTGAGATTTGACTCCAATGGCTGGAGTCATTTTCCTTGCTACTGCAACAGAAACAGAAAATGCTGAAAGTACTCAGCAGATTAGGCAGCATCTGTGGAAAAAGAAATAGTGATAACAAATCAGGTAATCACCCTTCATCAGAATTGGGAAAGATAGAAAATCAGTTAATGTTAAGTTCAAAGATCAGTGAAGGAGAAATGGAAAGGACAGAGAGAATGGTGAGACCTGATGTAGATTGGGAGACCGCTTTGCTGAGCATCTTCGGAGTCTGCCAGGAAAAGTGGGATCTCCCGGTGGCCACTACTACTACTTCCCATTCTCATTCCCACACGTCAGTCTATGGCCTCTTCAACTGCTGTGATGAGGCCACACTCAGGTTGAAGGAGCAACACCTTACACTCCATTCTCCAACCTGATAGCATGAACATTGACTTCTTAAACTTCCAGTAATTTCTCCCCCCCCTTCACCATTCCCCATTCCTGTTCTCCTCTCTCACCTTATCTCCTTACCTGCCCATCACCTCCCTGTGTTGCTTCCCTCCCTTCCCTTTCTCTCATGGTCTTCTATCCTCTCCTATGAGATTCCCCCTTTTCCAGCCCTTTATTTCTTTCACCAATCGGCTTCCCTGCTCTTTACTTCACACCCTCTTCCACCTTCTTCCCAGTCCCAATGATGAGTCAACGGTTTACTCTTTTCCACAGTTGCTGCCTGGTCTGCTGAGTTCCTCCAGCATTTTGTGTGTGCTACCTCTGAAATGGGTTAGGATTAGCCTGGTGATAAACTGTAAACAAAGGCATCTGGTTGACAGAGGAAAGGAACACAAAGAGACGTGTAAGGCACAGCAAAATGCAGGTCAGAGTTGCAGGAAATGCTCAGGTCAGGCAATGTCAATGGAGGGAAAAAGAGAAAATCAGTTTTACTGATGAATGACATAGATTGAAGTTCAGAAGGATCTAGGAGTTGTGGTGGCATGTTGTGATGAGAATTCTGCAAATGGATTTGGAAAGATTGAACAATTGAGCAAAAACTAGTGAATGGAGTTGATAAGGGGGAGGTTTGAGATCATGCACTTCAGTAAGAGGAATCAAAGGACAGATTATCGACTTTATAAAAGAGCAGAAATGGAGTGAGATTACCAATGAGTGAAGTTCAGAGGATTTAGGTGTTCAAATGCATGAATCCCAGATAGTTAGCAGTCAGGTCTGTCTAACAAGTCACTAAGAATGCAAATGGTATGTTGGACTTCATTGCAAAAAGTTTGAAGTCTAAGAATAGGCATACTATTCTAGTTAGGCATACTCCAGAGTATTCTTGACCATTGGACCATCAGTTAATTAGGACAGTCATTTACTTGGGACAACTCTTAAAGCACAAAACTCAGTGAGAAAATAGCTGGGATGCCCTTAATTTATTTCGGACATTATTTCACTTAACTGTGACAGGAAATTGTTGCCAACCAACTTCTAACTAGCGTCAGATGAGTGCAGTTGTGTGACCATTAGCCACTACACCATGCTGGGAGCAAACACTTTTTATAGCGTCACTTGCGCCTGTTGTCCTCAAAGAGCATTGATTTCTGCCACTAATAGTTTGCAGGAAATAGGTGTACGACAATACAGAAATGTTTTGCTCGCTGTGACTTCAAGCAATCAGGCTCAGAGATGCTAGAAACCTCTGGGAGTGAAAATGAAATAATTTCACTACTTCGACAAGTTAGGAACTATGGAGAATTTGAAGGCATCGACAATCATCTTGAACATTATAATGAAAATGAAGATTTTGAGGACGTACGTGTTGAAAGCATTGTATGAAAGCAGTCCATTAATTGTACTTGGTGTCTGCACTGATTTTGTTCATTTACAATCAGAAGACCGTGGTAGCATAAATTAGATGAATTCCTCCATTGATAATTATTTGTTATCTAATATATAGTATTGTAGTGACATTGATAGTGTTCTAGTTTATTCTGTATTTCATTTAAGTATATAATTTGCTGTTCAATTAAACAGCAGCTTGCTTTATTATGCCTTTTTTTACTATTTCCATGAAACAGTTAATTGGGCCAACATTTATTGGTCCCGATGTGTCCCAATTAACTGGAACCCACTGTATATTGTTACAGTTATATATGGTGTTATTGAGACCACCTGGAATATTATGTACAATTTTGGTTTCCTTATCAAAAAAATATCATGGCATAAGAGGCAGTCCAAAGGAGATTCACCATCGTAGTTCCAGGGAAAAGATGTTAGATATCTTGGGTTGTACTCTTTGAAACTTTGAAAATTGTGGGGAGATCTTTGTCCAACATGTTGCAAAGAGTTCTGGTTTCATTATAGGAGGGATGTCAAGGCTTTGGGGAGGGTGCAGAAGAGGTTTGCCAGGATGCTGCCTGGATTAGAGGGCGTAAACTATAATGAGACTCGGGACAAACTTGGGTTGTCTCTTTGGAGAGGCAGAGTCTTGGGGGAGATCTGATAGAGATTTATAAGGTTATGAGAGGCATAAATAGAGTTGACAGACAATATCTTTTTCCCAGGGTTGAAATATGTAATACCAGAGTGTATGCATTTAAGGTGAGAGGGGGTAATTTCAAAGGAGATGTGAGGGGCAGGTCTTTTTCACACAGAGAGCGGAAGGTGCCCAGAATGCACTGCCTGAGATGGTGGTAGAGGATGATATATCAGGGATATTTAAGAGCTGTTTAGATAGGCACATGAATGTGAGGAAAATGGAAGGATAAGAGCATTCTGTAGGCAGAAGGGATTAGTTGAATTGGCCACTTGATTACTAATTTAATTGATTCAGTACAACACTGCGGGCCAAATGGCCTGTTCCTGTGCTGTACTGTTCTAAGTTCTATGTAGACCCATAAGGGGGCTGGATAGCGTAGATGTTGAGATGTATTCACTAGTGGCAGAATCATGATCAAGGGGCCATAACTAGAAAACAATGGTCCATTACTTAAGCTGAGGTGCACAGAAACTTTTTCTCTGAGAAGTTACTGAATCTTTGTAATTTTCTATCTCAGAGAGTAGTACAGGTCAGATCATTACATGCATTGTAAGTTGAATTCTTATAGGATAAATATCAGAATTAGGTTTATTATCACTGACATATGTATGTTGTGAATTTTGTTGTTTTCAGGCAGCAGTACAAGTACAAGGCATTAAAAATGATTTATGTTACAATAAAAACTATCAATAGTGCAATAAATAGAGAGGTCATGTTCATGGGTTCATATATCTTGTAAAAGTAGTTGTAAGATTGAGGAATCCAAGGTTATGGGGAACTGGCACAGAAGAGGATTTGAGGCCATAGATCAGTTGTGATCAAGTTAAAAGATGGGCCAGGCTTGAAGAGCCTGTTGACTTACTCCTGTTCCTGTTATTTTAGTGTTCGTGTGTATGGTAGGACCAGCCAGTTCTGTTACAAACAGAAAAAAAAAACAAATTCCCTTAAATTGTTGAACTCAATAGTGTCTTGAATGTTTTCAGACAGAAGGAGAGGCACGATTCCTCAACCTAACACTGGCCTTCTTCGAACCAGTGCAAGAAGCCACAGACAAGTGGGTCAGAGCGGGAACAGAATACAGAATTAAAGTCACAGTTCAAAAGTCTTAATGTTCTGTTGCAACCTAACCTGCTGGGTATTTCAAGGATCTTTCTGTATTTATTGATTTTCTTAAATGCTACGCTTATCCAGCTATGGCAGAGTTCCACAGGATTTACTCCATTCTGATCCCACTAACTTCTGAGTCATTTCTCTAGAAATATGCTCACACAGGTCCAAAGATCTGTATTGTGTTTCTGAAAACCTAGTTAACATAATTTTCTGTGCTTTGTTAGCAGCTGCTGGGAAATTTGTTTCTTGGTTGTTTGGGTGATTTCTGCTCTCCCTGTCACCTTTATTTCTGATGTACATCTTAACAACATCAGCAGTGATGCGATGCTAAAACCTCCCCTTCAGTGAGCTTTCCTGCTTCACTGGTCTGTAAAAAAACAATTCCTATTTACTCACAGAAGAGCCAATTTCAGTATTGGTGTCCACATAACTCCAGAATTAGGGGCTTAGAAATTTATTTCTGCAGCAACCAAAAATATACCGTTATGCAGATATGGTGTAATATTTTGTGGACATCAATTTATTGATGTGAAGTTTTATGTACCTGGCATTTTTTTCTGATGCCTGGCTCACTTAAATGATGTCATTAATTGTGAAAAGCCCAGAATTTGTTTACTAACCGCATTGTAGTAGATCACAGCTGTCGTTGTTCACTCATGAAAGAACCAACTTGTGCTCCTGCTGCAAATCCAAACTAAACATTATTAAGATCAAATATATTTTTTTACTTTTTTTTATCCAAAGATACTGCATGGTAACAGGCCCTTCTGGCCTAATGAGCCTTCGATGCTCAATTACACCCACGTGACCAACTAACCTACTAACCTGTACGTCTTTGGGATATGGGGGGAAACTGGAGCCCATGCAGTCACGGGGAGAATGTACAAATGCCTTACAGTCAGCACCAGAATTTTCTCCTACAACCATAGTGGGGTAATCCTAAACTCTCCAGTGAAGAAAACCTTTGTAAGTTGAGCCAAACTGAAAGTGCTTTTAGCATATTTCCCTTCAAAATTAAGAAGTTGGGAAAACCAGAATTCCTACAAAAAGTGGTTCCATGTTTATCAGATCAATAATTAAAGTACAACATAGACGGAGAAGGTAACATTAAAGTCAGGAGGTTCTCAGGGATGCGTCTATCAGCACTTGTCCCCTGCACATTTGGACAACTTCCAGGATTGAATGCAGAAGTTATCAAAGAAAAGGTTCCCCAATTTGCAGTAGGATTGCTGCATATCCCCAGAGGGCTGGCCTTCCAGGATTCTGGGTCTGTGGCCGACTCCGGCTTTGACCCTGAGAGCAGTGCAGATACCGGTGCTGCTTTGTTCAACCGACTGGAATAGGAGGGAGGGAGGAAGTTTAGGGGAGTTGACTGGGAGGCTGGTAGCTCGGTGGGGAGGAACTGATAGATCAGTGCTGGGCTGGTTGTAGAGACCGGGGTATCTGAAGTTCAAAGTCAGGCCAGCGCAGGGGTGTAGAGCAAGAGGCAGGGCCAGATGTTGTTCAAGCTGTTTTTGATGAACATTGTTATGTGCCCATAACAGTGCGGAAGTTGCCCAAGGAGCAAGAGCTTTAAATGCCAGGTTCACAGAACAGCATCAGCGGTTTCAGCACGTCATTCCCCGGCTACCTGGTAATCTGATGCAGGTCCTTGCTGTTGTCGGCTTGCAGCTGTAATCTTTGCAACCAGCCCTTAAAAGGACGCACCGTTATATAACCAAAGTTCCTTCAGCTACATGGGAACGTTGTCAAAGTTGGGAGCGGAAGGTGTCATGGTCCCGTCTGGCAATTCCCCATCTTACTATTACCTCCTTAATTGGGCCTTAATCCCCTCGTCTGATTTCCAATCATTCCCAGTTCCACTAACTACAGCCCACCTGATCCCATTACCAAACATGGGATAAAACTCGGGCATCACAGCCACGCTTTGCCAGTTCGTTGGGTGAATCTAGTGTGAGTAAACCTTGTTTCCTGATTCCTTAGGACTGTCAGTTCTAAGCTCTGCATCATTTCCTGGAAACTCTATGTAAACCTTGTCTCTGTGTAAAGACTCTCCTGGATACCGGTTCCCTGTTCACGATGGTGCTAATGCCTCACGACTCTGCCTCCGCGCCTGTGTCCTGCACTTGGGTTCATCCTCAGCCTCGTCTTCGCACCAGAAGGTTATTGTTCCCCAGAGGATCAGAGGACAGGTCAGAGAAGAACAGTGCTTATGAGAAACGTGTTCTTTTTGTAGGGAGTGGGATGGAATGTATAGAGACCCTGTAGGTACCCTTGGCAGAAAGTTATCTCTATCAGAACACGAAAGTGCCTGCACTTAGGGGGAGTCTGCAACCTCTCACATCTGGTTTGCCTGCTCTTATTGAAAGCAGGTGAGGGTTGCTATGTTTCAGAATGAAGTTTGGGTAACATCCCTAATGCAGCAGCAAGCTGCAGATTGTGAGAAGCAGCAGAAATCAGGAACAGCAGCCCAGAATGACCCTGAGGATGGGAAGCTGAGACAGACAGTGACCTTGACTCCCATAGGCAAGATGTCACAGACATAGACATAGACAGATGTCAGAAGTCTTAGTATAGACAAAGTATGTATTTTGAATGTGGAACTTTTAAAACGCACAGGACATGCAGGGTTTAGTCAAATTTGACTCTTCTAGGAATTGTTTTTTTCAGATTAATGAGACAGGAAATCTCACTGCAAAGGAAGTTTCTATATTGCACAGTGCTGACGTTGTTAAGATTTACACTAGAACAGGTGCTCGGAGAACAGAAATATCCTGAACTGTCACGACCGTGGAGTTGAGGCACCCTCGCAGACCGGTAGCTAAAAGGGGTTGGCAATCATGCACTGTCCATCCAGTCAGGGTTTCTTGGTGATTGTATTTAACCCCCTTCCTTTTATTTCAGTCTCGTCAAGTCTTAACCAAAGCACAGCAAACTTAGTCCACATCCTGGGAAAGAAGATTAGCTTGATGCTGTAAAAGAGGGGTGTTAATTTATTATTGCTACTGCTTCTGAGCTGTAGTGATGGAGTTAAATTTAAATTTAAGAGTTTTAGTTAATGATGCCTTTGGCCTAGCATTTATTATTTTTCTTTTATTCTGTACAGTTCTTATTAAAACTCCGTCAACTTTTCATTACGTTTCTGTATCCCTCACTCTACACGTGGGCCATCATTGAACATCATGTCTCAAACAACAACGCACACATTTTTCAAGCTGTACTGTCAACCAGGAGTGTGGCTTTTCAGCAAACCAAAGCAGCTTTTTTTAGTGATGCAAGCAAATTCCCAGAGAAATACTTCAGAAGTGAACGGTTGGGAATGGAAGGGGGTAAATCCTTGGAAAAGTACAGTATGTGCAGAGTTAACAGAATCACCGATGTCTGCATCCTGGAATGTAATTTGTTGGATCACTTTTGCACATTAAATTGTTCATAAAGTTTCCTGTTCTGTGACTAAAGTGAAAGATATTCCTTATAGAAACAAGTAATTCTTACTTATTCCAAAAGTGATGGTTACTGCTTCTTTCTCTGTTCACTTTTATTTCAAATGTGGAGTGTAAATGATTCTGTTCTGTCCAGAACATGTTTAATAAATGTGCACACTCCATGGTTTAAGGCTAAATATGAAAATTTCGAAGTCCTTGTCATACCATGGTATAACAGTAATGGCAATCTCCTTAAGCTTCATTTGTGTAAAGTTAAAATTAATTCCATCTCCATTTTTAAATTTTGCATTGGCTATAATGCTCTGGGCTTGGACATACATGCTGTCAATATCTGTCCTATTCTTGGAACTATGTCACACTTTGTCTTAAAAGAGCAGACATGATGAACGACTGCTTTTGCGTCTGTGGGAAGAATTCACACTTGTACTCACATAGTGGTGGCCTTGTGAGGCTATATATAGAAAGGAGAATGGAAATCTTGTTGATTGGTGTCATAACAACAACTTCTCACTCAAGCAACACACACAAAATGCTGGAGGAGCTCAGCAGGCCAGGCAGCATCTATGGAAAAGAGTACACTCGATGTTTCGGGCTGAAACCCTTTGGCAGGACGGAAGAAAAAATGATGAGGAGTAGATTTAAAAGGTGGGGGGAGGAGAGAGAGAAAAACAATGTGATAAGTGACACCGGGAGGGGGAGGGTGAAGCATAGATCTGGGAAGTTGATTGGTGAAAGAGATACAGGGTTGGAGAAGAGGGAATCTGATAGGAGAGGACAGAAGGCCTTGGAAGAAAGAAAAGGGGGGAGGAGCACCAGAGGGAGGCGATGAACAGGGAAGGAGATAAGGTGAGAGAGGGAAAAGGAAGGGGGAATGGTGAAGGAGATGGTGAATAATGAAGGAAAGTGGGTGGAGGCAATACTGGAAGCTCGTGCCATCAGGTTGGAGGCTACCCAGACAGAATAGAAGGTGTTGTTCCTGCAACCTGAGTGTGGCCTCATTGCAACAGTAGCGGAGGACATGGATTGACATATTGGATTGGGAATGGGAAGTAAAATTGAAATTGGTGGCCACCAGGACATCCTGCTTCTTCTGGCAGGTGCATCTTCTTCTTCAGCGTAGGTGCTCAGCAAAGCAGTCTCCCAATCTATGTCGGGAATCACCAAAGTACAAGAGGCCACATGGAGCACTAGACACACAGTAAATGACCCCAACAGACTCATAGAAGAAGTGTCGCCGCACCTGGAAAGACTGTTTAGGGCCATGAAGGGTAGTGAGGGAGGAGGTGTAGCACTTGTTCTGCTTGCAAGGATAAGTGCCAGAAGGGAGATCAGTGGGGAGGGATGAATGGACAAGGGAACTGTGTAGGGAGTGATCCCTGCAGAAAGTGGGGTGGAGGGAAAGATGTGCTTGGTGGTGGGATTCAGTTGGAGATGGCAGAGGTTACGGAGAATTATGTGCTGGACTCAAAGGTTAGTGGGATGGTAGGTGAGGACAAGAGGAACCCTATCCCCTTTTTCTTGTTTCCATGCCCTTCTGTCCTTTCCTATTAGACTTCCCCTTCTCCAGTCCTGTATCTCTTTCACCAATCAACTTCTCAACTCTTTACTTCACCCCTCCCCTCCCAGTTTCACCCGTCACCTTGTGTTTCTCCTTCTCCTCTGCCCCACATTTTAAATCTACTTTTTATCTTGTTTTTCTTCCCCCAGTCCTGATGGCCTGAAACGTCAACTGTTGTCTCTTTTCCATAGACGCTGCCTGGCCTGCTGAGTTCCTCCAGCATTTTGTGTGGGTTGCTTGGATTTCCAGCATCTGCAGATTTTCTCTTGCTTGTGATTGAACCTCTCAGTCATTGTCAACAAGACCAAGGAACTGATTGTAGACTTTTGGAGAAGGAAGCGAGAGGTCTATGAGCCAGTCATCATTGGAGGATCAGAGGTGGAGAGGGTAAGCCGCTTTAAATTCCTCAGTGTTATCATTTACCTGTCCTGGGACCAGCACTGCAGTGCCTCAACTTCCTTATAAGTTTGCAGAAATTGAGCATGACATCTAAAACCTTGATAAACTTCTGTAGATGTGTAGTAGAGAGTATATTGGCCAGCTGCATCGTAACCTGGTATGGAAACACCAATGCCCTTGAATGAAAAATCCTACAAAAAGTAGTGGATAAGGCCCAGTCCATCATGGGGAAAGCCCCCCCCCCCCTCCATTGAGCTCATTTACACTGGAGCATTGGCACAGGAAAGCAGCAAACATCATCCGGGACCCCCACCACTCAGGTCATGCTCTCTTCTCACTGCTGCCATCAGGAGCCTCGGGACTCACACCATCAGGTTCAGGATCAGTTACTGCCTCTGAACCATCAGGCTTTCGAGTCAAAGAGGGTAATTACACTCAACTCATTTGCCCCATCATTGAAATGTTCACACAACAAATGGACTCACTTTCAAGGACATTTCATCTCATGTTTTCAATATTTATTGCTTATTTATTGATATTACTGTTGGTTCTTTTTGAATTTGCAGTTTGTTGTCTATTGCACTCTGGTTGAACGCCCTGGTTGGGTGGTCTTTCATTGACCCTGCTATCATTATTATTCCTATGGATCTGTTAAGTATGTCCAGAAGAAAACAAATCTCAGAGCTGTATAGCATGGCATATATGTACTTAGATTAAAAAAAATACTTTGAACTTTGTTTCAAGAGTAAGTCTTTTGCCACTGTTCGTCATCCACTGTTATTTTGTGGCTGGCGTTGAACAAAATTCCTGCGACCATTTTCATTGTGGTTGCAACTTTAGAAGCCAGGTCAAACATAAGTCTGGTTGCTTAACAAACTGGACTGAGCTGGCCATCATTGAAACCACACCCATCATACAGTTTAAGAATGCCTGGATTTCCCACAACCGAGCAAGCTCTTGACTGTTTCACCTGCTCTTTCGTCCTCCATGCAAAACTTTAACATTTCTTGATATTTCGAATGGCTGTGGATTGACGTGACCCTTCAATTCTGACACTGCTTCAGTGAATGAAAGTCATTCTGTCGGGCTACAGGGTTAGTGATAGCATGTAATAGGTCTGAGAACCCATGTCTGCTAATAGGAAGCCTTACACTCACTCTCAACCATATTCAGTGCCTGTGCACCTTCAGTGTGATCGTCCACTTTGTGAATATCATTAGCAGTAAGGAGCATTCCCATTGTTATTGTGAATTACCTCTGTACCCAATTGTCGATTGCCTATATATTGAGTCTTCACGAACTACCATCATGACTTTCCTTCTACTGAGCAGTGACACTGTTACACTGAAGGGTTCTCACTTCTTTGCTCACTTCTGCATTTTCACTTCTCTTGCTATGTACCCTTCTCAAGAAGGTGGTTACTGATTCACTATGCACTCAGGAAAACCCTTAACACCCAGCCATTGCTGTTCCCCACTTGTAAAATGTTGACATTCTGTGGTCCATGCTGTTGGCCAGCAAAGTTCAGTGAGTTTTTCAAAGCGTTTCTCCAAGCTGTCCTTTTCTTTACTCATTGTTAAGACTCTTCTCTTTGCCAATCATCGAGTGCTCGGTGAGAATGTTAATGTGATGAGCCAGCCAGGTAGGGAATGCTTAGTACTATCTACAATGACCTCTAGGAGACATCAGGAGCTACAGAACATTGTGAGAACATGCTGTTGAAGACATCACACCCATGAAAACATGATTATGTCTTTTGCACACGCACTGTTGCATAGAAATTTACCACAGTAAGGATGGAAACAGCCAAACGTGGTCCATCTGGATGGAAAATGACAAAGAGGTACTGAGCGGTCCTCGACCATATCAAAGGGCTCTGGTCAAGAAGAATGTGGAGAGTTAGCTTCCCCTTTATGACAACTGTATTTGTTGTAGTTTGTGACAAACAAGAGCAGGTTTTTATCCGGAGGCACAGTCACATAGCACTGTGGGAGGGGCAGAACGCTGATGCTCACTGAATGCTCATTGTTGGCACTTCTTAAGCTCTTTAAGTGGAGAAACAGCAAGTGGAGGCAAGTCAAGTCAAGTCATTTCGACCATAACTGCTGGTACCGTACACAGTCAAAACGAGACAACATTTCTCAGGACCTAGGCGCTACATGAAAAAGTACAAAGACTTCAATGAACTACGTAAACCAACACAAAAACTGCACCAGACTACAGACCTACCCAGGACTGCATAAAGTACACAGTACAGTGCAGGCATTACAATAAATAATAAACAAGACAATAAGCACAGTAGGTTGGTAATCCGATGTCTTGGGGGAAAATCTGTTACATAAATAAATAGCTGAATGGCAGCGTCCGGGATTCCGTCCATTTCTGTACTCCCGATGAGTATTTTGTTGCCACAGATCTAGTCCAATTTCATGTCCATTGGAGAGCAGAATGGACGGGAGAGCCGGCCGGCTAGGACTTGCTTTTTTCCTGGCATGGACTCCTGCCCACTCGCCTCGCTTCTGCTTCCTCACACACCGCTTACGACGTCCCCACCTCCGGCCACCGGCATCAGGCGACTCCCAGGACTGCAGGCCTGATTCCATCAGCAAGCCGAGTTCGCGCAATCTAACCAGCAGATTTTCATGAAGGTTTGTTCTTGGGCGATCTATGTATTGTAGCAGTATCTGGCGATGGTAGGTAGTCGCTCTGTTATCCACTGCCCTAAACCCTAATTGTGCCTTAAAATTAAATTTAAAAACTAAATTAAAGTAGATCCGAAAGGCTGCTGCTGCTGTGTGCCGCACCACCGCAAGGTAGTGAAAGGGGCTAAACTAACATTTAAGAAGGGAAGGCGCTGATAATTTGCTAATGTACGAGTGGGATGAGCCCTTGGAAAACAGATCGCAGGCATTGCAGGGAGAGGTGGCCAGCAAGAAGCCAGTCTCCTCACCTCTTCCACAGCAACAGCAGAATAACTACCACACACACAGGGAAAATCTACTGTACAGCCGACCATCAATGCGGCACAGAGAACGTATAACAGAATGGGCAGGGTATGGAAAATAAGTTCAAGATCAAGTATAATTCCATTGTCATTCAACCGTATACACGTACATACCAAACGAAACAATGTTCTTCCAGACAAAAATGGACAGCACAATTCATACACAATACGTAAAGTAATATTGCCACAAATTAGTTAATGATTTTTTTTTAAATCTAGAAGGCTGACAGTTAGCATTAAGTGCATTTACGACTGAAGTTAAAAAGTAAACAGGGTCAAAGAGGTTGTGGAACGGATGGGAGGGATCCTTGACCGTACTGAGGGCCCCACATACACAGCATTCCTGATGAATACAGGGCCTAAGGAAAGTATACCCCTTGTTTTCATGTTTTATTGCTTTACACAATTGAATCACAGTGGATTTAATGAAAAAGACTCTTTCATGTCAAAGTGAAAACAGATTTCTACAAAGTGATCTAAATTAAATTAAAAATATAAAACACAACATAATTGATTGCATAAGTTTTCACCCTCTTTAATATGACACACCAAGTCACCACTGGTGCAGCCAGTTGGCTTTAGAAGCCACATTATTAGTTAATCTCTGTGTGATCTCTGTGTGCAGTCAAGGTGTTTCAATTGATTGTAGTAAAAATACCCCAGTATCTGGAAGGTCCAGCTGCTGGTGATTCAGTATCCTGGCAAAAACTACACCATGAAGACAAAAGAACACTCCAAGCAATTATGCAAAAAGGTTATTGAAAAGCACAAGTCAGAAGATGGATACAAGAAAATTTCCAAGTCACTGAGTATCCCTTGGAGTACAGTTAAGTCAATCATCAAGAAATGGAAAGAATATGGCATAGTTATAATCTGCCAAGAGCAGGCTGTCCTCAAAAACTGAGTGACTGTGCAAGAAGGGGAATAGTGAGGGAGGCCACCATGAGACAATGACAACTCTGGAGGAGTTACAAGCTTCAGTGGCTGGGATGGGGGAGACTGTGCAGACAACAACTGTTTCCGGGGTGCTTCGTCAGTTGCAGCTCTAGGAGAGAGTGGCAAAGAGAAAGCCATTGTTGATAAAAACACACATGAAATCTCAGGTAGTGTATGCTAGGAGACATGTGGGAGACTCTGAAGTCAGCTAGAAAGGGGTTCTAAGGTCTGATGAAACCAAGATTTCAGTTTTTTAGCCATTAGGCTAAACATTATGTTTGGCATAAGCCAACACCACACATCATTAAAAACACACTATCCCCAGCGAGAAGTGCGGTGGTGGCTGCATCACAGTGGGGGTGTTTCATTGTAGCAAGCTCCAAGGCTTGTGAAGGTCGAGGGTAAAATTAATGCAGCAAAATACAGGGAAATCCTGGAGGAAAACCTGATGCAGTCTGCAAGAGAACTGTGACTTGGGAGAAGGTTTGCTTCCAGCAGGACAATGACCCCAAGTATAAAGCCAAAGCTACACAGGAATGGCTTAAAAACAACAAGTTAATCCCCTGGAGTGTCCAATTAGAGTCCAGACCTCAACTCAATTGAGAATTCTTGGCTTGACTTGAAAAGGGCTGTTCACTCACGATTCCCATGCAATCTGACACAGCTTGAGCAGTTTTTTAAAAGAAGAATGGGGAAAATTTGTGGTGTCTGAATGTGCAAAGCTGATAGAGACCGATCCACACAAACTCAAGGCTGTAATTGTTGCCAAAGATGCATCTAAATACCAACTTGAAGGGGGTGAACACTTATGCAATCAATTACGTTGTGTTTTATATTTGTAATTAATTTAGATCACTTTGTAGAGATCTGTTTTCACTTTGACATGAAAGAGTCTTTTTCAGTTGATCAGTGTCAAAAAAGCAAATTAAATCCACTGTGATTCAATGTTGTAGAGCAATAAAGCATGAAAACTTACGAGGAGGATGAATACTTTTTATAGGTACTATGTAGACACTGTATCTTGGATGGATGGAAGAGAGACCCCAATCATCAGCTCAGCAATCCTGGCAATTTTTTGCTGCGTCTTGTGGTCAGATGTCCTGCAATTGGCATATCAAATGTCAGAAAACTTTCAACAGATAGAGGTTTGACTGGCTAATGAGAAACACTGAGTATGAATAAATAGTTCACAGGGAACACAGAAACATAGAAAGCCTACAGCACAATACAGGTTCTTCGGCCCATAATGCTGTGCCAAACATGTCCTTACTTTAGAAATTACCTAGTGTTACCCATAGCCCTCTATTTTTCTGAGCTCCACGTACCTATCCAGGCATCTCCTAAAAGACCCTGTCGTATCCACATCATCCACTGTTGCTGGCAGCCCATTCCACACACTCACCACTCTCTGCATAAAAAACTTAACCCCTGATATCTCCTCTGGACCTAATTCCAAGCACCTTAAAACTGTGCCCTCTCATGCTAGCCAGTTCAGCCCAGGGAAACAGCCTCTGACTATCCACATGATCGATGCCTCTCATCATCTTACACACCTCTATCAGCAAACACGGGGAAATCTGCAGATGCTGGAAGTTCAAGCAACACACGCAAAATGCTGGTGAAACACAGCAGGCCAGGCAGCATCTATAAGGAGAAGCACTGTCGACGTTTCGGGCCGAGACCCTTCCAGTAAAATGCAAATTTGGCAATTGTAGTAAGATAAATAAAAATAAGTATATTATCTATATGGTGAGAGATTGCAGATTCTGGAGATTCAAAAGGTCTGTCTCAGATATAGAGAGGGTCATGGTTTTTTCACTTGAGAAAGAACATAAGTGCTTTGTGTTACATACCCCGTAACTGGGTCACTTACCAGCAAAGATAGAGAGGTCCGTTGAAGTCTGATGGTACTATTTTTAACAGTATTTATTGATAAAAATACACAAAAATACTATCAATGCAAACATACAGATAATATACGTCGTCAATACTAAATCTAAAAGCGTGGGTATAATAATAATCAATAAGAAATAGCTCTATCATTGTTTAGGGGATAATGTATTGTCCGATGGAAATATAAAGGTCACTCAAGTTCATTCAAGCTGCAGCTTTTTGGTTGGAGAGAAAGACGGAGGTTTAACTTGCCCATTCCTTTTATGATGTCAATCAGGTTGGGATGATGCAATCCCTCCACCAACCCCTCTCGGTTCATTGCCTGGGGGCTTCGATGAATCGTACAGTATTCAATACACAATTCCATCTCCAAGAGACAATAGCCGTTATCAATGGTTTTGCCTTTCGGAGGCCAGGACACATTCCAAACTCTTTGTGGATTCTGCATGTCTTTCTCTCATTTCCTGGGTCTCCTGACCTGACTTAATAGTGATCTTGCAATTCTCAAAAAGGAGGAGGCCATGGACGTAACACCCTCTTTCTTCAACGCGTTTTTTACCATCGGAAAAAACGAAGTAATACCAAGTCTTACAGGATTTTAGAATCTAACACAACACCAAAGTTTTTTGTTTTCTACAGAGTAATACAGTTATACATTCAATATGTAGATGGTTACCGATTGCATTGTCACTTCTTTAATACCTTAACATCTTGTACCTTACTAAAGTCTTGTAGCATCAGACTCCAATTTAGTAACCAACTATTTGTAGGTCTTATTTTTCTTTAGCAAACAAAAACTAAAGAGTTGTGATCTTAGCTTACAGGTATACTACAAAAGTTCATGCAAATACTAATCTTTATGTTGCTTTCAAACTTAACAGGCAGGCTTCCATGGGGGGTTGTCTTTATTATTCACATGCTTTGTCGAAATCCCGTAAAACCGGCTTTTGCCATTTAAAAATGGCGTCCCCATTAACCCTCGTCTCTTTTCCGGTTAATTCCCACGTGGGGAGCTTGGGCACCCTGGCAAAATAGGCTTTCGTCCACTCCTTCCATAGGAGTTATTTTATTAACAACATGTCCCAAACTTAGACCATCTTCTGAATTTCCACCCAATTCTTTAACTTTACGCAAGTTGCTGGTTTTCTCTTCAGGACCCTTCAGGCTATTAGTTTTCAGTTCGAACTCTTTGTTCAAACAGCATTTCAAATTCTGCCTTTTCACACCACACTCTGGAATAACAATTGTGTGTGGGGCCCCGTCACCTTCCAACTCAACCTGTAATTGATTCACAGGCTTTGTGGTACCACACCATTGTCTCTGTAGCCTGGTTGCTGCCTTTGATATCAATCCAGCCTTTAAATTTTCTTCATTCAATTTGGGAACTACATATTTCCCTTTTCCTTCAATAATAATATTCATCTCTCCACTTTTGATCTCCACATTAACTTTTAACACACCTTCGAGCACAAACACCTGGGAACTCTCACTTCCCACTATTACCAAGGTTAACCCTTTCTTCCCTGAACCAAGTCTATCTGACCCACAAGGACTGCATTCCTTTTCAACTGAATCAAATACCTCAGACTTTTTCTGAGCTCCATTACTAGGTTCAGTACCATGTGCATCCACATCTTGGACACACTCAAATGGGACATTTGCCTCTTCCAGGCTTTCAATACCTGTACCCGGTCCAAATTCTAAATTCCCCTGATTCTCCCAGCTACTCTCTGGGCAACTCCCTTCCAAAGTAAACTCAACCCCACGGGCTGAAACAACCTCATCTGCCAACCCAGCAGACTTCTTCAAAGTAAGGGTACCCTTTTCATCTAGGACTGCCCTCATTTCAATATCGGGAACACCTTTAAAATTTTCAACTTCTTCAACCAGTTCTGCCAAACCAGACAGATCATCCATGTCCAACTCTGGACCTTTTAACAGCTCTATCTGTTTCTCATCTTTATTTCGTGCCTCTAGAACTTTTCTCCTCGCTAAGGGCAGGTCTAACTTCTCGCCCTTACTCCGTTTCACTTTACTACTCTTCGTTTTACCACCCTCTAAGCCCTCGTGGTACAGGGTCGGTAAAAACATCTCAGCCAAATCGATACTGGCCTGATTTAAACTGCTCTCTGTCTCAGCTGCCTCTCTCGACATGCTGCGAGTGATCGTGCATGCGGGATAGATCTTGGAATCTAGGGGTGGAGCCTCCACCGGCTGTCTGGTCAGCGTCATTGCTGACCAAACCTTACCACCGGCTAAATTATTACCAAGAAGGACGTCCACGTCAGTTCTCGGGAATTCTGATCGCACCCCCATTTCAACTGGTCCAGAAACGAGCTCACAATTCAGAATGATCCTATGCAAGGGCACCATTTCCATCTGTTTTCCTATTCCTTTCACAGCTACCATTCCCGTCTTGTGCCCAAAATCCAGTACCTTACTGCTAATCAATGACAGTTCAGCCCCCGTGTCTCTCCAGATCCGTACTGGAACTGGTGTGTCTCCCTCCCTCACAGACACGGTTCCGTTTGACATACAAGTCTCAGATCCTTCTCGTACTCTGTCTACCCGGGGCTCTCTTGTCGATTTACTGATTACCACGGCACATCCAATAGGGACTGCTGCTTTCCCTTTTTCTTTCTTTTTCCTCGGAGCAAAGCACCTAGATGCAATATGCCCCCCCCCCCCTTTCCACAATTAAAACAGGTCAAGCCCGGAAATCTCTGGCCGTCTTGCCTTTCCCACTCAATCTTACCACTAGCTCCCGGTGGGACCTCTGCCTCAGCCGGCGGGCTTTCTTGATCGTTCCCACGGTCTCTCTGGGAACTTTTATTCGAGGAAAACTTTGTCTTGTGGGTTAGGGCATATTCATCTGCGAACCTAGCAAATTCTGAGATGGACTTATTCGGCTTCTCATTCAAATACATCCGGATATCCTCCGAAACACAACCTTTAAATTCCTTAATCAGAATTAACTCCCTGAGATGCCAATAATCCTCTTCCACTATTTCTGCTGTGCACCAACGGTCCAAGAGCACACCCTTCTCATAGGCAAACTCGGTATACGTCTGATTCCACCCTTTCTTTAAATTTCTGAACTTTTGTCTATACGCTTCAGGTACTAGTTCGTAACTCCGGAGAATGGCCGCCTTTACTTTGTCATAACTCTCCTCCTCTTCCTCCTCCATGGACAACGCCGTATATGCTCGTTGTGCCTTCCCTTTTAACACACTTTGTAACAATGCCACCCACTGATCTCTGGGCCACTTCTGATTCACTGCCACCTTTTCAAAAAGCAAGAAATAACTATCAACATCCGTCTCCTCGAACGGAGGTACTAACCTCAACTCCTGACTAACATTAAACTGCTCCTCTCGGTCTGACCCTTGATCTCTCCGCCCTTGCCTTAACTTCTCCATCTCCAAGTCATGTTGCCTCTGTTTCTCTGCCTCCTTCTCCTTCTCGGACCTCTGTTTCTCCTTCTCAGCTGCTTCCAGCTGTTTTAACTGAATTTCATGCTCTCTTTGTTTCTCAGCTCTTTTCTGCTCCCGTTTCACCTCTGACTCCTTTAGCTGGAGCGCATACTCCCTTTCTCTCTCGGCCCTTTCTTTCTCCTTCTCAGCTCGTTCCCTCTCTCTCTCTCTCTCTCTCTCTCGGCTCTTTCTTTCTCCTTCTCAGCTGCTTCCAGCTGCTTTAACTTAATTGCATGTTCCAACCGTAATTTCTCCAACTCTAACTGAGCCGTCCCACTAGCTGGTACCTTTTCAGGGATATTTTCCAATACCTCAGCTGCAAACATATTCTTCCCAATATAATACTGAGTTATTGCCCTTCGCACCTCCCGCTTTTTCATGGACAACCTCACCTCTGTGAGGTTTAGCCCTTTTGCCAGATTTATCAAGTCCGATTTGGTGGCCACCTCTAGCGCCTCTAGAGTTGGGTTTTCTATAAATTCATCCACCTTCATCTTTGTTGGTTTCCCGTCTGGCTACCCGTGTAACCAGATCCAATTTTGGACTTACAAGCCCGATTCACTGGCCTCCCAATTTGGTGTCAAATCCCAAGACGAGAACCCCAACTGTTACGTACCCCGTAACTGGGTCCCTTACCAGCAAAGATAGAGAGGTCCGTTGAAGTCTGATGGTATTATTTTTAACAGTATTTATTGATAAAAATACACAAAAATACTATCAATGTAAACATACATAATATACGTCGTCAATACTAAATCTAAAAGCGCGGGTATAATAATAATCAATAAGAAATAGCTCTATCATTGTCTAGGGGATAATATATTGTCCGATGGAAATATAAAAGGCACTCAAGTTCATTCAAGCTGCAGCTTTTTGGTTGGAGAGAAAGACGGAGGTTTAACTTGCCCATTCCTTTTATGATGTCAATCAGGTTGGGATGATGCAATCCCTCCACCAACCCCTCTCGGTTCATTGCCTGGGGGCTTCGATGAATCGTACAGTATTCAAAACACATTTCCGTCTCCAAGAGACAATAGCAATAGACAATATCAATGGTTCCGCCTTTCGGAGGCCAGGCTCTTTGTGGATTCTGCATGTCTTTCTCTCATTTCCTGGGTCTCCTGACCTGACTTAATGGTGATCTTGCGATTCTCAAAAAGGAGGGGGCCACGGACGTAACATTTGAAACTAGTTCCTGTAATAGGTGGGTTGTGTAATGAGGAAAGGTTAGACAGATTGAGTTTGTGACCATTGGAGTTAAAAGAACGTGGGGCCATGATTGGATAGCAAATCCTGACAACTGTCAAGATGGATGTAGAGAGAATTCCTCTTGTGAGAAAATTTAGAACAAGCGTTCACTGCTTAAAAATGCGAGACCACCCATTTGAGACTGAGATGAAGAAAATATTTTGCTTACAGTGGGGTCTGAATCTAAATGAATAGTTGAGGTGGCGCCTTTGAAGTCTCCAAAGCAGAGGTGGTTACATTCTAAATAAGAAAGGGGTGAAAAGTTACTAGGAATCAACATGAATGCAGAAGTGAGGTTACAGTCAGATTAACCATGACCTTATTAAACAGTAGGGCTATTTGAGGGGCCAAGTGTTGTACTCCTGCTCTTAAAATATACACATATATGTTCATTATGATAAATATTATCTGAACATAGTAGAGGGTTTGATCTTGACCTTGGGAGAATTGTAAAACAAGCAGCTTCTTTGCCATTCCCAATATTACATCTACTTTAAGTCTCAGTGTACCCGAGTGAACCTACAGTTTTTCAGCTTAAAAAATTGCATCCTGAACTCAAAACCCACAATAGAGAAAAATGAACCATTGGCACCCTAGTAAAATTACACTGCACCAGCCCCAGACAGCCTCGCCCTTGGAGTCTCAATTACAGCCCTCACAAAAATGGCTCTTTATAAGTTGCAACACGTTATTAAGGGAATTTAGATGACAAGGGAAATAATGCTAACATCCAGATCTGCATTAACTTCTTCCGTGCCGGTCGGAGAAATGAAGCTAAGGCCTCTGCTGAGGTCTAGTTGTCTGGGATTAGAAAGGGCATGAGCAGAAAGGATTGGGCTTGTATACACTGGAATTTAGAACAATGAGAGGGAAACTGATTGAAAGATATAAGATTATTAAGGGATTGGACATGTTGGAGGCAGAAAGCATGTTCCTGCTGATGGGTGAGTCCAGAACTAGAGGCCACAGTTTAAGAATAAGGGGTAGGCCATTTAGAACAGAGATGCGGAAAAACTTTTTCATCCAGAGAGTTGTGGATCTGTGGAATGCTCTGCCCCAGAAGGCAGTGGAAGCCAAGTCTCTGGATGCTTTCAAGAGAGAGTTAGATAGAGCTCTTATAGATAGCGGGGTCAAGGGATATGGGGAGAGGGCAGGAACGGGATACTGATTGTGTATGATCAGCCATGATCACAGTGAATGGCAGTGCTGGCTAGAAGGGCCAAATGGCCTACTCCTGCACCTACTGTCTATTGTCTATTGATTCTGCAAGCATGACAGGAATTGGAACTGGGGCAAGCATGAGGTGAGGAAAGTGACTGGGCATAAAGACCCAGAAAGACATCAAGAGCTGTTGGAGTTTGCTGTCTCTGATGCCTCAAATGAAGAAAAACAGTTGTAGCTACAGCACAGAACGTGGTGGAAATATGCACCAAGCCTGCTTTGGGATAAACTTTGCAGAGGTCAAGAGCATGCATGTGATGTTTAATGTGGATCTCATGATTGTGAATCTTGGATAGTTTGGATGTATATTCAATATGTGATGATCAATCATGGCCATGCTTGCAGAGGAAAGGTATAGATGTGGAAAAAATTTTGAACAACATGCTATGGAAGAGAAACTGATCAATGAGGGTGAGCAAAGGGAAAGAACAAGTTGGTGGTCTCTGGTTTCCAAATCCCTGGTCTGCATTACCTTATCATGGACAAACAATCTGCACCTCCAGCCCATACCACAAGGTTCTAAGGTCCTCCCGCTCCTTTCTTGAATAGAAGCGCAGTCAGTTACTCTCAACCAACACACTCAGTTGCCTGGCTGAGCTTGTCCTTACATTGAACAAATTCCTCTTCAACTCCTTGTACTTTCTACAGAACAGTGATGTAGTAATGGAATCTTCAGGGCAGTCTTTTTGTGATCTATTTGGGTTTTTTTAAAAATGTCAGTCCTATTGGTACTATCTTCCCCAATTCTTTTTCTGCTATAACGATGGCTGCTTCCTGCAATCAAATGTACGTCTAGAATTTCATCCTTTTTGCTACCAATTTCCGTTGTGCTCTCACATTTATGTGGTCCATCTCTGATTTTCCCTCCCCTTCCTGGGTCTTTTCATCGTAGGCTGGTAGCAAGTGACCATTAAAAACCTGCAAAGAGACACAAGAGACTGGAATCTGGAGCAACACACAAAATGCAGGTAGAACTCAGCCTGTCAGGAAGCATCTATATCAAAGGGGTGAGCAACAGAAACCATGAAGGGAAATCAGTGAAAGATGCTTTCACAGAACTCCCCTCAAAGGGAGGAGGAAAATTTCATCAAAGTCAGCGTACCTTGAAGAAACTTCACAGTGTCCTTTACCAAGGACAAACTAAGGTAGAACATACAAGGTAAATGGTAGGACACTGAGGAGTGCAGTATAACAGAAGGATCTGGGAATACAGATACATAATTCCCTAATTAGAGGTAGATAGGGTCATAAAGTGAGCTTTTGGTACATTGGCCTTTATAAATCAAAGTATTGAGTATAAGAGTTGGAATGCTATAGTGAGTTTGTACAAGACATTGGTGAGGCCAAATTTGGAGTATTGTGAGCAGTTTTGGTCACCTAATTACAGGAAGGATATTAATAAGGTTGAAAGAGTGCAGAGAAGGTTTACAAGGATGTTGCCGGGACTTGAGAAACTGAGTTACAGAGAAAGGTTGAACAGGTTAGGACTTTATTCCCTGGAATGTAGAAGAATGAGGGCAGATTTGATAGAGGTATATAAAATTATGATGGGCATAGATAGCATGAATGCAAGCAGGTTTTTTCCACTGAGGCTAGAGGAGAAAAAAACCAGAGGACATGGGTTAAGGGTGAAGGGGGAAAAGTTTAAAGGGAACATTAGTGGGGGGCTAATTCACACAGAGAGTGGTGGGAGTGTGGAATGAGCTGCCAAATGAAGTTGTAAATGTGGGCTCACTTTTAACATTTAAGAAAAACTTGGACAGGTACATGATGAGAGGTGTATGGAGGGATATGGTCCAGGTTCAGGTCAGTAGGACTAGGCAGGAAAATGGGTCATCACAGCCAAGAAGGGCCAAAGGGCCTTTTTTCTGTGCTGTAATGTTCTATGGTTCTATGGATTACAATTGGAAAATGGACACACAAGAAATTGTGGATGCTGCTTGATTACTGATCTCCTCCAGAGTTTTAAGTGCTGCATTAAAAGCCTACAGATGCTCACAGCTGCCTCAAGTGTACTACTTCCTACCCTGCTTCCTGAGAGGGCTCTGCTCCATTCTCTGTCTTCCACTCTTTCCATTGTATATGCTGTGATGACAAAGCTTTCCACAGAAGTGCCTCTGAGATGTCTCCCTTCTTTCTGAGCTGTGGTTTCCACTCCACCATGGTTGACAGAGGCCTTGACCATTTCTCATTAGTTCTGCTCTCAGCTCCTCTCCCCCTGAAGAGAGTGAGGGTAGAGTTCTTCTGTCCCACCATACTAGCCTTCAGAATGAGGCCCAATGACTAACTAAGGAAGACAAATATATACTCAAGTCACATCTGTAATTTGGAGTGGTTGTGAGAGCATTAGGTTGGAGCCATGTCCTTCGTTGTGGACCACAGTGAATCTTGGAATTGGCCAGTCTAGTGATTAGACAGAGCACTTGCCCTGCAAGTTTCAGTAACATTAGAATGTGAGGAATATCTGCGCTGCAGTGGAACTGGATTGAAATGGGCTATGGTAGGTGAGGCACAACATAAATAATGGGGTTTTACTTTTAATATCCCTGTCCTGCGGTATGTTAGGAAGATGGAGTTATCCTAGAAGTGTCCAGAGTAGGACTATGCTTGGAAAGTCAGGCCTGAATCCAACAGTGATGCTTTAGAAAACACACTAGATAGGGAAAGACAATATTTCAAGTGTCCCTCTTATAGAAATCAATGTGACATGTCAAATCTAAGGAGAATTTCAAAATGACATGATTGCTAAAGGTCATACCGAGGTTATGAGCATTCAACCTACTCCTTCATGTGACAAGCTCCCATAATAGTAAATTCAAAAGGCCAAGGTGTATATAATTGCCTGATCCTATGAACGTCAGAACTAGTTTCTTCGCTCTCTCTGCACTTTTAGTAATTCTTCTTCCTCATCGGTCTTACATTCTTTTGATGCCATTCATTACAATATCGAGGAGGTATGGTTACCACATCAAATGATTTTTGTGCATATTCTGACTTACGGACAGAATCGAGTTATGTCACTTAATCCGTTTGTTACCCAGGGACAGTTTGTACTGTGCTTCATGCTGAAAAATGATCAATGTTCAATTGGACATTGCTGTCAAAAATGGGTTGGATCAATTTTATTTTTATTTTCTTGGCATGTAGTTCTAGTTTAGTCAGTTGAATCAGTAATTACAATGTTTACACCAAGGGCATACAACACTTCAGTCTTAAGGACGAGCAGGGGATGAAATGGGAAGGGTTCACTTTAGTTCACCATGGCTACTGTGTTTGGCATTGAGTAGTAGGTGTTTAGGCAGGGCCGAGCTGATGTGGGATATTTTAACATCGACTGTAGTATAAAATGCCCCATTGGTCCATTCTGCATGAGTGTTACAAATAATAGCCTCAAAAAACAAACCACTGAAGCATAGTCATTACAGGTGATGTAGAAAATATTCAACACTAGGAATTAATTTACTCAACTTCATTATTTGCTGAGTATTGGGTTTA